>NC_142064.1:268934661-269267161 GCF_059756535.1 Pantherophis guttatus
ACATGCCCTCTGAAATATATGCGGAGCGAGAAGTAAAGAGTTGATAGAATATTAGAACCGAGCAATAATGTCGAACTGCCAGAAAACATAACAAACGAAAAAAGCGCTCTTGAGACCACTGCTTAGTTCCTTTATGCCGGTTTCCCAGCCTTGGCAACTTTTAAGACTCGTGGACTTCCAACTCTCAAATTCACAAGAGATGGTTTTCTCCAGCAGTAGTTTCCCTTGTGATGTGCTGTCTGGGGAAATCCTGGAAGTTGAGGTCCATAGCCAGGCTACCTCTGTTGGATGGTCCTGATATTTTGCATTTCAGCTTTGAGCATGCTTGTTTGGAAACTGCTCCCTTCCTCCCTCCCTCCCTCTGTCCCAAAACTCATTGCTGAAACTCACGCCCTTCCTTCCTTCCTTCCTTCCTTCCTTCCTTCCTTCCTTCCTTCCTTCCTTCCTTCCTTCCTTCCTTCCTTCCTTCCTTCCTTCCTTCCTTCCTTTCCTTCCTTTCCTTCCTTCCTTCCTTCCTTCCTTCCTTCCTTCCTTCCTTCCTTCCTTCCTTGCTTCTGCCATCAAATCTTTCGCTTCTGGCAGCATACTAGAGTAGAATTAGTGGCTAATGCTAAATAATGCATACTGTACAGCATTGATGATGCTACCTTGCTTGGTAATGAAACGTCTGCAAGAAAATAACCAAGCTCAGAGATCCTCAAGGACCCCTCAGGTCAATTCTGCATTCTTTTAGAGAGTCATTGAGGCCACCTGGAGATTTATCTGTGTCCTCAGGGTTCACAGAGGGAGAGGGATACGGCATCATCTTATCTCCAGTCTACAACACAGTCTTTTCAGCAGTTCCAAGGAGGCTCCACAGCCATTTGCACCACTCAGGTGACCCTGAGGTCCCAGAGAAACCTCCAAGTGCCCTCAACGATTCTTTCAAAGGATGCAAATGACCAGCTATCTGCAAGGAGTATAAATCCTTCCGTTCCCCACCATCCAGTCAGAGCCGAAGAAGTTTCTTGGATGAGAAGCGAAACGTCTTCAAAAGAAAAAAACCCAGAAAGTCCAGTTGCCTCCTTGAAAAAAAAAAAAAGTACCTTTGAGACTCTTTACTTCAGGCTTGTCAACCGTGCCTTGCAATGTTTTTTTTTCCCCCTGAGTTTTAATTCACGTGTGTCTTCCAACGCCACTTGGAGATGCTGAAGATTGAACCAGGAAGGTTCTTCATGCAAAGCAGTGAAGGCCACTCCAAATTAGAGGTTCCTCTGTCTGTCTATCTGTCTGCCTGTCTGTTTGTCTGTCTGTCTGCTTTCCTGGGGATAAAGAATAAGCAGGATGGAGATTACAAGCCATCAAATCATGATTTCTCAATCTCAACAATTTTAAGATGGGTAGATTTCAATTCCTGCAATTCCCTAGCCAGCATGACTTGTTCAATTAATGTTACCAGATGACTTGGCTTTAGGTTTGTCTCCATTCATTTAGTTTTTTTTTTTAATTCCTTTTCTTGGGGTAGTACAGGTATAAACAATTTTAGTAACTCATCACCTTCTCTTCAACTGTTCTCTTCTTCCCATATCTCATCTTTTATTTCTTTTTAAAAAATCTTTAAAGCTTCATTTTTTTAGTCTTGGTCAGCCAAAGTCCACTAAGGGTTACTGGAAATAACATATCTATTTTAACCTTGATTAAATAAAACAATTTTATATTCCTTCCTTTTAATAACCTTGAACTTTTTATTTCCCTTCCCTTTATTTTTAATAATCTTGACACTTGATAAGAGATGTGCAAGCTGGTTTACCAAAAGTTTACTTTATAGTGAAAAAAATATATCATAGTCTTTAAATCAATCCAAGTCTTTGCCAGTTAAATCAGTCCAGTGATACAGAAACTCTTCTTACCACACAAACAGTAGTTGGTTAGAATAACACACTCACTCTGGTTCACAAACCACAATGGTAGCAGATCCATCCAATGATGATAGCACAATGGATAGCAACTCCACACACTATGGTAGCTTATCATCAACTGAATACTTTACAGTACCTTTCTTAAATACGTTCACAACCAGTGATTATCTAATTACAGCATGACTCAGCATTACAGTGAATCAGCAGTAAAACTTTAAAGTCACACAGTACATATTCATATTAAAGTCACAGAATACATACATTGCCTGGACAACTTGTTAGGCTCAGACCATATCCTAACACTCCCCTCAAATAATGTCCTAGAGCCATGATGGTGAACCTATGGCACGCGTGCCACATGTGGCATGCAGAGCCATATCTGTGGGCACGCGAGCGTTGCCCTACCTCAGCTCCAGCATGCATGCGCGTGCCAACCATTGATTTTCCGGCCTTCCGGGACCACCAGACGTTGGGAAACGGGCTAGAAAAGCCTCTGGAGCCTGGGGAGGGCAAAAAAATTGGCCTACCGGGCCCACCATGCCATCACGTGCCAAAAGTGGGGGGAGCGCGGGGGAGTCGCATGCGCATGCTCATGCTCAGGGGGGTGGGTCACATTGAATTATGGGTGTGGGCACGTGTGCGCGTGACACCCCCCCTGGCGCTCCCACTTTTGGCACGCGATACAAAAAAGGTTAGCCATCCCTGTCCTAGAGCTTGATTCCTTCCCTCCTCCTTATTTTTGCTTGTCTTTCCTCACAATTTTTTTCCCAAATTTTAACATCTCTTTTCTAAATCCAATGTAAGAAAGTTATCCAGGTCAAATTATCTTGCTTTGTTTACATTTCAGCCAGTGGCATTTGTGTTATCCAGCGTAACATCTTTTTCCACATCATTCCTGCAGCCTATTATTTTAAAATACACTTTCAGATCAGTCTTAATTGTCAACCTGGAAAACGACTTCAGCTGAAGCCTTCCTTTCTCATGCTTAACTCTTTTTCGTTTCTTGGTTGCCATTCCCGGTGGGGGATGGGGGAATTTAGGAATTTAGGAATACCTCAGCTGGTAGTCAAAACATCTAGCAGCCAGCGTGGGAACCAAGGCCACATCAACAGACACCTGTCGGAGCTGAGCGGGAATCTGTGGCTGATCTGATTGGCCCATGTGACCTAAAAGAGACAGGGGAGGAGAGAATCCTATTCGTTTAACTAACTCTAAGCGGGGAAACTATTTAGAGCTAGCTTCACCTTTTTTAATTGCCGACACGATGTACTCAAAAAAGGACTTTCTGAACCTATCCCAAGTGTCCTGACTTCTCTGAGTTCATTGATCGGAATGGTGATATTAATCTTGTCAGGTAAAACTTCTTCCTCTTCCTCTTTTAAATACAGTCTATAGAAGCAGACCCTTAAATTGAATTTCTCAAGAAACCTGGGCCCCTTCTTCACAAATATTCTTCAATATGTCGAGTGTTAAAAATAATTGTTCCATTCTGTATTAGCAAGTCAAATTTTAAGGGATTTTCTTCTTTAATTGTACTATTTACTGTATTTTTCATAGTATAAGATGCACTCCCCCCCCCAAAAGAGGCTGAAAATTTGGGTGCGTCTTATACTCCAAATGTAGCTTTTTCGAAGCTTTTTGTCCAGCCCTAACGAGGCGCTAGCGAGTGAAGCGATCTTCCGTGCTTCGCCTGCTTTTCTCATTGCTTCTCTCTCCAACAATCAGCTGTGCTTAAGAAGCTGTTTTTTATCCCCAACCTGGCACATGCAAGCGTAGTGCGCATACATGCTCAAAACCAGCGAACTAATGTGCTGAAGCTGACCAGACTAAGGACGCTAGCCAGATGAATACCTGGTAGGCAGAATTTTTTTTTCTATTTTCCTCCCCAAAAACTAAGGTGCGTCTTATACTCCGGTGCGTCTTATACTCCAAAAAGTACGGTAGTTCCTTCTGATTCCGTCTAGTGTCCAATTTTTAAAATGCCATTTTGTCATTTTTTTAAAAAAAGTATTCAAAGCAACAGCCGTTTCCTACACGAAGGATTCTTATTTATTTGGTTTCAGAATCTTATTTCAAATCCATCTAGATCCTTAATCGGTTTGTAACTTTCCAAATCCAAAGTTCTAATCACCCTATGGCTGGTTTTTTTTTTTTTTTTAAATTTGATTTATATGCCGCCCTTCTCCGGAGACTCAGGGCTGCTTACAATGCGCTAAGCAATAGCCTTCATTCTTTTGTATATTTATACAAAGTCAGCTTATTGCCCCCACAAACTGGGTCCTCAATTTGCCTACCTTAGAAAGGATGGAAGGCTGAGTCAACCTTGAGCCTTGGCGAGATTCGAACCTGCAGTAATTACAGGCAGCTGTTCTTAATAACAGGGTGCTTTAGACCACTGTACTACCAAGGCTCTGTTTATTCCCCCCCAAAAAGTATTAAGTCGTTATATTTGTATTTAAAACTGCTTTTGCTAAGGATTGAAGGAATCTCACCCAATGTAGTAAATGTTGCCATTTTGAAAGTTACTACTATCCAAAACAGGGATGCGGTGGCTTAAGACGCTGAGCTTGTCGATCAAAAGGTCGGCAGTTCAGCGGTTCGAATCCCTAGTGTCGTGTAATGGGGTGAGCTCCTGTTACTTGTCCCAGCTTCTGCCAACCTAGCAGTTCGAAAGCACTTAAAAATGCAAGTAGAAAAACAGGGACCACCCTTGGTGGGAAGGTAACAGCGTTCCGTGCGGCTTTGGCGTTTAGTCATGCCGGCCACATGACCACGGAGACGTCTTTGGACAGCTCTGGCTCTTCGGCTTTGAAACGGAGATGAGCACCACCCCCTAGAGTCGGGAACGACTAGCACATATGTGCGAGGGGAACCTTTACCTTTACTATCCAAAAAGCAGCAAAAAAGGAATTTCTGAAAATGATTAGAAGAGGACGTATTCAAACCCAGTCTCCTCTTAAAGGCACCAACCATGGTTTGGACAAAGATGGGAACCTCTCATCACTCATTGCTTTAATCCTACTAGTGACCACTGGTCTTACCACCTCCTCATGCAGTATAGCTGTCCGGAGCAGTTGTGGGCGATCTCAAGGTCTCTTCTTGTCTGGAGAGGAATTACAAATAGCTCGTCTACTCCCTGGTTCTTTATTCTGCCACCCTTCTCCACTCTGCTCTCCATTTCTTCCCTGGAAGTCGTTTCTCCTCCTCCACCTCTACCTCCTTCCCCCCCCTCCCATCTCCAATTGTTAATGCAGGTGGTTGTACACCAATCTATTTGTTCCCATAGGTGCCAGTGAATCTAATCAGGGCCAAAGCAATTCTACGCAGGAGCAAAAGTCCCCGCTGGAATTGCTGGGAGAGCTCTCCACAGTTTCGCTGATTGCTGTCAGCGATGCTAACCCTGTTACCAGGCTGCATCCGAGGAAGTCCCGAGAAGTGGAGCTCTCTCAAATATACGGGCTGAAAACCTTAAAGGTGATGATGAAGAAACTTCCGAGCCCTCAGAAAGGGAAATCCAAGGGCCCCGATGATTGTGATCGTAGAGCTACCGGGCTTTCCAAAACCATTAAACGCAGGACCGTCCGTACAGGGGAGAGGTCCTACGATTTCTCTGATTGCGGGAAAGCCTTCGGCAGGCCATCTCATCTTTATCAACATGAGAAAGGCACTGCATGTCGTAAAAAGAGACCCAATTCCGATTCCATTTTTGCAGAGGAGGAGATTACCTGTCGAGGTAGGTGTGATGACCTGGCTAATAATGAATCATTCTCTTCTTTTCTCTCTCTCTCTCTCTGTCTTTTATTACGTTGGCCTTTGTACTTAATCTGACATTTTCTACCCTGAGCAATTTTCTTGCCATTCCACACCAATATACTGTATAGCGAGAGCTCTTCAGGATCTTTTGCCAACCGTCCTGTTCTTCTCTTTTTTATTATTCAACGCTTACCAGTAAAATGTGAGTCCTTCGGGAGAAGGGCGGTATACAAATTTAAATATAATAATAATAATGTGCTGAGAAAACCCATCGGTCTTTATATAGCCGCGTTGTTCATCTTGTACTTTCTTCCTCTCAGCAATAAATTATAAATTACCTCTGGGAGTGTTGGGTTTTAGGGCTTAGTGACTATGATCTAGACCAGGGGTCGGCAACCCGCTGCTCTGGAGCCGCATGTGGCTCTTTTAACTCTTTGCTGCGGCTCCCTCCTTTCATCCCTCTGCTGCGGAGAGAAGCGGCCGACACCGCTGCTGTTGCCACCTCCACGGCCCGCCCGCTGCTCTCGCAGCACCTTGTGCAGCACAATGAAATTTAGTGTGCTTCACAATGGGGGAGACTCCCCCCTCCTGGAGCCCATTACGACGTGGAGCCACAATGTGACCCTGCCCTACTCGACCCTGGGAACAGCAGCATCGTTGGCCATGGCGCAGGCCAGAGTCTCAGGGTGGAGAGCGGGTCGCACGTCCAGCACCAACAAAGGCCGGAAGTAGCCACCCACCATTTCCTGCTGCAGTCTCTCGGGCAGTGAGAGAGAGAGAGAGAGAAAGAGAGAGAGAAAGAGAGAGACAGATTCAGCTCCGTCTGCTCCCTCTTTCTGCCTTTGCCCAGTTTTGCAAGGATTCAGCGGACGCTGCCTTGGTGATTGGGGAGTGGTGGGTCATCCCATACTTTGCCTGCCCAGAGTCTTCGGGGAGTGCCTGGAGACTATATTTTCCGGCCACTTTTGGACCGAGTTGCAGGATGCGTCTACGTGCCTGTTTGAGCGTGCTGCTGCTTGGGATGATGCTTCTCTGAAGTGCGTACAGCAATCTAAGGTGGCAACCTCGTGGCGCTGTGATGTAACAGCCTGACAGTCACTCCTTTTGCAATGCAAGGTTTATTTTTGGTATCTGTCCAGAGACAGAGAAGGGGCTGAAGTTCCTGTAGGCTTATTTTCTGAGTGTGTGGGTTGGGGAATGGGGGTCAGGGAGAGAGAGAGAGAAAGGTGAAGAACACACCTGAGGCCGGATGAGGCAAGAGCTGGCTGGGAGGGAAGGGGTGAGGTGGGGCCAGGCGGTTAATGACCCTGGGCGGGTAAGCGTGGCTGGGGGTGTCATGTGACTGGGTGGGAATGAGTGACGTCAAGTTGGCCACACCCACCCAATCACACCGGTTGTTAAATTTATAAGCTCGCGGTGTTTTCTTATCTTTGGGAAACAGGTCCAAATGTCCCTTTTGAGTATTTAAGGTTGCAGACCCCTGATCTAGATCTTTGATATGAAATTAACGTTTTTAACAATAAATATTGGCAAGTAGAGAAACGTATATTTTATATTTCACTTTTATATTTTCAAAAAAAACCCCACATTCGATTGATATTGTCCTACTGAATTGTTTTTTAATCTTTTCTTCCCGAAAAACAGGTGAATGAAGGCCAAGTCCTTTTCCTTTTTCCTTCTTTTGATCAAAAGCTCATTTTATCTTCCCTGGCTTTTCTAATTGCTGGATGGACCCTATTCTGAAAGGCATATGGTGTGTGTCGTTAATAAATTAGAACAGTTCCCACGCGCTCTCTCCGAGCTTCCTACAATGAAATAATTTTTGCTCTTTCTGACCTTGGAAGACAATTGGTAAAAAGTTGCTTTCAGGTTGATTCATTCCCAGGTTTGTTATGGCATTCACTTCATTGCGCTAACATTCACTGTGATTTGAACCAGCAAATCAGCCATTATTAGCCAAACTTGATAAGATTTACAGCGTGGCATATCTTAAATTGTTAATTGTCCTTCTAGGGGAGGAAGAGTCGAGAAGTACGGGTCCTCTGCAGCAAAATATCAAATTGGAAGACGAAGCTGATGATCAACTTTCTCCGACGGTCTATCAAGAGGAAGGACAAACGGCGAATGAGGCCTCCGAACCCCAGAACAGGAAAATGCACGCCTGCACAAAATGCGGCTACCAAGCTGAAAAATTAGCGGACATTCTGAAGCATTTCAGGGTCCATAACAAGGAAAAACCTTACAGATACCTGGACTGCGGGAACTCCTTTGGATGGTCTTCAACCCTCATGAAACATCAGCAGACCCATGTAGGCGGTCAGCAAACGCCGGCGCCCAACCTCGTTGTTGCCGAATGCGACGTGACACTTAGTGGTAGGTAGAAATTGGCGGTCCTTATTAAATATAATGTATAAATAGCAATAGCCCTTAGATTCGTATACCGGTTCACAGTGTTTTTACAGCCCTCTCCAAGCGGTTTAGAGAGTCAGCATCTTGTCCCCAACAGTTACTGGCTAAAGAGTCTTTTCTCCAGGAACATTAAAGGGAAGCCATAGGGCCATGATGGCAAACCTCTGCGGACACGTGAGCCATCGCCCAGCTCAGTTCCACCATGCATGCGCGCACACCTCCCACTGGCCAGCTGATTTTCGGGGTCTGTGCATGCGTGGGGGTCGCGTGTGTGTATGTGGGGGATGCCCCCCGTGGCCCGTTTTTGGTCCCAGGAGGCTGCAGGGACGCCTATCAGGCCCAAAATGGGGCGTGGGGGTGTGCCCCCCCCCCCCGCAACCCATTTTCAGTCCCAGGAAGCTACAGGTGTCAGGTTTCGATGCTATCTCAAAATAAATGAATTTCCAAACTGCCGATCTTTGAGGAAATTTTCTCTTTATTGAGCATAGTGATCTGTCCCTGGCTCTTTCACGGTCAGTACTGACCTTTGCCCCCCAATCCCTCCCTTTCCGATCCCCAATTCTCTGCGTTTCATTGGCTATCTTCCAAGCCACTTTCCTCATCCCTTCTCCGTCAGATCACAGGAATGTCTCCCTCCTCCCATCTCCGAGGAGACAGAATCTTCAAAGGAATTAAGTAGGCAAAAGTTCAAGCTTCTCCTCTCCTTATATATGTCAGTGCTGGGATGCTGACATCCGGCCCGTCCCTTCACTCTCCCAGTGAGGCCTGCACGAGACAAACAACAAGTTTAGTACCATTACCCCCTCTGAGGGTGTGTCCCACCCCCTCCCGCCTTGTTCGGGTGATCTGCATGGAATTTAGCTATAAGGCGGTCAGCTTGAATGTTCGTGCTCTTCACCCAGGAAGCTTCTGACAATGGGTAACCCTTCCACTTAATCTTCCACCCTTCCGCTTCTCTTCTCCTTATATATGTCAGTGCTGGGACGCTGACAACAGGGAGGCCTACTAGGCCCAAAACGGGATGGGAGAGTGTGGGCGGGGGGGGGGGGGTCGTGCACACATTGCATTATGGGTACCGGCATGCGCGCATGCTTTTGGCACGCAACGACAAAAAGGTTAGCCGTCACTGCCAGGGGGCATGGGTGGGCAACTAATGGCCCTTCTGTCTGTAGAGATTCTCAGTTATCCAGGTCATGGTTGTCCCAAAGGTGTTTTCTCAGGAGGCAATTGAACTTTCTGTTTTTTCTTTGAAGACGTTTCGCTTCTCATCCATGAAGCTTCTTCAGCTCTGACTGGATGGTGGGGAACGGAAGGATTGATACTCCTTGCAGAGAGCTGGCCATTTGCATCCTTTTAGAGAGTCGTTGAGGCCACTTGGAGGTTTCTCTGTGTCTTCAGGGTCACAGAGGGAGAGGAATACAACATCCTCTATCTCCACATCCTCTATCTCGATCTACAACACAATCCTTTCCAACAATTCCAAGGAGGCTGCACACCTATTTGCACTACTTGGGAGACTTTGGGGACACTGGCAAACCTCCAATCGGCATCAATGACTCTTTAAAAGAATGCAAACGACCAGCTGTCTGCAAGGAATATAAATCCTTCCATTCCCCACCATCCAGTCAGAGCTGAAGAAGCTTCTTGAATGAGAAGCAAAACGAAAAAAACAAAGTCCAGTTGCCTCTTGGAAAAGGATAATGGCCCTTTTATGACTGGCTCGGGAGTTCTGGGAATTGAAGTCCACAGGTCGTAAAGGGGCCGTAGTTATTTATTTATTTGTTTGATTTGATTTGATTTTTATACCGCCCTTCTCCAACAGGACTCAGGGCAGTGAACAGCCGAGATAAAACATAACATACAAAATTTAAAAAACAGTTTAAAAGACATTAAATAATTTTGGCCCACAATTTAAAACAACCCAGTTAAGACCAATTCCAAATTAAAACCGAAAGGATGGGATCAAGCCAGCCCGGCTAGATGAAATAAATGAGTTTTCAGGGCCCGACGAAAAGTCCGGAGGTCTGGTATCATGCGTATCTCTGGGGGTAGGTCGTTCCAGAGGGCAGGTGCCGCCACAGAGAAGGCTCTCCCCCCGGGGGTCACCAGCCGACATTGTCTGGCCAACGGCACCCTGAGGAGGCCCTCTCTGTGCGAGCAAACTGGCCGGTCGGAGGCTATTGGTGGCAGAAGGTGGTCTCTTAGATACCCTGGCCCTAAACCATGGAGCGCTTTAAAGGTGGTCACCAACACCTTGAAGCGCACCCGGAAGACCACTGGAAGCCAGTGTAACTCACGCAGGAGAGGTGTCACATGGGAGCGCCCCATCGCTCCCATAATCCCCCGTCCTCCTCTTGGTTTATGTGTGGCTAGACTGAGTTCCATACCTTGGTGTGGTTGTGACCTGTGCGATTGGTGGGAAGTGTCCATCCACATAAAGATGCGGTGTGCAGTGGAAATTCAACATTAGAATCCGTCTCAGAGCCATTTAATGCAGTTGCTATCCGGCAAAACTTCACTCCGTTCTTAGAAATTTCAGAAGAAAAGCCAGCAACTTTAGTTTAGAACCCAGCCTGCACAGCGAAGTAAGGGGAAGGGTTTTGAGTTCGAGGGCGATGGAGTAAAATACAAACTCTGCATCTGACCGCAGAGTAAGAAAATACATTTCTTTCCTTGTTGATGTTATTTTGGCTGCAGAGACGAACTTGGAAAATCCTTAGCTTGCTACTTATTTTATTTTATTTTTTTATTTCCAATTTATATTTATACTTAACGAATTTAGACTTAACGAATGATCAAATCCAAAGTAGGAACAGGGCTTGGTTTTGCCTTTTTTTCCCAACTATTTCCCATGATCTGAATCATTTCTCTTCCCCCCCCCCCACAGATGACGAGGAGTTGATTAACTTCTTAGCGAAGAAGCCTCCGCGGCAAGAAGCGGGCTTGCAGAATGGTCCGAAGAGGTCATCCAAACGCTCCCCGGCTGCCGCTTCTCCAGGTTCTGCCCCTTCCAAGTTGAAGGCCTCGCTTCCCTTCCGTTCCAGAACGGAACGGACCACAACACAGTTCCGTTCCAAGGAACGGAACGGAAAAGGCAAAGCCGTCCCTTGCAAAAACAACGTGAAAAAAACCCGTTACGACGGTCTCGAGAAGAAACACGTGTGTCTGGATTGCGGGCATCGGACCTATTTCCTGTCCGATCTCGTGCGGCATAAAAACATTCACCCGAAAGGGAAGCCTTACAAGTGCCCGGATTGCGAGAAAATCTTCGTCCAACCTTCCTTCCTCAAACTTCATCTGAAAACGCACAAGCCGGGGAGGAAACCCATGAAAAGGCTAAAAGCCCCCCAAGGAGAGAGGAAATACACCTGCTCCAAATGCGGACACAAAACCTATAAATTGTCCACTCACCTCTTGCATATGAGAGCCCACGCGGGAGAAAGCGAGAAGTCGTACTTATGTGACGAGTGTGGGAAAGAATTCAAGAGGAGCTCGAATCTTTCCAGGCACAAGCGAATCCACAGCCTTAACAAAGAAGGCATTAAGATCCGGAGGCCCTCTTTCACGCAGGATAAAGAGATAAACAGAAGTGGGTGCCTGATTTTGAACCTTTTGTTGATTTAAGCGTAAGCCGTAGTTCTCTCTCAGCTATATAATCAGGTTGACAAAATACAGGCAGCCCTTGACTTATAACAGTTCATTCTAGTAACCGTTTGAAGTTACAACGGCACTGAAATAAGTGACTTCTGATCATTTTTCACACTTGCCACCAGAGGTGGTATTGAGCAGGTTCTGGAAAACTGGTAGCGGAAATTTTGAGTAGCTTCCAGAACCGGTAAATACCACCTCTGACTGGGCTCGCCCCCAACTATTCTCTGCCTCCCGAGTTCCAGCTGATCGGGAGGAAATGGGGATTTTGCAGTATCCTTCCCCTGGAGTGGGGAGGGAATGGAGATTTTGAAATATCCTTCCCCCAGGAGTGGGGTGGGAATAATAAATAAATAAAATTATTAATTTTATTTCTGTACCGCCCTTCTCCCGAAGGACTCAGGGCGGTGTACAGCCTATTAAAAGCACAAAACAAACATCAATTAAAATAATTTAAAATTATTAAATAATTCGGCTCAATTTAAAACCCCAGAAATTAAAACACCCAATTTAAAATTATTATGTTGATGGGGATTTTGCAGTATCTTTTCCCTGGAGTGGGGAGGGAATGGAGATTTTGAAATATCCTTCCCCCAGGAGTGGGGTGGGAATGGGGATTTTGCAGTGTCTTTTCCCTGGAGTGGGGTGGGAATGGAGATTTTTGCAGTATCCTTCCCCTAGAGTAGGGTGGGAATGGAGATTTTGCAGTGTCCTTCCTCCAGGAGTGGGGTGGGAATGGAGATTTTTGCAGTATCCTTCCCCTAGAGTAGGGTGGGAATGGAGATTTTGCAATGTCCTTCCTCCAGGAGTGGGGTGGGAATGGAGATTTTTGCAGTATCCTTCCCCCAGGAGTGGGGTGGGAATGGAGATTTTGCAGTATCCTTCCCCTAGAGTGGGGTGGGAATGGAGATTTTGCAGTATCCTTCCCCCAGGAGTGGGGAGGGAATGGAAATTTTGCAGTATCCTTCCCCTGCCATGCTCACCCAAGCCACATCCACAGAACCGGTAGTAAAAAAAAATTTGAATCCCACCACTGCTTACAACCATTGCAGCATCCCCAAGGTCACATGATCAAAATCCAGGTGCTTGGCAACTTGACTTGTATTTATGACGGTTGCAGGGTCCTGCGATGGTTTTTTTTGGAGACCTTCTGACAAGCCAAGTCCATGGGGAAAGCCAGATTCACTGAACAACCATCTTACTAACTTAGCAACTGCACTGAAAAACAACCGTGGCAAGAAAGGTCGTAAAATGGGGCAAAAGTCACTTAACGAAAGCCTCGCTTAAGCGATATAAATTTTGGGCTCAATTGCGGTCGTAAGTCAAGGACTACCTGTAGCTTAAAAAAAGAAACACATAACTCAGAGGTGGGCAACTATGGCCCTTTTATGACTTGTGGACTTCAATTCCCAGAGTTCCTGAACTAACATGACTGGCTCAGGAATTCTGGGAGTTGAAGTCCACAAGTCATAAAAGGGCCATAGTTGCCCACCTCTGAGTTATGTGTTTCTTTTTTTTAAGCTACAGGTAGTCCTTGACTTACAACAGTTCATTTAGTGATTGAAGTTAAGCACTGAAAAAAGTGACTTAATGACCGTTTCTCTTAATGACCATTGCAGCATCCCCTTGGTCACGTGATCAAAATTCAGACGCTCAGCAACTGACTCATATTTTAATGACCGTTGCTGTGTCCCAAGGTCATGTGATCCCCTTTTACGACCTGACAAAGTCCGTGGGAAAGCCAGATTCAACATCTTAACATCCAACTTAACATCCATGTTACTAACTTAGCAACTGCACTGATTCACTTCACAACCATGGTAAGAAAAGTCATAAAACGGGGGCAAAATTCACTTAGCAGATGTTTCGCTAAGCAATAGAAGTTTTGGGCTCAATTGTGGTCGTAAGTCAAGGACTGCCTGTAGTTTGTTTTTTTTTAGAAAAAGGCTCCCTAAAATAATCACATTGTTTTAAATTGGAAATTCAGATTTAAAATTATACTGATGGCTGTTATGCAAATAATTTGTAAGGAGTCACTGGGTTGAGTTGGGCAGCCATAGAGATTGGATAGTTGAATAACAATAGATGTTTAGAAAAGGTATTTGACTTTACTTATTTGGTTTTGTGAAAATGAAATAATTGATCAGTCGTGGTAAATGGTGTAAAATTGGACATGAGTCACTTAACAATTCTGGCCCAAATTGTGGTCGTAAGTCAAGGACTTCCTGTATATGCCATCAAGTCATTAAGCGACCAGATGGATAGATATTCTGCATAAAAGCTGGTGGAGATGAAGAATGGACTTAGAATCACACAGGGCTAATAAGCTTCTTAATAAGTTTAATACTTAATAAGCTTCATATTGAACTGTATAGTATAATTTTTGAAAGTTTAACAGAAATTTAAAACACCCCCTTTCAGATGTTACAACGCTACAAGTAACATTATCTTGGAAATGTTACGCTTTCTTGTCTCTATTTCAGTGGTGCAGTGGTTAGAATGCAATATTGCAGGCTAATTCTGCCCACTGCCAGCAGTTCGAGTCTTACCTTCTTAAGGTTGACTCAGCCTGCCATCCTTCTGAGGTCGGTAAAATGAGGACCCAGATTGTTGTGGGGGGGGGCAATATGCTGACTCTGCAAACCGCTTAGAGAGGGCTGTGAAGCACTGAAGCGGTATATAAGTCTATTGCTATCTTGGCCATTTGTATAGGATTGGTGAGATTAGGTCTGCTATGAGCCGTGGTGGCACAGCGGTTATAATGCAGTATTTCAAGTTAACTCTGCCGACTGCCAGGGGTTCGATCCTCACCTTCTCAAGCTTGACTCAGTCTTCCATCCTTCCGAGGTTGGTAAAATGAGGAGCCAGATTGTTAGGAGGCGATATGCTGACTCCATAAACTTTAGAAAGAGCTGTGTAAAGTACAACGAAGCAGAAGTCTTACAGTGCTATTGCCATTAATAGAAAGTTCCATTAGGCCAGTGTTTCTCAGGCACACTGACTGGGGAATTCTGGGAATTCGAAGTTCCTACCCCTTAAAATTGCAAGACACCCCTTTCTCCCCTGGCAGTCTCACATTTAGGCTGTTGCTTTTATCTCTTGCAGATTATGAGGAACCAAAGAAAACCACTCGAGTCCATCTGAAGAAAATAGAAGGTCGATCGGCAGCCTCAACCGCATCGAACATAGCGGCGTTGCGTAAACATTGGCGCAATTACAAGCGTCAGCAAAGGAAAAAGGCAGCCGAGAAACAGCAGAAGATGGAAGAGAGCGCGAAGGAGAACATCGAAGTGAAGGAAACGGAGGAGAAATTTACTCCAGAACTATCGCTCCGGGCCCGGCTGGAAAAATTTGCCTATTCCAAAAATAGAGGAAAAGAGGACAGCCAGGAGAAACGAGCACCGGATCCAAAAGTCTCAGCAGAGGAGCTGCATCAGGAACGTACTGTGTGTGGGAAGCACTTCACCTACGATGGTCAGCTTACCGATTCACTGGACACTGAAGCGAAACCTCACAGATGCAACGAATGTCGGAAATGATTTCCGAAGAGAAGAGTAAGTTTTGGCCAGATCAATCCCACGGGGGAGGGGAGAGGGTCTATGACAACTCGCCACAGCCATCTCACCACAGGACAACTTGCCGCAGAAGAAGAGTTACCCTAATATCAAAGAAATAGTGGAATAGAATCATTAAAGAAAGGACGCAAACACTATAAAGTAATGTAAAACACAAAATGCAAAGTAAATAGGAAAGCAGTGGGGAGGGAAAGGGGAAGGAGAAGTGAGGAAAGATAAGAAAAAGAAACATCGACTTCCGACTCTTTCTGTTACAGTAGAATAAGGTGTTAACATCAAACCATGGCTTTTTGCTTTTTCATAATAATATGAACAAGCTATTTCTATAAAGATCTATCGGTCTAATCGGTAAAAGCCAAAGTCAGAGTTTCATTCTTCTTCACGTCAAGCATGAAGTTCAGAAGCGGTTTCCATGTGGAAACAAATTTATGGTCTTTTCTTTAATCCAAGTGCTCAGTTTTGACATTTCAGCCAACTCCATCAATTTCTGCAACCATTAGTCCACGGTAGGAATCGAAGTGTCCTTCCATGTTTGTGCATACGAGAGTCTTCCTGCTGCCAACATATACAAGAAGAAAAATTCCAAATTCTTCCTCCAGTTCTTTTTCCATGAGACCCGAAAGGAAAAGTTCTAGTTTCATTTTTATCTCCGTTTGCAAAAAAAAAAATTGTATTAAAATATGAATCATACTCCAAAAAATTTTTCTTGTCTTTCCTCACTTCTCCTTCCCCTTTCCCACCCCACTGCTTTCCTATTTATTTTGTATTTTATATTACTTTATAACTCAATAAAAATGTTAATGATAAAAAAAGAAGAAGAAATGATGCCAAAGGAGGGACAAAACGAAATGTGAATGGCAAAACTTTATTTATTTTAAATAATTACATAGAATTGTTACATTGTCCCGCAGCGAGTTGGCTGTGGCAAGTTGTCCCAAGGGGTGAATCCGTTGTGCTGAGGGTAGAAAAGATTTCTTTCAGAACGATGACCCTGAGGGGGCATTTGAAAATTTAAGGTTTCCAGCCTGTGCTTGAACGTACTGTGTGTGATAAAAAGATAAGTTTGTGAGTGGAGCGCATTATAGAAGTCACTGCTGTTTTTCCAAAAGTGTTAAGGAATTCGCAGAGTAACCCATGAATAGCAAGGGTGTCCACATGAAAGCGATTGAGAGTAGATACAAATAAGCACAGTCAACACACAGATACACTGAGTTGTGTTTACTTTCAAGAAATAGTAAGGCACAGTCCAATAAACAGTCCAGGTCATACACATATAAAGCAGGAGATAGCAAAACGACAGTCCAGGGATAATCCAATAACAAAGTCTTCTTACCAGTCGTTGTAGTCATTCGCAATAAATAATTCTTCTGGATTTGCAAACAGTAGCATACAGAGATATCAGAGAGCAAGAACAGCAAAAAGAAACAAACCATGTTTCTAGCTCCCTCTTAAGGAGATTGGCTACAGAGCTAACCAATCAGGACACAGTATGATGCAATATAGCAGTCTTAAAGCTATATTGATGGTTTATATATTGCCAACCCAACAAGGTAGGTAATACTCATTTCCTAACTGTTTAATTGAACTTCATTATAAAATACAAATAGAAACAAATAACGCAGATAGTCCTCGACTTACGGCCACAATTGAGCACAACATTCCTACAGCTAAGCGAGGTAGTTGTTAAGTGAGCTTGCCCTACTTTTATGACTTTTCTTGCCACGGTTGTTAAGCAAATCGCTGCAGCTAAATTAGTATTTTTATTTTATTTATTTATTTTTATTATATTTGTATACTGCCCTTCTCCCGAAGGACTCAGGGCGGTGAAGAGCCATGATAAAACAACATACAAGACAAAATTTAAAAAACATATTAAAACAATTCAATCTTTGGCCAAAATTAAAACTTCCAATTAAAACCATTTTAAACCACTTTTAAAATTTAAAATCATTTATCCCGTCAGACCGGCTTGCTGAAATAATAGGGTCTTCAGAGCACGACGGAAGGTGCGGAGGTCGGAGATCCTTCGTATGTCCTGGGACAATGCATTCTATAGGGCAGGAGCCCCCACAGAGAAGGCTCTCCCCTGGGGGTCACCAGTCGACATTGTTTGGCCGACGGCACCCTGAGGAGGCCCTCTCTGTGGGAGCGTGTCGGTCGGTGGGAGGAAAACGGTGGCAGAATGCGGTCCTGTAAGTAACCCGGTTGTGAGGTGAATCTGGCTTTCCCCGTTGACTTTTGTTTGTCGGAAGGTTGCAAAAGGGGATCACATGACTCCGGGACACTGCAACCGTCATAAATCTGAGTCAGTTGCCAAGCGTCTGAATTTCGATTGTGGGGATGCTGCAATGGTCGAAAGTGGGAAAAAGCGGTCATAAGACACTTCCAGTGCTTTTGTAACTTCAAGCAGTCACTAAATGAAATGTAAGTCAAGGACTACCTGTAATGAGGGGATAAGAGAAGGTAAAAGAAAGGGAGAGGGGCACAAGGTAAGAAGGAAAGACAAAAGCAATGGCGTCCAATTTTTGGGGGGTGAGGTAAAATAGTACAGCTACAACGTCAACGTTTGTTTTACATATATAGTAAGAGACTGGGAAAATTCTTTTCTTCAATTAAACACTTTTACCATCTCTGCCTCCTTCATTTCTGGATCCTTCCTGAGCCTTAGTGGCTCAGTGGTTAAAGTGTTGTATTGCAGGCTAATTCTGCCGACTGTTAGCAGTTCGATTCTGATCGGCTCAAGGTCTTCCATCCTTTCAAGGTCGGTAAAATGAGTGTTGGGGGCAAGATGCCGACTCTGTAAACCGCTTAGAGAGGGCCGTAAAGCACTGAAGCGGTAGACCGATAGTCCTCGACTTACAACAGTTCGTTTAGTGACCGTTCAAAGTTAAAACGGCACTGAAAAATGTGACTGGAATTGGAACCATTTTTCCGTCACAACCTCTGCAGCATCCCCATAATCGTGTGATCAAAATTCAAACGCTTGGCATTTGGTTCCCATTTATGACTATTGCTGTTCCAAGGTCATGCGATCTGACCTCACGAACACAGTCAACAGGGAAGCCAGATTCACTTACTAACGTATCAACTGCAGTGATTCACTTAACAACTGTGCCAAGAAAGGTGGTAAAATGGGGCCAAACTCAGAAATTTTGGGCTCAATTGTAAGTCGTAAGTCTAGGACTACCTGTATAAGGCAATGGGGTTATTGCTATCAGTCTTTCCAAATAGAGCTTCCATTTTTATGCATACAGGAATCTTGCTGCAGTCAACGTATATCCGTGATGGCGAACCTATGGCATGCATGCCACAGGTGGCACGTGGAGCCATATCTGTGGGCACGCGAGTGTTGCCCTATCTTAGCTCCAGCGCACAAGAGCGCACCAGCCACCTGATTTTCGGGCCATTTCGGAAACATGCCGTTTCCGGCCATCAGAGGGCCTCGGGGGGGGAGGCCGTTTTCGTCCTCCCCAGGCTCCAAGAAAGCCTCTGGAGCCTGGGGAGGGCGACAAATGGGCCTACTGGGGCCACCGTGCCAGCGCAGGGGGGGGTCGCGTGTGCATGCGTGGGGGGGTACATTGAATTATGGGTGTGGGCACGCATGTGCATGACATCCCGTGCTCCCCCTGCTTTTGGCACGCAACGGCAAAAAGGTTAGCCATCACTGCCCTATATGATAAGTTTCCAATTTTTTTAAAAAAAAAATTCTAATAAAAACTTCTGGCTTCAGTTTTATGTTTATTTGAAGAGTCTTCCGAATTAAGGCAAAAAATGTGGCCCTAATATTTCACCTAGGGCAGTTCTCTCAGAAGTAAGTGTTGTGTTACCAACCAGCAGAGTAAATGCACAAGGAAACGGTGAGAGCAATGAATAAGAGATATGCAAACTGGTTTATCAAAAGCTTACTTTATAGTAGAAAAACAGTCTCATAGTCTTTAAACAAATTCCAAGTCTTTGCCAGTAAATCAATCCAGTAGTTACAGAATCTTCTTACCCAACAAACAGTAGTTGGTTAGAATAACAAACTCACTCTGGTTCACAAACCACGATGGTTGCAGATCCATCCAACGATGATTAGCAGATAACAACTCCTCTCAATGGTAGCTTATCATAGCAGCTTCATCATCTCATCATCTTCATACACAATGGCAGCATAGCAGAGCAGCAACTGAACATGTTACAATACCTTGCTTAAATACTCTCACAACCAGTCATTATCTAATTACAGCATGACTCAGCATTAAAGTCACATAATACATTTACAGATTAAAGTTACAGTGCACTTATATTGCCTGGACAACATAGTTAGGCTCAAACCATATCCTAACAGTAAGCTAAGTTTACTTGGGAGTTCACGGCCTGGAACATTGGTACACCTACTCAGGAAACACCTAATCTGGGCCCTCAAAGGTGTACAGGAAGCCCTCGACTTACGACCACAATGGAGCCCAGAATTTAGGTTGCTAAGGGGGAGAAGTGTGTTAGGAGTTTTGCCCCGTTTTACGACTTTTCTTCCCGCCTTTTGTTAAGTGAATCGTTTGCAGTTGTTAAATTAGTAACCCGGCTGTAATGCGCATCTGGCTTCCCCATTGACTTGGCTTTGTCAGAAAGTAGCAAAAGGTGATGACGTGCCCTTGGGACACTGCGAGCATCCTAAATATGAAGCAGTTGTCAAGCATTTGTGTGGAAATCACGTAGGTTGTAAGTGTGAAAAGTGGTCGTAAGTCACTTTTTTCAGTGCTGTTGTAACTTTGAGCGGTCACTAAATGAACTGTTGTAAGTCGAAGACTTAACTGTATCTGATTGTGCTGCTTTATTCCCTTCTCTTTCTCTCTCTCCTTTCTCTTTTTTTCTCTCTCTGTCTCTCTTTCTCTCTCCTCCATTTCTCTCTCTCCTCTTTCTGTTTTTCTCTTTCTCTCTCTCTCTCTGTTCCCAGTTTGATTTAACGCACGTGCTTGCACAGTATACATCGCTCGTGAAAGAAGACAGACGGCACTTCAAAACCACATGGGACCTCTCTCCCGACGAACCTCTCCCTTCGGGCAGCTGAGAAGGCCGACTTGTCAATCTTCCTGCCAGCACGGTTTGATCCGCAGAGATCAGCAACTTCTGAACAAGACATTTGCCGCTGCTTGATTTCTGCAGATCAAACACCCAGTAACAATAACTTGTCTTTTGGGGAGTAGGGGGGGGCAGCTGCTGACTCTACCGTCTTCTTACAGGTCTTCTCCCCCCCACAATCAGTCGTGTTGATTTTCGTTTGAGCATTTGGAAAGCTCAGAAATGTTCTCCGGAGACATTGTAGGGTGGGAAGGGAGGGGTGGGTGGGTTCTGTCCGTTCTCGGCTGTCAGCCAATAATAGCATAACAATATTTGAGATATTGCATCCCTTTTTTCCCCCAAGGTTTTCGTCTCCTGTGTTGCATAACCCTCTCGTTCTATAACTCCTTCGTGGGAAGAGAATTCACGTCGTCCCACAAAAAGTCTGATTTTTCTGAGCCTCACAGCGGAATTCTCAAAACTCGCTTTGACTTCCCAGTCACTTTAAGAAAAGGCTTGGAAGGAGAGTCATTTTCAAGGGTTTGGGTAGAGGCAAAGTGTCATCTGACGAGCAGCGAATTACGCTAATTGTTTAGTATTTTTTTTTAAAAAAGACAACTAGGTGTTTCTTTTAAAGAAATCCATTTGTGTCACAATAGACTCTTCATGTTTTGTATCTTAGGTTCCCTGTTAAAGTGATGCCACACGATTCCATGTCAAGTATGGATGGGAAAGCTATCTAAAATATACACTGTTAAATATTTTAACTTTGTTTTTTTTTTTTTTTACCCCCACTTAATCAAAAGTAAGGAAAAGAGTGGAGCCCAAAAAAGTAAGAAACTTGGAAGTGAAGGAATTGTATTGTTCATATGTCCCACACAAGGAATGGCGAAAGGGACATTGTACGTTAACTATTGAGCCAAAACTTAATTTTTCAGATTGGTTCTCTCTGTCCTGACATTTATATATACCCTGAAGCCTAGTTAAAACTAAGACAGGCTTTCCCTGAGGTGTGTTACTAAGTAGGCATGTCTCACTCTTAAAAAATCACCTCTTGGTAAATATATACTCCAAATAAAAATTTTCACAGGCTTCACCTAGTATGGAGTTGAGTGGGCCATTGGAGGATTATGGATGTAATACTATTTCAGGTCGTCTGCAGCTTCAGCAAAGGCCTTCGGCCCTTCATCTTTCTACGTACAACAGCCTCGCCTGAGGAGAAACAGGACTTCCAACTTCTTCCTTCAGCTTTATTTTAATCTCCACTGGGTTGTTTCTGCCAAGCACGGCGGCCATTTTTAGCAGGTGCAAATGCTCTCCTCCCACACAGAAATTTTATGACTTTTCCCAAGTAACTTAAAGCCTGAATCAGAGCAAGGAAACCAGCCAGGCCGGTGCCATTGGCTCAGCTCATGGCCTGGACGTAGTCAAGAAACAGTCAAAAGAACTGAGTGGATTGAGTTGGCAAGGGAAAGAGTGAAGGAATCCAGAGGAGGAATGGCAGAGAACCAAATATTGGGGCAAAAGATTAGGGAAAACTGCTTTTTTTTAAAAAAAAAAAAATACTTTGGGGCACTGAAATTAGACTTTCTTAAAAAGTGCAGCTTTCTTGCTGGGAAGGTTTCAGCTGCAACCAGGCAGGAGCAGAGAAATTGCAAAAGGCACAAGATGGAGTAGGACGGGGATTTAGAAGGACGGCCGCTAAAAGCCCTCACTACTCCACTGGATGTTTAACTCAGATTTGCAACTCTCCATATTTTCCTGTTTTAGCTCTCCCCGACATCTTTCTCCCCCGCCCCTTTCAATTTTCTTAAACTATCCTCACTGTAATACAAGAATCAAGAGCCTTCCTCATTTTTTTAAAAAAACTTTGGTTTCTAATGTGTTTAATGTAACAAGCAGATTGTGAAACGCTAAGCCAAGTTGGATCTGGTTAGTTAGTACATGGAAGAGAGACTGTCAGGAAATCTCAGGGTTGTAATTTAGGCTGGGGAAAGGGTGAAAAAGTCTGTAATATGGGACGATTTAAGAGGGGGGAAAAAATCTGGGGGAATGTGGACCAGCGCCTTGTGTAGTCCAGCAGTCTATTTCTCACAACTGACTGATTCCAGGAAACCCATCCAACAAGCCATGAACCTATCAATCGGTTTCTACTATCCCTGAAGCTGCTAATGTGCACGGGTATCCTGCCTCTTTATATGGAGGTTCTACTTTTCGCCTGATGGCCAAAGTTAAGACATATTCAGGGACAGCAGGAAGATACATGACCGAATAGTTCGAATAAACTTTGTTTTTTTGTGATCGTGGGAAGATGGTCAAACCCTTCCTAATCCAGGTAATTCTCAGTCGCTTTAATACAGTCTCCCAACCTTGACAACTTTTAAAACCTGTGGACTTCCAACTCCCAGAATCCCACAGCCAGCATAACATAGTCGGCTGGGGAATTCTGGGAGTTGAAGTTCTCCCATCTTAAAAGTTGCCAAGGTTGGCAGACCCTGGTTTAATGGGAGCTACTCCTGGGTGAGATTACTAGCTTATGCATTCCTTTAAAAAAAAAAGGTTGGAAAGGTATTAAGATTTGAATGACAACGGGGGAAACAAATTACAAAGTAGTAGGAGTCACAATCCCGTTTGCTTGTATAAATTGTGACGGATTTTGGGAAAGCTTGGTGCACTCAATAAATTTTTTTTTACAACTTTGAAAGCTCAAGAATCTTCCTTTCCTTTATGAGCAACACACTAGGCTGGTTTAGAAAAGCTTCAAATGGGTTGCAAACGTTTTAAACCCACCTTGAGTCAGCTCAAATGGGTGGCAGTTAAATTTAATAATCCCGAGAGTTGGGGGGAGGGAAATCTCTGCAAACATTCTTACTTGACACTCAGTATTTCCTGGTGAAATAGACAGCAAACAAATTTAATAAATAAAATAATTTCCTAGCCTAAGGCAGGGGGGAACCTGATTCATGTAAGTCAGTGGCCCCCTAAGTCAGTGATGGCGAAACATTTTGCCATCGCGTGCCAAAACTGGGAGCGCGGGGGGGGGCTCGCACCCATAATTCAATACGCCTCTGTGCAGGCATGCAACCCCCCTGCGCTCCCTCTGCTTTTGACAGGTGATGGCCCGGTAGGCATGTTTTTCGCCCTCCCCAGGCTCCAGAGCCTTTCTAGGAGCCTGGGGAGGGCGAAAAAGCCCTTCCCCACCCTCCTGGAGGCCCTCCAGAGACTCGAAATGGCCCGTTTGTCGACTTCCGGTCTGTTTCTCGCCTTTAGAGGGCGTCTGGGGGGGGGCGTTTTTGCCTTCCCCATGCTCCTAGAAAGGCTCTGGAGCCTGGGGAGAGCGAAAAACAGACCTTCTGGTCCCACCGTAAGTCAGCAAACAGGCTGTTTCTGGCCTCCAGAGGGCCTCTGGGTTTTGGGGAAGGCTGTTTTTGCCCTCCCCAGGCTCCTAGAATGCCTCTGGAGCCTGGGGAGGGCGAAAAACGGCCCTTCCCCACCCCCCGGAGGCCTTCTGGAGGCCGGGAACAGCCTGTTTCCTGACTTACGGTGGGCCCGGAAGGCCCGAAAATGCATGCACTGGAGCTGAACAAGGGCAACGCTCGCGTGCCCACTGATATGGCTCCACGTGCCACAAGTTTGCCATCACGGCCCTAAGTGATTTCATTTTTAACACATCACTAAACTTTCTTTTTTCTCAGAAGCAAATACTTGGTAGTTTTCCCATCTCTACCCTGGGCAATTTTTACAGTGGGGGATTTAGACTTTAGTCTGAAATCTATGTTAAGTGGAGGAATTGACTACTTTCAGGGGTGGGCTGCTGGGGGTTCGTAGGGGTTTGGGAGAACCTCTAGCTAAAATTCTGTGCAGTTCGGAGAACCCCCAAATCCCACTTCTGGCAGGCCCCACCCCTCCCAGGAGTCCCCTGTTTTGGATGCAGGTAAGCGCAGGGCACACACAGAGACTCGGGGAGTGTGAAAAATGGGCCTACCGGAAGTTCAGGAAGGCCGGAAATAGGCCCGTTTCTGGCCAACAGAGGGCCTCCGGAGCCTGGGGAGGCTGTTTTCGCCCTCCCGGAGACTCAACGAAAGCCTCCAGAGCCCAGGGAGGGCAAAAACACCCCCCACCCCCCCTACGGTGCAGAAGGCTGACTAGGCCATGCCCACCATGGCCACGCCCACCGAGCAACCAGGCAGAGAACCCCTTGCTAAAAATTTTGAAGCCCACCCCTGACTACATTCAAATGTTCAGGATCATCTGACAGAGTCCTGTTAGGGACGTTTGGTCCCAACCTAGGAAGTGACTCTTGTAATGCACCCAGGGATTGTGAAGATTTTTTTAAAAAAAAATACAATCCGAGGATTGAAAAGGATTGGACTCTTTTAGGCCGAGAGTCCAACCTGCTATCCAGAGTAAGAATCGGATTAAAGCCTCCGCAGCAGGTGGCTGCTTAGCTCCTACTTAAGTCCACTGAGAGATGATAATCCTTGCTGAAGGTCTATGGCGGGGGCGATCAAACTTGGATTTCATCGAGGGCCGCATCAGAGTTGTGTTTCCCCTTGGGGGGCTGGGGTGGGCGTGGCCAGCTCATCGTCACTCGTGTCAGGGGTGCCTGTGGTGGCCCAAGCCCTCTGCCAGAGAAAATGGACTCCCAAGCTCCGTTTTCGGCTGCAACCTTCTGCCAGTGAAAACAGAGCTACGGATGGCTGTGTACGGCCCTCCCGAGCTCTATTTTTGCTGGGAGAGGCACTGCGAGACAGTCCTTCACTGTTTCCAAGGTGGCCCCATGGGCCAGATCTAAGCACCCCATGGGCCGGATGTGGCCTGCGGGCCTGCAGTTTGAAACCCTTGGCCTATGGCGATTCTCAGCCATCCAGATCATGGTTGTCCTAAACCTGTGATGGCGAACCTATGGCACGGGTGCCACAGGTGGCACACGGAGCCATATTGGTGGGCACGCAAGTATTGCCGTAGCTCAGCTCCAGCGTGCATGCGCGCACCGGCCAACTGATTTCCAGGCCTTCTGGTCCCACCGGAAGTTGGGAAACTGGCTGTTTCTGGCCTCCTGAAGGCCTCCGGGGAGTTGGGGAAGGCTGTTTTTGCCCTCCCCAGGCTCCTAGAAAGCCTCTGGAGCCTGGGGAGGGGGAAAAACGGGCCTACCGTGCCATTGCGTGCCAAAAGCAGGAGGGTCATGTGCGCATTCATGGAAGGGCAGGGCGCATTGAATTATGGATGTGGGCACCCGTACCCGCGACAGCACGCGACAGCAAAAAGGTTAGCCATCATGGTCCTAAACCATGGGACAACCCTTGCTGGATCACCATCAAATTGAACGGAAAAAACTTCTAGCCTGCATTAGTTACACACTGCCCAATTTCCCTAAGCAATCAAAACTTATTGTACTTTTCAGAGTGTAAGACACACTCCCCCACCTAAAAGAGGGTAGAAATGTTGGTGCGTCTTAGAGACCAAATACAGCCATTTTTGGCTTCCCGAAACCCCGCCCCGTGTGTCCCATTTTTGCCAAAAACAGGCCTTTTTCGCAAAAATGGGACACGCAGAGGGTTTGGGAGGCCTGCAGAGTGCTCCTGGGGGCTGGGGAGGGCAAAAACGGGATGCATGGGGGGGGGCTTTGGGAAGCCAAAAATGGGCAGGTTATATGCAAAAACGGGACCTGCAGAGGGTTTGGGAGGCCTGCAGAGTGCTACTGGGCAAAAACCAGACACGTGGAAGCAAAAACTTTTTTCTTCTTCTTGTTTTCCTCTTTGAAATCTTGGTGTGTCTTATAGTCTGAAAAATACAGTTAAATACAATGCTAAAAAAAAATACTTCATTTTCTTAAAACAATGCCTCAGAGACTCGTGTTGTCTACGTAATATTTGTTTAATCAGAACAAAGCACAAACACAACCGTTGCAATTGAGTTTTTGTTTACAGGGGGCGGAGGTTTTCAGATGACAATTGTCGTCACGTGGACGCGCTGGTGCTTCAGCAGAGCCCCTTTGTGGCAAAAGCTTTTCCCACACTCCGGACACTGATAAGGTTTCTCGTGGACGTGCTTCCTTTGATGGTCGATCAAGCTGTCGCGCCGAGAGAAACTTCTCCCGCACTCGGGACACGCGTAGGGCCTTTCTCCCGTGTGGATCCGCTGATGGCGTATCAAATGAGCCCGCTGTCTGAAGAACTGGCCGCACTGAGGGCATTCGAAGGGTCTCTCTCCCGTGTGGATTCTCACATGTCTTATCAAAGTTTCCCGGGTAGGAAAGTTTTTCCCGCACTCGGGACATTCATAAAGCCTCTTCCCCGCCCGGAGACCTCTCAACAAATGTTCTCTTTGTTGGAATATTTTCCCAATATCGGGGTACCCGTGAGGGATCTCGACCCCGTGCAGTTGCTGATGGTGCATTAAATGTTCTTTCTGCCGGAAGCATTTCCCACATTCGGGACATCCGAAAGATTTTTCCCCTGGTTGAATTCTCGGACACGGTTTTTGTTGGCAGTTTTCCACCCACGTTGGACATTCGGTGGGGTCCTCCTCACCGGGGTAGGTCATCGCAAACCCTGGTTTGTAGTGATATTTCCTACAATAGTCTGAAACCAAAGGTTCGTCCGCCATAGACTGCAGTTCAGAGGTTTCACTACAGAGGGCGATAAAGTTTTCTAAAGCTTCTCCGGGCTCTGCGTCTAACGGCACCTTCCCCAGCTCCACGTGGGTCTCGCAACTTTGTTCGTGAACGGTTGTTGTTGCAGGAATGTTCCACTGTGAGAATTCGGTAAGCGTCTCCCCTTCCATTTGGGAGCTCTTCAGTTGCATCCAAGGCCTCTTTTCGTCACCTGAAGGGAAACAAGAGAGGAACTTTGGTCTGAATCGGATCATTTCTTTCCTACAATCTTTTTTTTTTTTTAATGGCTGTCCTAACTTCCCGCTTCCTTTTTCCAACTGAGTTAGAATGTGGTTACTTAACATCCGTCTTCCTGCCCCACCATCTGGTTACGTGATACATTCGGGGATTCAGAACGCAGGAATTAAAAGTTATTACCGAGGGAATCGGTTCTCCTCAGTGGTGCCGGAGGTACGTAGGACATGAGCTAAGGAAATGTTTGGTTACATCTCATATTGTGGAAAAATACAAAGTACAGATAATCCTCACTTAATGACCAGTTGCTTAGCAACCGTTAAGGAACTCTGGTGGCGCAGTGGTTAGAATGCAGTATTGCAGGGCTGATTCAGCTCGCTGCCAGGAGTTCGATCCTGACTGACTCAAGGTTGACTCAGCCTTCCGTCTTTCTGAGGTCTGTAAAATGAAGACCCAGATTGTAGGGAGCAATAGGCTGACACTGTAAACTACTCAAGAGTGCTGTAGAGTGGTATATAAATCTAAATACTACAGGTAGTCCTTGACTTACAACAGTTCGTTTAATGACCGAAGTTGTAACAGCACTGAAAATAGTGACTTATGACTATTTTTCACACTTATGACCGTTGCAGTGCCCCCCCCCCCCACGTGATTTACATTCAGATGCTTGACAACTGGCTCATATTTATGACGGGTGCAGTGACCCGGGGGGGGGGTGTCTTGGGATTCCCCCTTTGTGATTTTCTGACAAGCAAAGTCAATGAGGAAAACAGATTCACTTAACAACCTTGTTACTAACTCCTACCACTGCACTGATTCACTGAAGATATAGCAATAGCTATTAGACTTATATACCTGTTCTGCCCCAGCTACAGACCCCAAAGAACACACAGTCTATACAAAACTTAAATTTACTTAGTCTTTTCCAAACAAAGGCTGTTAATAAACTTCCTTAACAGCCTACAAGAAACCAAAGATAAAGTAATCAATATCTTACTAAGGTTGGCAGAAAGCCCAGAAGCAATTTGCAGAGAATCCAGACGCGAAGGAGAATGAACTAAAGTTGTTCTCTACAAATTGCTTCAGTCGGCGTTCCTCCTTAAATAGGCTAAGGGAGTGGCCAATTAGCCCCAAGCCTTACTTTCAAGGAGACATCCTCCTGAGGAGCAACTCCTGCCTTTTGGCAGCTCTGCGCGTCCGTGTATCAAGAAGAGGCTCCTCCTCTTCGTCCTCTTCACTTAAAGGAGCTTCTGGAGGTTCTGGCTGAATCCCTGCCTCTGGCAGCACATCTTCTCCAGCCTCCTCATTGTCTGACTCGAGTGCCAGCTGCGCAGGCTGCTGGTGCAGCACCACACCAGCCTCCTCGCTGTCAGAATCAGCTACAATCCACACAGGCCGCTGACGGGCCATAACAATACCGCTCAAATCATGCTTTACCACTCTGAGTAGTTTACAGAGTCAGCATATTGCCCCCTAACAATCTGGGTCCTCATTTTACTGACCTCAGAAGGATGGAAGGTTGAGTCAATCTTGAGCTGGTGAGAATCGAACCTCTGGCAGTCGGCAGAAGTAGCCTGCAATACTGCATTCTAACCACTGCACCACCCACGGTACAAAATGTGCCCCTCTAGAGACACACGTAACACAGCCTGCACTGCTGTGTTATGTATCAGTTGAACTTTCCATACACTCTTCAAAGGCACCCCCAGGTAGAGTGCATTGCAGTAGTCCATAGCGCAAAATTTAGAGAATGCAGGTAGTCCTCCACCTACGACCAAAGTTGAACCCGAAATTTCCGTTGCTAAATGAAACATTTTGTTAAATTGAAGACTACCTGTACATCCAAGTCATGGGCTCCCTTTGAACAGGTAGTCCTCGACTTAGGACCACAATTGAGTTCAACGTTTCTGTTGGTAAGGGAGACATTTTGACCCATTATACAACCTTTTACAACCTTTCTAACCACAGTTGTTCAGCAAATCACTGCAGTTGTTAAATTAGTAAAACGGTTGTTAAGTGAATCCAGCTTCCCCATTGTCAGGTCGCAAAAGGGGACACTGCAGCCATCAGTCAGTCAATTGCCAAGCATCTGAATTTTGTTCATGTGGCCATGCTGTAACGGTCATAAGTGTGAAAAACGGTGGTAAGCTACTTTTTTCAGAACCGTTATAAACTTTGAATGGTCACTAAATGAACTGATGTAAATCGAGGACTACCTGTACTTTCAATACAGTGCCGATTTATATCTTTTGGCAAAATCTGTAGGTGGATCTCCTCAAGAGAAGAACAAACAGCCTGCAACCCACGTATAACCAACGTGTACAACTTTACAACAATAAAAAAAAAATTGCAATGCACTTTTATTTGTACGCTGCCTTGTTTTGTCTATTTTAATCTTTCTCATTGGGAGGCAGCACGCCCATGCGCTCTAAGATTGAAGACACTGAATACACTTCGTAACAAGAGCAGGACAAGTTCAAAAATTAAAATTCAGAACATCACTTAAGACCAAGGATGATACATTAGCGCAAACATAATTTTGTCTTTATAGAAAATTCAGCTCCGCTGAGCAAGCTCAAGAAAGTAAGGCATACACAGATTTCAACACGATCTCTTTTAATGTTCCATCTCAGAGTCAATACAGAACCTTAGAAAATAACAGAATAAGAGAGTTGGAAGGGACCATCGAGGTCTTCTAGTCCAACCCCTGATCAAGCAGGAGACCCTACACCACTTCAGACAAATCGTTATCCAATCTCTTCTTAAAAACTTCCAGTGTTGGAGCATTCACAACTTCTGAAGGCAAGTCGTTCCACTGATTTAATTGTTCTCACTGTCAGGGAATTTCTCCTTAGTTCTAGGTTGCTTCTCTCCTTGATTCGTTTCCATCCGTTGCTTCTTGTCCTGCCCTCAGGTGCTTTGGAGAGTAGCTTGACTCCCTCTTCTTTGGGGCAGCCCCTGAGATATTGGAACACTGCTATCATGTCTCCCCTAGTCCTTCTTTTCATCAAATTAGACATACTCAGTTCCAGCAACCGTTCTTTATATATTTTTTAGCCTCCATTCCCCTAATCATCTCTGTTGCCCCTTTCTTCACTCTTTCCAGAGTCTCAACATCTTTTTTATAATATGGTGACCAAAACTGGATCCAGTATTCCAGGGGTGGCCTTACTAAGGCTTTACAAAGCGGTACTATAGTCCCCAAAAGTGCTTTTTCAAAAGGCAACTGGACTTTCTGTTTTTTTCTTTGAAGACGTTTCGCTTCTCACCCAAGAAGCTTCTTCGGTTCTGACTGGATGAGAAGCAAAACGTCTTCAATGAAAAAAAAACAAACCAAAAAGTCCAGTTGCCTCTTGAAAAAGCACTTTTGGGACAACCATGACCTGGATGATGGAGAACCTCCATAGACAAGCGGTACTAGTACTTCACGCGATCTTTATTATTTATTTATTTATTATTCAAACTTCTATACCGCCCTTCTCCTTTTGGACTCAGGGCGGTGAACAGCCAAAATAAAAACATTTATACATAACATTGCAATTAAAAATAGATTTAAAATAATTAATAAATTTGGCCCATCATTTAAAACTTGTCAATTTAAAATCAGTATCCAAATTTTAAAATCAACCCTAAAATCATCTTGATTCCATCCCTTGGTTAATGAAACCTAGGATTGCTAGTTTGTTAAAAGTGGAGTTTCAAGTCACTCAAAATGCTTTTTCTCAGATGACTAGCCACATGGGCTGAGTTTCTGGTCTCTCACAGTGGCCTACAATGTGTGGGGATACTTCCAACACCATGTTAGTTAATATCTTCTAGCAGTGTCTTTCGTCGTAAGTCAACCATTCGGTCATGTCCGACCCTCAGCCACTCTATGGTTCAGCCTAGAGTGGCCGGGGATCGAACACGACTGAATGGCTGACGGCGCAAGACACTGCTAGAAGATACAGGCAGTCCTCGACTTACTTATAAGTGTTCACTTAGTGACTGTTCAGTTACAACACTGAAAAAAAGTGACTTATGACCCTTTTTCAGAGTTACGACCTTTGTAGCATCCCCACGATCATGTGATCAAAATTCAGATGCTTGGCAACTGGTTCACACTTATGACTGTTACTCTGTCCCAAGGTCATGTGATCCCCTTTTGCGACCTTTAGACCAGCAAAATCAATTGGGGAAGGAAGCCAGATTCACTTAACAACTGTTTTACTAGCATTAACAAACACGGTACCGGAGGTATCCCCACACGTTTTATTCATGCTGGCTGGGGAATTCTGGGAGTTGAAGTCCACACATCTTCAAGCTGCCAAGCGTTCAAGGTACAGGAAGTCCTTGATTTACGATCACAAGCGAGCCCAAAATTTCTATTGTTAAGCGAGACATTGGTTAAGCTTGCCCCGTTTTACAACCATCCTTGTCACAGTTGTTAAGTGAATCACCAGTTGACAAATCAGTAATACGGTTCTTAAGCGAATCCAGCTTCCCCATTGATTTTGCTCCTCAAAAGGTCATAAAAAGGGATCACGTGTCCCCGGCACATCACAAGTCATAAATATGAGTCACTTGCCTACAAGGAAAAAAAAAATAAAAAGGGCTGTCACCAACCTACCAAACTCCATGATTTTCATCCTGAAAGGCCCTGCGGAAAAGATCCTTTTCACAGGAAGCCCTCTACTTTTGACCACAATCAGGATAAGAATTCCGTTGCTAAGCGATGCAGTCGTTAAGTGAGTCATCCCCAATTTTACAACCTTTTTGGTTTCCCCATTTATTTGGCTTGTTGGAAGTTGGCCAGGTAGGTCAGGTTACCTCAGCTGTCCTAAATACAGGGACAACTGTATTTGCAGTACCTGCACCTGTCCTAAATACAGGGAGTCCTCGACTTACGACCACAATCGAGCCCAGAATTCATGTTGATAAGTGAAAAGGCTATTGCTTAGCGCATTGTAAGCCGCCCTGAGTCTCTGGAGAAGGGCGGCATATAAATCAAATTAAAAAAAAAATTTTTAAGTGAGCTTTGCCCCATTTGATGACTTTTCTTGCCACGTTTGCTAAGTGAATCACTGCAGTTGTTAAACTGGTCACAGGGTTGTGAAGTGAATCCAACTTCCCCATTGACTTTGCTAGTCAGGTCGCAAAAGGGGATCGCATGACCCCAGGACACTGCAACCATCATAAATATGAGTCAGTTGCCAAGCATCTGAATGTAAATCATGTGACCGTGGAGATACGGCAACGGTCGTTAAGTGTGACAGGTGGGGCACCCTATCTTCGCTGGTGAGATGGCACCATCCGACGGCTGCTGTGCCCCTCGGCTGGTGCATCTGCCAGATGTGCCTGTGGAAACAGAGGAGGGGCAGCATCTGGCCCTTTACAGGAAAAAAAAAATGGCTGACTCCTGACACATTTAGAAGCTAGTACTATATTTTTCGGACTATAAGACGTGCCCAAAATTAGAAGAGGAAAACAAACAAAAAAAAAAGTTTTTGGCCTCCTTCTTTCAGGTCTTTTTTCGGCCCTTTCCCAACCTTTTTTGGTCCGTTTTTGAGGCTTTTGGCAGCCCGTTTTTGAGGCTTTTTCCGGCCTGTTTCTGAGGCTTTTTTCAACCTGTTTTTGAGGCTTTTTCGGCATATTTGCGGAGCTTTTTCCAGCCCATTTTTGAAGCTTTTTTCGGCCCCTTTTCGAGGCTTTTTTCAGCCAGTTTTCGAGGAAAAAACAGGCCTCAAAAAGCCTCAAAAACAGGCTGTAAAAAGCCGCCTCAAACGGGGTGTGCAGAGGCAAAAAAACAGCCAGCAATATTTGGTCTATAAGACGCACAGACATTTTCACCCCCTTTTGGGAGACAAAAAAGTGCATCTTATAGTCCCCAAAAAATGGTAATTCATTTCAAAAAATTTTTTTGAGGAAAAACATTCAAAACAGAGAATGCTCTTCTCCGGGTAGTCCTCAACTTATGACCACAAATTGAGGCCAGAATTTCCACTGCTTAAGCAAGGCACTGAAACGAGTTGTGTCTGATTTTTTTTTTTTTCTGTTTTTACCACGGCTGTTCATTGAATCACTGAGGTTGTTAAGTGAACCACGCAGTGGTTAAACGAATCTGGCTTCCCGCATTGACTTGGGCTTGTCCTAAGACGGCTGGGAAAGTCATAAATGGCAATCACGTGATCCCATGACAGTGGCCAAGTTTGATCATGTGACTGTGGAGACGCTGCAAAGATCATACATTTACCAGTTGTTAAGTCCCCATTTCAGGGCCATTTTAACTCCAAACAGTTGGTAAATGAATGGCTGTAAGTTGAAGACTACTCGGAGTTACCAGTTTTCAAGATATTAACTTGATTTACCCCGTTATCAAGAAAGCAAATTTATTTGCCTGTTGTAACTGCAATTATAGCAGACAAGTTAAACCAGTTGTGCTCCTTATACTGACTGTTACTTTTTAAAAAAAAAACAGCCAAATTAAACCACCCCGACTCACTGGGAGTTTGATGGAATAAAAATTCAGTAAACTTAAAAAGAAAAAAAAATTAACAGAACTGCAGAGCTGATCCCGATACCCTGCATGAATTCCAGGAAAGCTGCTATGTCCTGTCAGGAAATTACTGACACCCCAAACTCCTCACTGTCCCCAGTAGCAATAGCACTTAGACTTATATACCGCTTCAGTGTTTTACAGCAATCTCTAAGCGGTTTAGAGAGTCAGCATATCCCCCTCCAACAATCTGGGTCCTTATTTTACCGACCTCGGAAGAATGGAAGGCTGACTCAACCATGAGCTGGTGAGGATCGAACCCCTGGCAATCAGCAGAGTTAGCCTGCAATACTGCATTCTAACCGCTGCACCACCAAGGCTCATAGTACTCCAAATCTCATCAACCTTACACAAATGACCAAGATAGCCATAGCACTTAGACTTGTATACCGCTTCACAGTGTTTTACAGCCCTTTCTATGGGGTTTACAGAGTCAGCCTATTGCCCCCAATAATCTGCGTCCTCATTTCACCGACCTTGGAAGGATGGAAGGCTGAGTCAACCTTGAATTGAACTGCTGGCGGTCGGCAGAATGAGCCTGCAGTACTGCATTCTATCCACTGCACTACCGCGGCTCACCAAACAGGCAATGAAGTTTTATTTCGGATTTATTTTGTCGTGGAGGAGCCAGCATCTAACACAACTCCTTCGATTCTACGATTGTAAAGAAAGAGGGAAGAAAGGGCAAAACACCCAAGCCCAAATCCTGAGGAGGGGAGGGTGTGATCCAACTAACCAGCTAACGCACAAACCCGAAAAGGGAATAAAACGAGGTCAGCACTGAAACCGTGCCGGCAGAGAACGCTTCCTTTTCAGGCGAATGCTTCTGTCCGACAAGCTGCCCTGAGAAGAGGGAGGAAGAGGAGGAGGAGGAGGAGGAGGAGAAGCCGAAGAGGCCTCTGAATTTTTGCACGGCTCTGCTGAGACTTGGGACTCTGTCGATGTTTCAGAACGGGGCGTCGGGGAAGAAAAGGGGGGCTCTTGGGCAGGGGAAGTAAGAACGGGCAGAGACGGAGCCGTACGGCCCTTGCAAACGATAGACAAGACATCCTGGAGAATTCCGGTCCGGCTCGAGTGCCCGGTTTGTAGTTTCCAGCCTTTCTCGCGTAAGTAGCCTTCCAGCTTCTCCACCGCTTTCCTTTCGCACTCTTCCCATGCCTTCTCGATTTCACTCGAGGGTGCCGGGTCAGCCTTGTGGGATCCCGGTAGGGCTGGGTCCATGAAAGGGCTTCCGGTCGCAGAGTCCCCAATTCCACCTCTGGCTTGACCGACGTCCGCTCTCCTTTCCTGCCAGGACTTGCGAATATTTCTCATCCGTTCGGCGTTGGTCAGCGGTGGCTTTTGGCTTCCTGTGAGGAAGGAAGAGAGAAACACCGGCGTCTTAAAGGAGTGTGTGTGGAGCTCAGCAGAGACTCATATCTGTGTGTGCAAACATCAGCCCTTTTCCTGGCCTTTCAAGGGAAAAATACACAACTAGGTGTAACGGCATGAATGCAGCTGCTTCCTTTGTCTGCGTTTTTAAAAAGGAGTGTGTGGCAACAATATTGTGGAGAGGTGAAAGCACCTAAGATAACCAGCCTGGAAACAGACACAATTTCTGAGCTTGGTGGTTTTCTTTAGACGTTTCATTACCAAACAAGGTAACATCATCAGTGCACTGACTACTGTAGGAGTTTGCATACGTGCAGGAATTTTCCTAATCTCGGATGGCAAACCTCAGATAAGGAAGGTTACATGCACGTAGGCGCCAGGAAATGGCATTAGAAAATAAGACCCTAAATCTGTAAATAAGAAGAGCAAGAGAGGAGGAAATGGGATAAGAGCAAGAGAGGAGGAAATGGGAAGGAGAGCCTTCTCTGTGGGGGCACCTACAATCTGGAACGAGCTCCTCCCGGAGATACGGAGGATCCCAGATCTGCGCACCTTCCGTCGCGCGCTTAAGACTTTTTTATTTCATCAAGTTGGCCTGGCCTAAATCTTCTCCCCTTTTTAAATGTAAATTTTAATTTGTTTTTAAATTATGGGGTATTTTAAATTTGTTCAGCCAAATTATTTAATTCGTTTTTATTTTATTTTAAATTTTTATATTTATGTGTTTTATCTTGTTGCTGTTCACCGCCCTGAGTCCTTCGGGAGAAGGGCGGTATAGAAATTTAATAAAATAAAATAAATAAAAATAAATATGTTATACTTTTAACTATAGCTAAACATTATAAGTGCTTAAGCAAGCAGTAATGGTTAACCAAAGATTTAAGTTACCTGGAAGATTCTGTGAGCCAATGATATGCTGCCAAATACGCTGTAACTTGTAGTAACAAACTATATAATGTCACTCTGTAAAGCAATAAATTACCACATATTTCCTCAACCTCTCTGTGTGTGGTCATTTACAACAGACTACGTTATCTAGTTTGGTATGAAACGTCTATAAGAAAACCACTATGCTCAGAGAGCACCAAGGACCCCACAATTCAACCCTGAGCTACAAATATTCTCTTCTATGTATTTCACTTACAGGAAGGGCCTACTCTAAATAGGATGATAAACCTACACAGTTCGAGAAGTTTGATTGAACTCGCAAGGAGTTTTCTTTTACAGCGTGTTTCCCTGGACACAACGGCGAGGAAAGCAATGGAGCTTGAAAGATAAGACACGCGTCCCACTTCTCCCCCGCCCCACCTGCCACCCCCCTCAATAAAGAGATGGCGGGGAAGGGAAGCAGCCAGGCAGCTGTTGCCATTGGGGTGGGGTGGGACATGTTGGGCCGCTCAGCCGGCGCAAAGAACAGGGAGGGGAGGGCATGATTTTTCATCAGGTTCGCCTGATCCGCCAGTTGCGTCCCTTTCTAGATCGGGACTCCTTACGCACGGTCACTCATGCCCTCGTCACCTCCCGTCTGGACTATTGTAACGCTCTCTACATGGGGCTCCCCTTGAGGAGCACTCGGAGGCTTCAACTGGCGCAGAGTGCGGCCGCGCGGGTGGTGATGGGAGCGACGTGGCGCTCCCATGTAACACCTCTCCTGCGCAAGCTGCACTGGCTCCCAGTGGTCTTCCGAGTGCGCTTCAAGGTTTTGGTTATCACCTTTAGAGCGCTCCATGGCTTAGGACCTGGTTATCTACGGGACCGCCTGCTACCACCAATAGCCTCCCACCGACCAGTACACTCCCATAGAGAGGGGCTCCTCCGGGTGCCGTCGGCCAAACAACGTCGACCGGCGGCCCCCAGGGGGAGAGCCTTCTCTGTGGGGGCACCTACGATCTGGAACGAGCTCCCCCCGGAGATACGGAGGATCCCGGATCTGCGTACCTTCCGTCGCGCGCTCAAGACTTTCCTATTTCATCAAGCTGGCCTGACCTAAGTCTTTCCCCTTTTTAAATGGAAATTTTAAATTTGTTTTTAAATTATTGGGGTTTTAAATTTGTTCAGCCAAATTATTTAATTCGTTTTATTTTATATTAAATTTTGTATTTGTATGTTTTATTCTATGGCTGTTCACCGCCCTGAGTCCTTCGGGAGTAGGGCGGTATACAAATTCAATTAATTAATTAATTAATTAATTAATTAATTAATTAATTAATTAATTAATTAATTAATTAATTAATTAAATAAATAAATAAATAAATAAATAAATAAATAAATAAATAAATAAATAAATAAATGTTCCCCCCTCCTCTGGCCTCGCCTTCTCAACTCACTTTGGTTGCGCGGCAAGCAACCAAAGGAAATGTCGGGACCAGCTGCGCATGCGTGTAAGTAGTTGGTGTGGGGCTTATACTATCACATGTGCTGAAAAGCCCGGTTGGGCTTATTATCAGGACAGGTCTTATTTTCAGGGAAACACAATAGCAGTTCGAAAGCACGTAAAAAATGCAAGTAGAAAAATAGGGACCACCTTTGGTGGGAAGGTCACAGCGTTCCGTGCACCTTTGACGTTTAGCCATGCCGGTCACATGACCACGGAGACGTCTTCAGATAGTGAAGGCTCTTTGGCTTTGAAACAGAGATGAGCACCGCCCCCTAGAGTCGGGAACGACTAGCAGATATGCGCAAAGGGAACCTTTACCTTTACTTTTGTATTATATATTATATATTATATATTATTTATTTATTTATTTATTTAATTTTTATACCGTCCCCTCTCCCGAAGGACTCGGGGGGTTAAAATTATAAAGTAATTTTAAAAAAAGAAGTACCCTGGAGGGCTCTGAGCCAATCCCCCCCACTCTCAGGCCCAAAACAGTGTGGAGGAGTAGGAAAAGGCATGGATTTAGGAATGGAAGGCCCAACCTCTGCTCCTCCTCCCTCCCCCCCCCGCTTTGAATCAGGCTCCCTGGAGAACCTGTGATCACACACACATTACAGGTATTCCTCGACTTACGGCTGTAATGGAAGCCTACCCATTACGGTCATAAGTCATGACGGCCATAAAACAGGTCACCAATGTGACTGACCTGATTTTACGACCTTTTCTGAGATGGCTGCCAAGCGAATGGCGCAGTCGTTAAGCAAATGCCGTAGTCCTTAAGGGAATCAATTGTTCATTATGGGACATTTTTGTAACAGTAAAAAGAAAAAAAATGCCAGTTTTTGGCAAAAAATGTCCTAAAGTATTGTCACGTGACTGGCAGAATGGTGCAAAATGGGATAAACACGGCCTGCTTGCCGAATGCCCAAAATGGGATCCCGTGACAGGAAGTGACCACTGGATCTCTGGAACCGGGCCATAAATAATCCCCAGGTGGTCTGCCGTAACTTTGAGTGACCGGTCGTAAATTGAGGACTATCTGTACACTTCTAGACGAAAGGTGGGATAAAAATCTAACAAATCAAATACGTAGAACAGAAGTGGTTTTTTTGAAAGGGTCACATGCAAAAATCTTCAGTTATGGTAAGTTGCTGTTTACAACGGCAGGTAATCATCAACGTACAACTCACTTAGTGACCGTTTAAGCTTACAACGGTACTGAAAAATGTGACTTATGGCTTATTTATGACCATCACAGTATCCCCACAGTCACATGATGGACATTTGGATGCTTGACAACTGATTCATATTTGTGACAGGTGCAGTGTCCCGGGGTCACTGTGATCTTCTGACGAGCAAAATCAACGGGGAAGCCAGATTCGCTGAACAACTGTGTCACTAAGTTAACCACTGCACCGATTCCCTTAACAGCTGTGTCAAGAAAGGTCGTAAAGCGGGACAAAACTTACTTAGCGACTGTCTCGCTGAGCAACAGAAATGTCGGGCTTGATGGTCGTAAACTGAAGGATATCTATAATGGCACAAATAGCTGTACCCTAAAGGAAAGGGTAGCCACGTTCAGGTGAATGCATGGGGTGTGTGTGTGCATAAACTAAAGTTATTTCTGCATGGATTTTGTGTAAATGACTATGACCATGATAATGATCTATCACTATTGTTGTATGCACACTGAGAGCTTATGCACCAGAGACAAATTCCTACTGTGTCTAATCACACTTGGCCAATAAAGCATTCTGTTCTGTTCTATTCTATTCTATGCTTATTATTTTCTATTCTATTCTATTCTATTCTATTCTATTATTCTATTCTATTCTATTCTATTCTATTTTCTATTCTATTCTATTATTCTATTCTCTATTCTATTTTCTATTCTATTCTATTATTCTATTATTCTATTCTATTCTATTCTCTATTCTATTCTATTGTTCTATTCTATTATTCTATTCTATTTTCTATTCTATTCTATTTTCTATTCTATTATTCTATTCTATTTTCTATTCTATTCTATTTTCTATTCTATTATTCTATTATTCTATTATTCTATTATTCTATTATTCTATTCTATTCTATTCTATTCTATTCTATTCTATTCTATTGTTCTATTCTATTATTCTATTCTATTTTCTATTCTATTATTCTATTTTATTCTATTTTATTCTATTTTATTCTATTTTATTCTATTTTATTCTATTCTACTCTACTCTACTCTCCCCTACCCTCCCGTCCCGTCCCGTCCTATTCTAAATAAAAAGATTGCCTTGCATACACAGGAGAGCCAATCAGCGAATGGAAAAGGATGGATAAAGCACTGAAGGAGCACAAACCTGAGCGGGAAGTCCCATTGGACAAGCGAGGGGGATGCTTTGCCTGCTTCTTTGACTGCAGCTCACGGGCTTCTACCTCCACTTGAACCTGGGCAGTTTTGGCCACCGGACCGGCCGCGTTCTTCACTCTTTTGCGCCGGCGGTCCACGAGATGATGCTGGACCTCCTTACGCCCGATCTCCCGCGGAACCACCAGCTCCTGCTCAACCCGCAGGAATTGATTCAGCTGGTTGAAAAAAGGCCACGCTCTCCTCCCAGATCCCCAGTGGCTGTGCCCTCCGAGGCAATCCTTGTAGCTTTTCCGGAGATGTTTGGCTTTTTCCCGGCACTGGAGCCAATTCCGGTCGTAACCCCGGGCCTTCATCTGGCATGAGATCCACTCAAACTGAGAGACCGTCCGGTAGTTGGAGAAGAGGGCTCGCTGTACAGATGTGTCCCCCCAGATCTCAATAAAAGCTTGGATTTCGTCGTCTGTCCAGCGGGGATGCTTCCAGTGGGAGCCCGTGAAATCCCGGAGGGGGCAAGAGATGTTCCGGGAGAACCGGGCGCCTCCTGACGGTCTGGGCGCAGCCTCCGAAAGCGAAGAGTCCTTGGGTCCTAAGTCGAGAAAAATGGTGAACACGAACAGAAAACGAGGCCATGTTTCACTCTGGCATGGCAGGTAGAAGTCTTTTTTTGGGGGTGGGGGCAGTAGTGGGGTTCAAATCCCAGCGGCGCTACCTGTTCGCTATTGGGAGCACACGGGTGTGCGCGCTTGCTTCTGTACACGCGCAGAGAGTTTTTGATGACGTCTGGGCGGGTGGGCGGAGCCTCCCACCACCGCCGCTATCGGTCCACCCAAACCGGTGCAAACCGGTAGCAACCCACCACTGGGTGGGGGTTATTATTAAACGCTGGACGGAAGGGGTGAAAAGTCAGGAGGGACATGGCACAGCTAAGGCAGGTGGGTAAATTGAAAGGCCAAATGATCACAGGAGATAGGTGCGGAGAAACGGACGCCAAGCGAGCAAGAGGGTGCGGTATTTATTTTTCTTTTCGATTGGTTCAACGCCAACCTGGGACGTTCGTTTTTTTTTACGTTCGTTTGCCCCCTCGGGGTTCCCGTGGTTAGACAGGCAGCCGTATACATTTGACTAATGAAGCAACAGTTGCTCAGAACAACAACTGTTAAGGGAAATGTGCCTTAAACCAGAACAGACAATTGAGAAATGGGATTCAACAATGACAGGTTAATTATTGTTTTTATTGTAATGGGGGATAGGATCGTCACAATAAAAGCACAGGCTATGTTGTTATGTTGTGGATCTCCTGTTTGCTCTCTCTCCCTCTCTCTCTCTCTCTCTCTCTCTCTCTCTCTCTCTCTCTCTCTCTCTCTCTCTCTCTCAGCAGATCTAAAGGTATTTTTTTTTTTGGCCTAACAGTTGCTCTTATCAAGAGCCAACGTCCCAAGATCTTGCCAAAATGGACATTCAACTCATACAGGCAGAGTTATGCTATGTACAATTTCACCATAACAGATCCGTATCTATATGAGGACCCGGATTGTGGGGGCAATAAGCTGATTTTGTATAAAAAAGAACACCGCTTTGGGGGGCCCGAAAGCCCTACTAAGCAGGTATATACAAAAGTATGAAGGCTATTGCTTAACGCATTGTAAGCCGCCCTGAGTCTCCGGACAAGGGCGGCATATAAATCGAATAAATAAATAAATAAATAAATAAATAAATAAATAAATAAATAAATAAATAAATAAATAAATAAATAAATAAATAAATAAATAAATAAATAAATAATAAATAAATAAATATATATATATATATATATATATATATATATATATATATATATATATATATATATATATATATATATATATATATATATATATCCTTCTTTTCCTATTGACAGAGGGCTAGATGTTGTGCGTGCTTTGGTTTGCAAACAATGCCACCTCAACAACACATGCTACAAAGTTTTCCAAAGCTGTGTGAAATTCAAAAGACAAATTAATCGCAAATTTCTTCTTGTTTTCTTCCCGCGATGTGACTTTTGCACCATAACCTTAAAAAAATAATAATACAGGTAGTTCTCAACTTACAACTGTTCGGTTAGTGACCATTCACTACTTTATATACCGTATTTTTCGGAGTATAAGATGCACCTTTTTCCTCCCTAAAAGGGGGTGAAAATTTAGGTGCATCTTATACACCGAATGTAGCCCCGCCCACCCACTGGCCCCCACCCTTTGGCCTCTGCCTTGCAGCAGTTACCTCCTTGCAAGCAAACAGCAAGAAAAAACAGTTCCTTTCAGCTTCAGCACAGCTTAATTAGCACAAGTTGATTGGATTGGCCTCCCGACTCTCAGCTGATTTGCTCTCAGCTGTTTTGGCCTGGGCTCTGCTATTTGCTGCAAAGAGGTAAATTGCTGGAGCAGATTTTTTTTTTTCCTTGTGCTAATCAAGCTATGCTGAAAACAAAAATGAAAGTAAAGCAGGCTGTTGACTGTTTGCTGCAACGAGGCAAAATTACGCAGAGGCAGAGGGAGATTTCTTTTTCTTCTTTTCCCTCACCAAAAAAGGTAGGTGCGTCTTATACTCCAAAAAATACGGTAAATACTTTCAATAAACTGATAGAAAACAGTTCATTGAGTGACCATTTGGAAGTTAAAATTGTACTGAAAAATGGGACTTCTGACCATTTTTTACACTTACGACCAATGTGGCATGCCCATGGTCACGTGATTAAAATTCAGCCACTTGGCAACTGGCTCATATTTATGACGGTTGCAGTGTCCCGGGGTCATGTGATCCCCTTTTGCGACCCTTTGACAAGCAAAGTCATTGGGCAAGCCAGATTCACTTAACAACCGTGTTACTAAGTTAACAACTGCAGTGATGAACTTAACAATCTCAGCAAGAAAGGCTGTAAGACAGGGCAAACCTCCCTTAAAAAATGTCTCACTTAGCAACATAAATTTTGGCCTCAATCGTGGTCGTAATTCAAGGACTACCTGTGGAGTTTTACTGGCTGTAGGTCCATTGCTCTGGGATCCTTTCTTTTGCGAAACAATGCCTTAAAATACTTGAAATAAACCTACAGTAAAAATAAAGCTGGTTGAGGGGAATTAGCAAGCTCTCCAAACTCATCCCATCTCGCTCAAGGGAAGTCGGAAAATTATTCTTGCCAGGGTGACACACACTCTTTCGCTTACCTGTTTCGTGATTTGGAATTCTCTCGCTGTCAACAGGAAACTGGATATAACTCGGCTCTTCTTCTCCTTCTTCTGGATTGGAAGCCAGGTCTGGTTTGGGCACCAAGAGTCCCTCTTAGGATTCAAGAGAAAAGGAGACAGAGAATTATTTGGGTGTTTCTGCCCCAGCTACGAACCCCAAAGAACGCAGCACACACAAAGTCCGTACAAACCTTAGTTGACTAATTAAGGACTACTAATGAGCCTTCTTAGTAGTTGTTCGAACACAAGTACAGTTTAAATCAGTCTTTTCTGAACAAGGGCTGTTAATTTAACTTCATTAATAAGCCGACAAGAATCCAAAGAATAATAACTCAATTCTGAGGCGCAGTATTTCAGATAACCGTAATCTTACTGTGGTTGGCAGAATGCCCAGAAGCAATTTGCAGGAAAACTGACAAGAGAGAAACAAGAGCCGAATCAATCGTTTCTGGAATCAAGACGCGAAGGAATATGAACGGAGTTGTTTCCTGCAAATTGCATCAGTCGTGGTCCTTCCTTAAATAGGCTAGGGGAGTGGCCAATTAGCCCCAAGCCTTACTCTCGAGACCACCTCCTCCTGAGGAGCCACTCCTGCCTTTTAACAGCTCTGCGCGCTCGTGCATCTAGAAGCTTCTGGAGGTTCTGCAGGCCCTGGCTGAATCCCCGCCTCTGGCACCACATCTTCTCCAGCCTCCTCATTGTCTGACTTGAGCACCACCTGCAAAGGCTGCTAGCGCAGCACCGACAGCCTCCTCGCTGTCAGAATCAGCTACTAACTGCACAGGCCACTGACGGGCCACAACACTGGGGGTACAAATTCAGGTAAATTCTTAAGCTTCCCAGGCCCATTTCAGTTGGGTCTCATATCGCTTCAATGAGCGGCTAAACTAGCCGGTTAACTGTAGATCAGGGGTGTCGAACTCGATTTCATTGAGGGCCGCATCAGGGTGGTGTTTGATCTTGGGGCGGCGGGGTGGGCGTGGCCAGCTTGACGTCACTCATGTGGTGGCCCGAGTGCTGTGCCAGCAAAAATAGAGCCTCGGGCCACCATAGGTGCTCCCGACATGAGTGACGTCGAGCTGGCCAGACCACGGGCACCACAGGCTGGTCCTTCGCTGTTCCAGGGTGGCCTCATGGGCCAGATCTACCCCGCAAGCCGGAACCCGGCCTTGAGTTTGACACCCCTGCTGTAGATAGTCCTTGACTTATGACTTGGCTGTAGATAGTCTTTGACGTACGACCTTAAATGTACCTGGCAATTACAATCCAAACAGTCAGAACGCTGGTCCTCATGCAACCGACCCAATTTTAGACCTTTCCTCACAGTGGTCATTAAGCGAACTGTAAAGCGGTTGTAAAGCGAACGCTGCAGTCATGGGGCGAATCCTTTGTTCTATGGGCCGGTTTTTTGTCAGAAATTGGAAGTAAACGCCAGTTCCTGGCAAAAAAAAATAGCGTAAAATACAGACATGCGTCGGTGCAAACGGCCACAAACGTGGGCCGGTTGGCAAATGCCCAAAATGCATTCTGTGATCGCCGGAAGAGGCAACCATTGGAACCAAGAGATAAGCATCATTTGGGGGAAGTCTTCATAACTTCAAACGGTCACTAAGTGAATGGCTGTAAACTGAGGATTACCGGGACCTTATTTGTAAATCTTTTCAACCTTTGGATGCTTGCTTGTTGCCAGATTGCTGATTGTGCCCTCTAAATTTCCACACACCAATACAGGAAGTCCTCATGGGAAGGACTCGGTAAAAGGACAAAAATGCCAGATCAGTCTAAAACATCTGTCTGACTTTGCGATCAACCATAATAGATAAGATTACTTTTGTTTGAGTAGACCAGGGGTGTCAAACTCAAGGCTTAAATCTGGCCTGGAAATAGCAAAGGACCTGCCTGCAGTGCCTCTAGCAGCCAAAACGGGGCGGGGGGGGGGGGCATTTTGGCTGGCAGAGGCCGTCCAGGTCGAAAAAGGGGCGCAGGGAAGCTGGCCTACAGAGGAGAACTACAGTGCTGATTCGGCCCTCGAAGAAATCCAGTTTGACATCCCTGGAATAGACACATCTTTCCTAGCTGATTAGGTAGAGCAGAGGTGTCAAACACAAGGCCAGCGGGCCAGATCCGACATGTGGGGTGCTTAGATGGCCTGCGGGGTTGCCCTGGAAACAGCAAAGGACTGGCCGGCAGCACCTCTGCCAGTGAAAATGGAGCTCCGTTTTTGCTGGCAGAGGGTTGCAGGAGGCCATCGCAGCCAAAAATGGAGCTCGGGAGCCCGATTTCACTGGCAGAGCGCTTGGGCCACGGGTGCCCCCAACACAAATGACGCCAAGATGGCCACGCCCATCCCAGCCCCGAGGTCGAACATAACCCGGAGGCGGCCCTCAATGAAATCGAGTTTGACATCCGTGAGATAGAGGTCCTTGAACCAAAGTTGGAGGGCCATCTGTCGGAGATGCTCCGATGGCTCCTGCACCGAGGAGGGAGTTGGGAGTTTTCCAATTCCAGGACCCTTACCCAAAGACTCTGCATCCCCGTCCTCCTCCTGCATGACTTGCCAGAACATGGTCTGCTGGCCCGACTGGACCGGGGTGGGCTCAACCACATTCAGCGAAACACCAGCGTCTTTCAAGTCCATGAGCTCCTAGAAAAAGGGAAAAAGTCACTGGCAGAGGGCCCCAAGAATGCAGATCGTTCCGTGGTTAATAATTTCTGCAGAATAACACGCGACAAGGATAAGTGTAACAGAGGGCCCCGGATGCAGAAAGGGGAGATGGATGGATGGATGGATGGATGGATGGATGGGAGGGAGGGAGGGAGGGAGGGAGGAATGGAGGGACGGATGGACAGATGGAGGAAAGGAAGAAGGAAGAAGGAAGGAAGGAAGGAAGGAAGGAAGGAAGGGGAAGGAGGGAGGAAGGACGGAATGGAGGGAGGGATGGACGGAGGGAAGGGAGGGACAGAGGAAGGGAGGGACGGAGGGAGGAAGGGAGGGAAGGAGGAAGGAAGGAGGGAGGGAGGGAAGGAGGGAGGGATGGACGGAGGGAGGAAGGGAGGGAAGGAGGGAGGAAGGAGGGAGGGAGGAAGGAGAAAGGAAGGAAGGGAGGGAGGGAGGGGGGAAGGAAGGACAGAATGGAGAGAGAGAGGAAGGGAGGGACGGAGGGAGGGAGGGAAGGAGGAAGGAAGGAAGGAGGGAGGGAGGGAGGAAGGAAGGAGGAAGGGAGGGAAGGTGGAAGGAAGGGAGGGAAGGAGGAAGGAAGGAGGAAGGAAGGGAGGGAGGAAGGAAGGAAGGAGGAAGGGATGGAAGGTGGAAAGAATGGAGGAAGGGAAGGAAGGAGGAAGGAAGGAGAAAGGAAGGGAGGGAGGGAGGAAGGAAGGAAGGACAGAATGGAGGGAGGGACGGGATGGAGGAAAGGGATGGAGGAAGGGAGGGAGGAAGTGAAGGAAGGAGGAAGGAAGGGAGGGACGGAGGGAAGGAAGGAAGGGAGGGAGGGAAGGAGGAAGGGAGGGAGGAACGAAGGAGGAAGGGAAGGAGGGAGGAAGGGAGGGAGGAAGGACGGACAGAATGAAGGGAGGGACGGGACGGAGGGAGGAAGGGAGGGAAGGAGAAAGGAAGGGAGGGAAGGTGGAAGGAAGGGAGGAAAGAAAGAAAGAAAGAAAGGATAGAGCCACATTTGCCTGTTCTCTTTGTACATACAAACACATACTCAGCATTAAAAAGCACAGGACAAGCTTATACCCTATTCAGATCACATCAGATCCAATCAAACTGACAACCGGAAATACTTCCGGCAGGATTCCCAAATCCTAGACTAAGATGGTTATCCGTTTTGCGGTGTTGTGCATCGCAGCCAAGCCAGTGCATGGACTCTAGTATACCGTGGGTTCTCCCAAAGGCGCTTTTTTCAGGAGGCAACCGGACTTTCTGATTTTTTTTTTCTTTCTTTGAAGACGTTTCGCTTCTCATCCGAGAAGCTTCTTTAGCTCTTGACTGGATGGTGGGGAATGGAAGGATTTATACTCCTTGCAGGCAGCTGGTCTACACCTCTGAGTACCGCCTCATGCCCTCCGTCACGATCAGCCACCCAAGCACCCCAGCCAAAAGCCTCAACCACACCGCACTGCCTCCAAGCTTGGCAACTTTAAGCCTGGTGGATTTCAACTCCCAGAATTCCCCAGCCAGCTTTGCTGGCTGGGGAACTCTGGGAGTTGAAGTCCTCCAGGCTTAAAGTTGCCAAGCTTGGAGACCCCTGCTTTAGACAGCCCCATCCTTCAGCCCAATTCTTTCCAAAGGGCCCTTTTCTTTTCTTTTTTTCTTTTCTTTTTTCTTTTCTTTTCTTTTCTTTTTTTCTTTTCTTTTCTTTTTTCCCCTCTCTTTTGCATTTGCTCATCAGAAATTTCCCATACCTTACTAGGAGAAGCTTGATCCGTTTCCTCTCCCTCGGGAGGAAGCAAGGAGCTGGAATCGCCACAGTCTTTGCTTCCATTACCTTTAAAAGACAGAATATATATATATATATATAAAAATATATTTAGAAAATAAAAGGAAAAAAAAATGCATTCCAGGTATCCTCAATTTACAACAGTCCGTTTTAGTGACCGTTTGAAGTTGCAACGGCACTGAAAGCCCCTTTTCACTCTTAGAACCATAGCAGCATCCCCCAGATCAAAATTCAGACGCTTGGCAACTGACTCATAGTTACGACGGTTTGCAGTGTCCCCGGGTCTCGTGATCCCCTTTTGCGACCTTCTGACAAGCCAAGCCTGTGTGGAAGCCAGCTTCACTTAACAACTATGTTACTCGCTTAACAACTGCAGTGATTCCCTGAACAACTGTGTGGCAAGAAAAGTCATAAAATTCACTTAACAAATGTTTCACTTAGTGAAAAACAGAAGCTTTGGGCTCAATTGTGGTCGTAAAGTCGAAAGACTACCTGTATTGGGGAAAAGCTGGATGCTCCCTGACATCAAAAACTCCCCGAGGTTTTACAAGTCAGCAAAACAGAAACAAATTTGGATTACTTTGTCCGAATCTCTCCATTTTTCTTTTCGTTTTCAGGAAGGATCTTCCAATTGGTCCAAACTTCCTAACAGTGAGGACAATTAACCAGTGGAACAGTTTCAGAAATCGTGGGCGCTCTATCACTGGAGGTTTTTAAGATGATGTGGGATAACCATTTGTCTGAAGTGGTGTAGGGTTTCCTGCCTAAACGGGGGTTGGACTAGAAGACCTCCAAGGTCCTCCCTTCCAACTCTGTTATTCTATTCTATTCTATTCTATTCTATTCTATTCTATTCTATTCTATTCTATTCTGTTCTGTTCTGTTCTGTTCTGTTCTGTTCTGTTCTATTCTATTCTATTCTATTCTATTCTATTCTATTCCATTTATTTTCTATTCTATTCTATTCTATTCTATTCTATTCTATTTCCTATTCTAGTCTATATGCTATTCTATTCTATTTTCTATTCTATTCTATTTTCTATTCTATTTATTTTCTATTCTACTCTATTTCCTATTCTATTCTATTCTATTTCCTATTCTAGTCTATATGCTATTCTATTCTATTTTCTATTCTATTTATTTTCTATTCTACTCTATTTCCTATTCTATTCTATTCTATTTCCTATTCTAGTCTGTATGCTATTCTATTCTATTTCCTATTCCATTTATTTTCTATTCTATTTATTTTCTATTCTATTCTATTTCCTATTCTATTCTATTTCCTATTCTAGTCTATATGCTATTCTATTCTATTTTCTATTCCATTTATTTTCTATTCTATTTATTTTCTATTCTATTCTATTTCCTATTCTATTCTATTCTATTTCCTATTCTAGTCTATATGCTATTCTATTCTATTTTCTATTCCATTTATTTTCTATTCTATTTATTTTCTATTCTACTCTATTTCCTATTCTATTCTATTCTATTTCCTATTCTAGTCTGTATGCTATTCTATTCTATTTTCTATTCCATTTATTTTCTATTCTATTTATTTTCTATTCTATTCTATTTCCTATTCTATTCTATTTCCTATTCTAGTCTATATGCTATTCTATTCTATTTTCTATTCTATTTATTTTCTATTCTATTCTATTTCCTATTCTATTCTATTCTATTTCCTATTCTAGTCTATATGCTATTCTATTCTATTTTCTATTCCATTTATTTTCTATTCTATTTATTTTCTATTCTATTCTATTTCCTATTCTATTCTATTTCCTATTCTAGTCTATATGCTATTCTATTCTATTTTCTATTCTATTTATTTTCTATTCTATTTATTTTCTATTCTATTCTATTTCCTATTCTATTCTATTCTATTTCCTATTCTAGTCTGTATGCTATTCTATTCTATTTTCTATTCCATTTATTTTCTATTCTATTTATTTTCTATTCTATTCTATTTCCTATTCTATTCTATTTCCTATTCTAGTCTGTATGCTATTCTATTCTATTTTCTATTCCATTTATTTTCTATTCTATTTATTTTCTATTCTATTCTATTTCCTATTCTATTCTATTTCCTATTCTAGTCTATATGTTATTCTATTCTATTTTCTATTCTATTTATTTTCTATTCTATTTATTTTCTATTCTATTCTATTTCCTATTCTATTCTATTCTATTTCCTATTCTAGTCTGTATGCTATTCTATTCTATTTTCTATTCCATTTATTTTCTATTCTATTTATTTTCTATTCTATTCTATTTCCTATTCTATTCTATTCTATTTCCTATTCTAGTCTATATGCTATTCTATTCTATTTTCTAGTCTATTTATTTCCTATTCTATTTATTTTCTATTCTATTCTATTTCCTATTCTATTCTATTCTATTTCCTATTCTAGTCTATATGCTATTCTATTCTATTTTCTATTCTATTTATTTTCTATTCTACTCTATTTCCTATTCTATTCTATTCTATTTCCTATTCTAGTCTATATGCTATTCTATTCTATTTTCTATTCTATTTATTTTCTATTCTATTCTATTTCCTATTCTATTCTATTCTATTTCCTATTCTAGTCTGTATGCTATTCTATTCTATTTCCTATTCTAGTCTGTATGCTATTCTATTCTATTTTCTATTCCATTTATTTTCTATTCTATTCTATTTCCTATTCTATTCTCTATTCTATTCTATTTCCTATTCTATTCTCTTTTCTATTCTCTTCTATTCTTTATTCCATTCCATTCTATTCTCTATTCTATTCTATTCTCATCTCTTTTCTCTTTTCTATTCTAATTTCCTATTCTATTTTTTTTTTTTTGGTTTTAAAAACAAACTTTATTAGATTTAAAAAAATAAACTTGTATAAAACATTCACAACCTTAAAATACAATCAGCAATATCAACAAACAACAAATAAAGTATATATAATGTATATAAGTACACATATATACAAAAACTTATTTTCCCTTTTTTTCCTAATGACGATGTATAATTATTACTTTTAATTTCTTACTAAATTTTGACTTTACCTTCTTTTCCATTGGTTTATCCACTCATACCAACTGTCCCATATCTTAAAATACTGTGAGTCTTCCTTATCTTTCTTCTATTTCCTATTCTATTCTATTCTATTTTCTTTTTTTTATTTTCCTTTTGTTGCATTTTTACAATTAAATCTTACTCATACCTTATGCATAACTGCGACCATTTACATACCATAGCATTCGAATTCAAATACATTCTGTACATTTTTACTATACATTTTAATTCTACGCCTATTTTGTCTATTTCTTTTCCATTTTTCTGTTCTCAATCCAGTCGTACGACTTCTCCCATATTGCATAGTATTCCGAATCTATTTGTCCTTTCAGTTCAATTGTCAACTTGCCCATTTCTGCACAATCAATTTTTTTTTTTAATTACTAAGCCTTCGGAAGGTATGTTTGTATTTCTCCAGCATTAATAATTTCAAGGGAGACGCTCATTTTTCTCCCCTTCAGTATGATCTGAAGATGGCCACTGTTCTTGAGCAGCCATCTTGGATTTTTTTGACCCCGCCCACCCCCATTACGGAAGAACCTGCTGTCATCCTTGGCATTTCCTTACCCAACAAATGGATTACTCCGTTATTGTTCTGTTTAATGTCTTTGTAGATCTCTTCCTCATCAACATCCAAGGTGACCCTCTCTTCACCCAGGGAACTCTTGGCGATGGCCTCCTGCGACGGCTCCTGAATAAGAGAGGAGAATCCAATTTTGGATCGGACCAGGGCAATGAAGCTGAAGCATGAAAAGTTCTGCCGACTGACTGAGCATCGACGACTTTTCTACAAGTGGTCGTCGGTTAACAACCACTCGTTCAGCGACTGCTCAAAGATGCAATGAATGAAACAAGTTCCATAACCTGTCCTTCAAAATTCCAGCTGCCGCACGTGACCCAGTCACATGATCACAATCCAGAGCCGCGGTGGCACAGTGGTTAGAGTGCAGCACTGCAGGCTATTTCTGTTGCCTGCCGGCTGCCTGCCATTTGGTAGTTTGAATCTCACCAGGCTTAGGGTTGACTCAGCCTTCCATCCTTCCGAGATCAGTAAAATGAGGACCCAGATTGTTGTAAACCGCTTAGAGAGGTTGACAGCGGTGAAATCCACCTACCTTCGCTACCGGTTCGGGAACAAGAGTGCATGGGAGCGCGCGCGCGCCTCTTCTGCGCATGCCACAGAGCATAAAAAACGGGACGTACTGACGTCCGGGCGGGTGGGCGGAGCCTCCTGCCACCAGCGCTACCGGTTGGCACGAGCCAGCTAGATCCGGCCAAATTTCACCACTGGCTGTAAAGCACTGTAAAGCGGTATATAAGTCTAAATGCTATTGCTATTGGCAACCGGCTCACATTTAAAATGTTTGACCTGCGGTCATATGATCATCATTTGCATCATTTCCCTGTCACCTTCCCACAAGCAAAATCAATGCGGAAGCCACCAGAAAAGCTTTCAAGTTGCACCCGCTGCCTTTTCTCCTGAGGAACCCTGTTGCAGAACTCTCTGTAGCACACATTTGTGCCACAACACCCCCTCCGTAGCCTGCACTCATTCGTTACAGAACATACCCCCCCACCTCAATCTGTAGTATCTACCCACCATCTGGTCCACCTACAAGCCGCCTGGGACTTACAATTTCCCACTGGCTTCCCCAATGATTTTTATGGGAAGCCAGCAGGAAGTTGCCAGTCGGTCAGGTGAGGTGCTCGCTTAGCAATCTGTTATTTTCACTCAACAATGGCAATGGTGGGATTGCTGTCACTAAGCGACCGCATCGCTTAGAGATGGAAATTCGGGTCCCAATTACCGTCATTAAGCAAGCACAATGTCAACTTTGAAGTGAACCTGGCTGAAGCCATCTTTTGCTGCCACGAACTCTGAGGGGAGAGGGGGAAAGGAAGTAGATAGACTTACTAGCAGTCGTAACAATAAGCTTTCCGATGGGAACCAAGGTCGTCCCAACAGGTGACAGTTGGAGGAGGAGAGGAATGACCAAGGAGCCCACCAAAAGCCTTAATTGGACAATGTGACTTGTGACACTTGGGGAGGGGAAAGAATTGCTACTTTAACTATGCTACAAACGCAGGGAAACTTTCAGAGTTGGTTTTCACCGGCTGTGCTGATGTGATGTATCCAATAAACATGTTCTTTGAGGAATCTACCTGCCTCAGAGTTCTGATTTTGGCAGATGCGTTACTCGGAACGCTGACAGACAACCTGTACTAAAGCTTAAGTCGCCTGTCCTGCAGAGAGGTTCAAATATTACAGACCTGCCACTTTCCTACCTTAACCTCCTGCCGGTTCAGCAGGAAATTCTCTATCAGGGCCACCGCCTGGGAACATGTGTCCGACCCTCCTGCTCGGATCGAGCTCTGGAGCTCCGGTGGGAGGCTGGCCAGGAACTGCTCCAGGATCAGCAGCTCCAGGATCTGCTCTTTGGTGCGTCTCTCCGGCTTCAGCCACTGGCGGCAAAGCCTCTGCAGTTGTCCGTAAACCCTACGTGGGTCTTCGATCTCCTGGAAGCGGAACTGCCGGAAGTGCTGCCGTTGCACCTCGATCCTGATGGCTTCCCCTCTCAAGATGGCCGCCTTCACTTTCCCATAATCCTCCTTGTCCTTTGCTTCTAAGCCACTGAAGGCCCGCTTCGCTTCCCCGCTTAGGGCTGGCAGGAGTCGAGGCACCCACTCGCCCGTGGGCCACTGGCAGGCTTGGGCCACCTGCTCAAAGGAGATCAGGAAGGCCTTGGGGTCATCCCAAGGGGCGCTGGCCAGCATCTCAGAGTCCTCCTCCCTTCCCATGTGGGGAGACGGCAAGGTCTTCAGGAAGTCCTGCCATTGGGTTTTCCAGGGTTGTTGCAACCCTCGGAAAGATTCCCGTTTGATTTCTTGCGAAAGCTTCCATCCTAATTGCTCCATCTCCGTGCATTTGGAGAAATCGTCACCGCAGGGTTTCCTTACACGTTCCCCTTCTGGACTTCCAGATTTGGGCTCCATGTCTCCCCGAATTATCAAACCACCAATTTGGAACTGGAACACTTCATAAAAAAACCCGGCCCCGATGAAGCTCACTGGAGGGGAAGCTTTCCCCCCGCTTCTTTTAAATTCTGGTTTGAAACCCAAGTCCCATTTTCTCCTCTGGATTGGCAGAGGGGAATCTCAAGCCGTGTTAGCTTCCAGGTTACAGAAGATGCTGTGAAGCCCTTGTGAAAATGTTGACCTCTCTTGGTTTGTAGAGGGAGCTCCTAAACAAACCAAACAGAAGAAAAAGTGTGAGATACGCCAAAAAAGGAGACAAAGAAAGAAGACTTTGGGGACCATCTCCATGGAGAGAACCAACCGAGACATTTCCTAACAATTAATCCGTGGAACAAGTTGCCTCCAGAAGTTGTGGGTGCTCCAAAACTGGAAGTTTTTAAGGGACTGGATAACCATTTGGATAACCAGAGGCTTTCTTGGAGCCTGGGGAGGACGAAAACGGCCTTCCCCCCGCCCCCCCCCCGAGGCCTTCTGAAGGCCGGAAACGGCATGTTTCCTGACTTCCAGTGGGACCGAAAGGCCCGAAAATCAGGTGGCTGGTGCACTCTTGCACGCTGAAGCTAAGATAGGGCAATACTCGCGTGCCCACAGATATGGCTCCGCGTGCCACCTGTGGCACGCGTGCCATAGGTTCGCCATCACGGGTATAGGGCCATGATGGCGAACCTATGGCATGTGTGCCACAGGTGGCACGCGGAGCCATATCTGCGGGCACGAGAGCCGTTGCCCTAGCTCAGCTCATGTGCATGTGCGTGTCGGCCAGCAGCCCCTCCCCTCTCAGTAGTCTCCACACAGCCCATTTTGGATGTCAGGTAAGTACAGGGCTCGCGCGGAGGCCCTGGGAGGGCATTTTCGATCTCTGGAGGGCCTCCGGGGGGGGGGGGGACACCATTTTCACCCTCCCCAGGCTCCAAGAAAGCCACTGGAGCCTGGGGAGGGCGAAAAATGGACCTACCAGAAGTCTGGAAACAGGCTGCTTCGAGCCTCCAGAGGCTTCAGGGAGGCCTGCTAGGCCCAAAACGGGGTGCGGGGGGTCGTATGCGCATATGCGGGGGAGTCATGCTCGCATGCATGGGGGACGAGTTGCAGGGGGGCATTGAATTATGGGTGTGGGCACACATGCACGCAACCCACCCCCCGTGCTCCCCCCACTTTTGGCATGCAACGGCAAAAAGGTTAGCCATCACTGGTATAGGGTTTTCTGCTTGAGCACGGGGTTGGTCTAGAAGACCTCCGAAGTCCCTTCCAACTCTGTTATTCTGTTATAATAATTCTTTTTAGCAAAAATGCACACAGACCCACACACAACCCAGAGGGCTGGGGCACTTTAAAAATTAAAAAAAATAATAATAAAAAGATTGAAAAAGGATAAAGTTTTCTTAGAATGCAGTTATGTTAATGTTGAATGTCAGGGGAATCTCGGAAGGAGTCTAGTACCTTTTCCGACTAAGAAATTTTATTAAAAGGTAAGCTGCTTTTAGAATTTTATTCTGTTCTGTTCTGTCCTGTCCTGTCCTGTCCCGTTCCATTCTATTCTGCTCTGCTCTAGTCTTCTGAAGGGAGGGGAAGCAGAGGAATTGTGCAGATGCACATTGCACGTCAAGCAGATTACAAGTGCCATATAACTCCAGGCTATTATTTATTTATTTTTTATCAACGAACAACTGCAACGCGGAAAAAACTTGCAGGACATACTGGTAGCAAATGGCTGTAAATGTGGGCCAGTTGCTTAGCGCCTGGAATGCAGTCACATGACCACGAGGGTGGGGGCAAGCATCCATCGGAACTTTACAACTGGGTTGTCACTAACCTTTGGGGAGTCCGTTGAATGTTTGAACGGTTGCTTAGTGACCCAGTTGTAAATCAAGGACTACCTGTACAATTATCCTCCAGGTGTACTTACAGCTTCAGAAGGCCAAAGACTCCTGGCTCCGTAGCAAAGTGGGCAGCATATAAATGTAATAATAAATAAAATAATAAATAAATGGAATAGGGGTGTCAAACTCGATTTCATTGAGGGTCGCATCAGTGTTGTGTTTGACCTCGGAGGGCCACGGGCATGGTGTGGCCAAGGGTGAGCATGGCCATGTCGGGTGTGACATCGGATTCATGTCGGGATTATCTGTAGTGGCCAAGTGCTAAGGCAGGACTTCTCTGAGTCCCTCCCTCACTCTCATTATAATCACCTACCTACCTACCTACCTACCTACCTTCCTTCCTTCCTTCCTTCCTTCCTTCCTTCCTTCCTTCCTTCCCTCCCTCCCTCCCTCCCTCCCTCTTCCTTCTACTTTCTCCTTCCTTCCTTCTTCTTCCTTCCCCCTTCCTTCTCCTTTCTTCTTCCTTCCTCTCTTTCCTTATTTTTCCTTCCTTGCTATCTTTCAATTTTTCCTTCTTTTTCTTTGTCTTTCCTCTTTCCCTTTCTCCTTTCCTGTCCATTCTTGCATGCTCAAATGCAAAAAGAGAAACATTTCTCCTTTTGTTCAGTTTTTAGTTTGTTTTGATAGCCCTCTGCCAGAGAAAACGGAGCTGGTGGGAGGCGCATGCGGCCCTCCCACGCCCTGTTTTTGGCCTGGACGGACTCCTGCAGTCCTCTGCCAGCAAAAACGGAGCTTGAGGGGGCCTTGTGCTCCGTTTTCGCTGGCAGAGGCACCGCGGGCCGGTCCTTTGCTATTTCCAGGCCGGCCCCGCAGGCCAGATCTAAGCACCCCGCTGGCCACCCCGTGGCCTTGAGTTTGACACCCCTGAAATAGGGCATTTGATGCCCCAGAAATATTAAAGGACCAGAGTAATTTTTTTTGCCTCTCCCCTCCTGTCAATGGGGAACCAATTGCTGCTTTCCTTTTATTTAAAAATTCGACCAAGGTGTAATAAATTTAATTCTCAGTTACGCACATTTCAAGATACATCTCCCCTGTTTTTATAGGCATCAATCTTTGGGGGTGAATTTAACTATTTCAAACGTGACAAAGATTATCTCCACGGATTTCTTCTTACTTCCAAAACACCCAGATAATGAAGAACAATCAAAGAAGCAGTTGCCCGAGGCCAAATTTTAACAATTTAACAAATGCTATCTAACAAAAGTTGTATATGATGGCAATTCAACCATGCAGTTACAAAACTTAGGGGAAGCTTTTGAGAAGAAGGGGGAAAAAAGGCTAAGACAATCTTAATCACAGGACTTTGCCTTAACATGCTATATCCATGAGCCTGGATAGCTCTGCAGACAAGACACTGTAATTTAACACCAGCTGTCTGCAATTAAAGTAAGTTCGAATCTCGCCAGGCTCAAGGTTGACTCAGCCTTCCATCCTTTCTAAGGTAGGTAAATTGAGGACCCAGTTTGTGGGGGCAATAAGCTGACTTTGTATAAAATATACAAAAGTATGAAGGCTATTGCTTAACGCATTGTAAGCCGCCCTGAGTCTCCGGAGAAGGGCGGCATATAAATTAAATATAAACCTAAACCTAAACCTACATAAACTTATCCTTTATGGCTTTCAAATCATAGTTCAGATTACTACAGCGGAAGATCGTTCTCATTATTTAATTTGTTATTAAACACACCCTAGTTCCGTGACGGTGAACCTATGGCACGCGTGCCCGAAGTGGCACACGGAGCCATATCGCCTGGCACGCATGGCGTCGCCCATTCCTCTTCCAGTTTTTTGGCACGCATCTGCACGCGACAATCAGCTGGCCTTCGTGCAAGCGGCTGTGCCGGAAACTGGAAACTCTGCTGGAAACTAGCAGATTGTTGGGCACGCATGCATGCCAGAAACCGGAACACTAGCTGGCCGTTTCAGACATGCACATGCACCCTGGGCAGCTCCTCTTCCGGATTGCAGCCCAGACGAGCGTGAGGATGTGCGCGCTCCCTTTTTGGCACTCGGTGCCAAAAAGGTTCGCCATCACTTGTCCTAGTTAATTAAGACTAGGTTCAAACTATATTTCCAAGAGATAAGAGAGATAGGAGAAAAGGGATTGAGCCAGGGTGGATTTGATTTAAATCGAGTTGATTTAAATCACAATTTAAATCATGATTTAAATCACTAGTAAAAAGGCTTGATTTAAATCAACTCGAGCAACTGTCATCTCTGCTACTCCTTTGACCCACTGTGGACTCACCGATAGTCCCAGTGTTGCAGAATATACAGCCTCATGCTACATAACTGAGCTCCATTTCATGCTGAATAAACTAAATTATTTATGTATCTTAAATAGAAAACTATCTTACAATAGATTTTTACCCCAAAAGTTTTTTATTAAAATAAATTCAATAAAAATAAAAAAAAAATCCGATTTAAATAAAAAAAATCTGATTTTTTATCATTGATTTTTATCCACCCTGGATTGAGCCCAGAACTGTGCTTTTGGATGAGTGGCTATACAAAGCTTTTAAATGAATAAATGATTGTTTTAAATAAGTTTCTCTAATTCCATTAAGTATAGAATAAGGTGGTAAGTAGTAACTGTGAGAAGGATCTTGGAGTCCTAGTGAACAATTACTTAAATATGAGCCAGCTGTGTGCCGCAGCTGCCAAAAAAGCCAACACAGTCCTAGGCTGCATTAACAGAGGGATAGAATCACGATCTCGTGAAGTGTAAAATATACCACTTTATAAAGCCTTGGTAAGACTTCGCTTGAAATACCGCACCCAGTTTTGGTCTCCACGATATAAAAAAAGATGTTGAGATTCTGGAAAGAGTGCGGAGAAGAGCAACAAAGATGATTAGTGGACTGGAGGCTAAAACATATGAAGAATGTTTTCTTTTTGGGCAGCAATTGGGACTCCTTACGCACGGTCACTCAAGCACTCGTCACTTCTCGTCTGGACTATTGTTAACGCTCTCTACGTGGGGCTCCCTTTGGGGTGCACCCGGAGGCTCCAACTGGTGCAAAATGCGGCCACGCAGGGGATTATGGGAGCGACGGGGCGCTCCCACGTGACACCTCTCCTGCGCGAGCTGCATTGGTTTCCGGTGGACTTCCGGGTGCGCTTCAAGGTGTTGGTGACCACCTTTAAAGCGCTCCACGGCTTAGGGCCGGGGTACTTACGGGACCGCCTTCTGCCACCAATTGCCTCCCACTGGCCGGTTCGCTCCCACAGAGAGGGCCTCCTCAGGGTGCCGTCAGCCAGACAATGTCGGCTGGCGACCCCCAGGGGGAGAGCCTTCTCTGTGGTGGCACCTACCCTCTGGAACGATCTACCTCCAGAGATACGAGTGACCCCAGACCTCCTGACTTTTCATCGGGCCCTAAAAACTTACTTTTTTCAGTTAGCCGGGCTAGCCTGATTCCATGTTGGTTTTAAAGTTTGAAACTGATTTTTAATTGAAATGTTTTAAATTATGGGCCAAATTTCATTTAATTATTTTTAAAATTATTTTAACTTTTGTGTACAAATGTTTTTATTTTGGCTGTTCACCGCCCTGAGTCCGAAAGGAGGGTATACAAATCTAATAAAAGATAAAGATGTCTAGTCTAATGAAGAAAATAATTAGGGGAGACATGATAACAATGTTTCAACATTTAAGAGGCTATCACAAGGCCTGGTGGCTCAGCAGACTGATAGCATTGTGATTAACACCAGCTGTCTGCAATTACTGTAAGTTCGAATCTCACCAGGCTCAAGGTTGACTCAGCCTTCCACCCTTTCTAAGGTAGGTAAATTGAGGACCCAGTTTGTGGGGGTAATAAGCTGACTTTGTATAAATATACAAAAGTATGAAGGCTATTGCTGAGCGCATTGTAAGCCGCCCTGAGTCTCCGGAGAAGGGCGGCATATAAATCAAATTTTTTTTTAAAAAAAAAAAAAGGAAGAAGAGGTCAATCTAGTCTCCAAAGCACCTGCAGGCAAGACAAGAAGCAATGGATGGAAACTAAATCAAGGAGAGGACTAATGTAGAAATGAGACATTTCCCGAACACTTAATCTGTGAAAGGAATTGAACTCCAGAAGTTGTGGGTGCTCCATCAACTGGAGGTTTTTACAGAAGAGATTGGACAACCATTCGTCTGAAATGGTGTAAGGTCTCCTGCTTGGGGGAGGGAGGGGGGTGTTGGTTGGACTAGAAGACCTCCAAGGTCCCTTCCAACTCTCTTATTCTGTTCTGGTATGGGATTTCCAGCTCGAGCAGGGGGTCGGACTAGGAGCCTTGGTGGCGCAGCAGACTAAAGTGCTGTTAAAGTAGCACTTAGCTGCCAGCTGCCTGCAATGACTGCGAGCTCAAATCTCACCAAGGCTCAAGGTTGACTCAGCCTTCCATCCTTCCGAGGTAGGTAAAATGAGGACCTGGATTGTGGGGGCAATAAGATGACTTTGTATAAAAAAGAACACCGCTTAAAGCCCTACTAAGCAGGTATATACAAAAGTATGAAGGCTATTGCTTAATGCATTGTAAGCCGCCCTGAGTCTCCGGAGACGGGCGGCATAGATAGATAGATATAGATAGATAGATAGATAGATGATAGATGGATGGATGGATGGATGGATGGATGGATGGATGGATGGATGGATGGATGGATGGATGGATGGATGGATAGATAGATAGATAGATAGATAGATAGATAGATAGATAGATAGATAGATAGATAAATAAATAAATAAAGTGCCTTTTCACCACCCTGAGTCCTTCGGGAGTAGGGCGGTATACAAATTTAATAGATAGATAGATAGATAGATAGATAGATAGATAGATAGATAGATAGATAGATAGATAGATAGATAGATAGATAGATAGATAGATAGATAGATAGATAGATAGATAAAGTGCCTTTTCACCACCCTGAGTCCTTCCGGAGTAGGGCGGTATACAAATTTAATAATAATAATAATTTAAAAAAAAAAAAAGACCTCCATGGTCCCTTCCAACTCTCTTATTCTGTTCTGATATGGGATTTCCGGCTCGAGCAGAGGGTCAGACTAGAAGACCTCCAAGGTCCCTTCCCACTTAACGGAGTGGGAGATTCCTGATTTCACCTCAGGCCTCCCATACACTCCCGAGACATCTACGTTTGTTTGTTTTCTTTTTAATAGGAAGAGATTCGCCACTGCCGCCTTCTGGGACGCTTGTTTCCGACTGCCCAAGCCTTAGCCCGCAGTGTGGGGCATCTCCTCGTGGTCTCCTTTCCCAGCGTTAACCACGACTCCTCCTCCTCCTCCTGCTGTTGCCGGTTCCTCAGCCCGGCCCAGCGGAAAGCAAAGACGGAATGGCGGACAACAAAGACCCCCACCCCACCCTCCGCCTCGCCGCCCTTTTGTCCCGCGATGGAACCTTCGCAAAGCGGGCGCAGCGCAAAGCGGATCCTCCGGGGCGCAAAGAGATCGCCAGACGGCTGCGGCGTCCCGGGATCTTCTCCTCCCGCCGGGCTCCAGGGGGATCGGAGCGCCGGCTAAGGGCGCGTCGGAGGCGGCAGGGGCCCTCCTCCGGTTCCCGGGGCCAGCACAGCAGGCCGGGGCCAGGCGGCGTCCAGCCCTCCCGTCCGCCCGAGGGACCCGGCGCGTACCTGCAATCCCGGCGCAAGCGGGCGGCTGCTCGGGCCGCTTCCACCCGGCCGTCCCGCCGTCGTAGCGGAGCCGGGAGAGAGGAGCCCGTCCCCGGATTGCGGGGTTTTGGGGAGCGGGGAGGGATCCGACGGCGCCGCGCCTTTTCTCTCCTCTTCGATCCCGCCGGCCGGGCGCTGGATTAATGGCGGAGCCGCAGAGCAGGCGAGGCTCCTGGCCCCACCGCCCCCTGCCGGCGGATCCGCGCTTGGCTCCGCCTCGACAAAGGCCCCCCAGTTCGCTCGACGCCCCGAGCCAGGGACCCTCCTCCGCGCCTTGCGCTCCTGCCCGTCCCCCCCCCCGCCCGGACTCGCTTCCTGGCACGGGGGAGGTGGGGTTGTCCTTGGAAACTGGCCCCCGTCGCCGGATTGCAGGACCCGGGCCCCTGCTTGGCCAGGTGGGGAGGGGTGCATAGGTGGGGGATTGACCCAGGTTTGTACAACACAAACACATACACACACACACCATTGCCATGAATGCGCGGAGAGGGCACGCCAGGTTTTGTGAACCCGGGTTTGCGGTGCGAGCTTGCATGCGCGTAGATGGATGCATGGATGAATGTTATAGATGGATGGATGCATGTGTAAATGGATGGATGCACGGATGGATGCATAGATGGATGGATGGATGAATATATAGATGGATGCATGCATGCATGTGTAAATGGATGGATGGATGCATGCGTAAATGGATGGATGGATGAATATATAGATGGATGGATGGATGCATGCGTAAATGGATGGATGGACGCATGCGTAAATGGATGGATGGATGAATATATAGATGGATGGATGGATGCATGCGTAAATGGATGGATGGACGCATGCGTAAATGGATGGATGGATGAATATATAGATGGATGGATGCATGCATGTGTAAATGGATGGATGGATGCATGCGTAAATGGATGGATGGATGAATATATAGATGGATGCATGCATGCATGCGTAAATGGATGGATGGATGCATAGATGGATGCATGCGTAAATGGATGGATGGATGAATATATAGATGGATGCATGCATGCATGCGTAAATGGATGGATGGATGCACGGATGGATGCACAGATTGTTGCATGCATGTGTAAGTGGATGGATGGATGCATAGATGGATGCATGCATATGTAAATGGATGGATGGATGCACGGATGGATGCACGGATAGATGCATGCATGTGTAAATGGATGGATGGATGCATAGATGGATGCATGCATGTGTAAATGGATGGATGGATGCATAGATGGATGCATGCATGCCTAAATGGATGGATGGATGAATGTATAGATGGATGGATGCATGCATACGTGGATGGATGGATGGATGTGGATGCATAGATGGATGCATGCATGCGTAAATGGATGGATGGATGAATGGATGGATGGATGCATGCATGCAAAGATGGATGGAAGGATGGATTTTCCCCGAGTGTCAAAAGAAGAATTGGAATCAGAATCACAAGAGTTGGAAGGGACCTTGGAGGTCTTCTAGTCCAACCCCCTCCCCCCTCCCTTGGTTGTCAAATCTCTTCTTAAAAACTTCCAGTGATGGAGCAGCACCCACAACTTCAAAAGAGGACTTCCGGGGGTCTGGCTTGGTCCAGTTCACCTGCTGGACTTTTGCACACCTGTTGGCTCCTGCAATCTGTCAGTGCTGGCCTTGCACGCTCAGCCAAGCCCAGAGAAAGCTGGCCTTGGGCGAGTTCAATAGGTGAAAGAAGGAAAGTTGGAGCTTTTTTCAAAATGAAAGCGGGAGAAATGGATCAACTTCTTTTGTTGAGTTGAAGATTTTCAGTTGTCCATGTCATGGTTGTCCCAAGGGTGCTTTTTATCCAAACTGGACTTTTTATTTTTATTTTTCTAGAACACACTGGACACCCAATTGTCTCCAATTCTATAGGGCAGTGATGGCTAACCTTTTTGACATCGCGTGCCAAAAGCGGGGGGAGCGTGGAGGGGGTCATACGCACGCGTGCCCACATCCATAATTCTATGTGCCCCGCCCGCCCGTGCTCTCCCCGCTTTTGGCACGCGATGGCACAGTGGGCCCGGTAGGCCCATTTTTCGCTCTCCCCAGGCTCCAGAGCCTTTCTAGGAGCCTGGGGAGGGCGAAAATGGCCTTCCCCACCTCGGAGGCTGGAAATAACGTGTTTCCTGACTTCTGGTGGGTCCAGAAGGCCCGAAAATCTGCTGGCTGGCGCACGCATGTGTGCTGGAGCTGAGCTTGCGTGCCCACTGATATGGCTCCACGTGCCACCTTTGGCACCCGTGCCATAGGTTCGCCATCACGGCTATAGGGTCTCCTACTTGAGCAAGGAGGTTGGACTAGAAGACCTCCAAGGCCCCTTCCAGCTCTATTCGGGTTGATTGATAGAAGCTTCTTCAGTGGGAAGCGAAAGAAAGTCCAGTTGCCTTTTGAAAAAGCACCTTTGGGACAGCCATGACCTGCATGACTGAGAATCTCCACAGACAAATTCTGGAGATTGAAATCCATGCATCCTAAAAGCTGCTAAGGTCAAGGAATCTACTCTAGACGAGAAAGCACGAGAACGCCTCAAGTTGCTGCTGCCAAGTCAGTGGACCTCCTTGGCGAGGAGGCACCGTTATTTTGACTTTTTGAGTTTTTAGTTTGCCTGCCGAGTCCGTTTTTGTTTTCAAACGGTGTCCCTGAAGGCTCAAGAGATTGGAGAGAATCAGTTCCCTGGGTTCTCCTCCCTGCCTTTGAAGAATGAGATCATGTTTTTGGTTTGTTATGTGCTGGTCTTCTCTCTCACTCCCCAACCGTCTCCCAAGATCTGCCACACAAAGATAAGGAGGCCTTCTCCTGTGAAAGAGGGACTCCTACATTGTCAACATCTTGGTGGAATTTACTTATACTACTTCCATCTCCGGATTCTCATTGCGACACTGAGATGGTTGTTGTTGTTAGTTGCGAAGTCGCGTCTGACCAGGGTGGATTTGATTTAAAATCGAGTTGATTTAAATCACAATTTAAATCATGATTTAAATCACTAGTAAAAAGGCTTGATTTAAATCAACTCGATTTAAATCATAATTTTTAAAGAGCAACTGTCATCTCTGCTCCTCCTTTGACCCACTGTTGACTCACCGATAGTCCCAGTGTTGCAGAATATACAGCCTCATGCTACATAACTGAGCTCCATTTCATGCTGAATAAACTACATTATTTATGTATCTTAAATAGAAAACTATCTTACGATAAATTTTTACCCCAAAAGTTTTTTATTAAAATAAATTCGATAAAAATAAAAAAAAAATCCGTTTTAAATCAAAAAAATCCGATTTAAATTTAAAAAATCTGATTTTTTTGATTTTTTTTAAAAAATCATTGATTTTTATCCACCCTGTGTCCAACCCATCGCGACCCCATGGACAACGTTCCTCCAGGCCTTCCTGTCCTCTACCATCCTCTGGAATCCATTTAAGCTCACGCCGACTGCTTCAGTGACTCCATCCCATTCTTCTTTTGCCCTCAATCTTTCCCAGCATTAGGCTCTTCTCCAGTGAGTCCTTCCTTCTCATTAGGTGGCGAATAGAATAGAATAGAATAGAATAGAATAGAATAGAATAGAATAGAATAGAATAGAATAGAATAGAATAGAATAGAATAGAATAGAATAGAATAGAATAGATTTTTTTATTGGCCAAGTGTGATTGGACACACAAGGAATTTGTCTTGGTGCATATGCTCTCAGTGTACATAAAAGAAAAGATGAGATAGGATATAAAATAGAATATTCTTTATTGGAAAGGAGGAAAGGAAAGGAAAGGAAAGGGAAAGAAAAAAGAGAAAGGGAGGGAGGGAGGGAGGAGAGGGGGAAGGAAGGATAGTGGGAGAGAGAGAAAAAGAAATGGAGAGAGAAGAGAGAAAAATAGAGAGGGAAAGAGAAAAAGGATAGAGAAAGAAAAGAAGGAAGGAAGGAAGAGGCTCTTTAGCTCACAAGAGTATGTCTGTCACATAAAAAACTAATGGGAAGAGACTCAAAAGGAGCACCAGACTTTTCAAGAATAATGATATACACTTAGTCCTTGACTTATGACCAATTTCTCTTTTCCTGGTGAAGTTCAGTTGTCCAAACCAATGAACCTTTTCCCCCATTGCCTTAGCGCAGCAAAGTTCTCCAATGTTTTTGGCTTTGTGGACGGGGGAATGGTGGGGGAGGGGATGGTTCGCGCAAGTGGCCAGCAAGTGTGCGCACACGCAGCTCCATTTGCGCGAGCGGCGTGCACGCGTGTGCCGCTCACATGAATGGAGCGCCAGCCCTCTTGCAAACTCCTCACGGCCCACTAGTGGACTGTGGCTCACAGGATGAGGCCCCTGCCTTAGAGCATGGTTGACTGGAGAATTCTGGGAACTGGAGTCCGCCCGTCTCCATAGACACCAATTTTCAAAAAACACTACCTTAAAGATAGATTAAAAACCAAAATCTTGCTAGGAGTGTCCCTTTTATTTCTTTGAAGTATTCTCCCCTCTCGGTCAATCGTGGTGAGCAGGGTGGATAAAAATCAATGATTTTTTAAAAAAATAAAAAAAAATCAGATTTTTTTTATTTAAATCGGATTTTTTTGATTAAAAATGGATTTTTTTTAATTTTTATCGAATTTATTTTAATAAAAAACTTTTGGGGTAAAAATCTATCGTAAGATAGTTTTCTATTTAAGATACATAAATCATTTAGTTTATTCAGCATGAAATGGAGCTTAGTTATGTAGCATGAGGCTGTATATTCTGCAACACTGGGACTATCGGTGAGTCAACAGCGGGTCAAAGGAGTAGCAGAGATGACAGTTGCTCTTTAAAAATTATGATTTAAATCCAGTTGATTTAAATCAAGCCTTTTTACTAGTGATTTAAATCAGGATTTAAATTGTGATTTAAATCAACTCGATTTAAATCAAATCCACCCTGGTGGTGAGCATTTGGATGGGAGACCAAAAGGAAATCCTAGAGTTCTTAAGACAGGCTGCGAAGTCAAACCCCACTTCCCATCCAGGCAATACAAAGCAAAGCACTTCTATCCTATTGCAACAAGGAAAATATAGTAGTATAATACAAAGGATTAAATTGGCTCATTTTATCAAGGGATTGGAGCGGCATTTCTCAAGTTTGGCAACTTTAAAATATGTGGACTTCAACTCCCAGAATCCAGGAATTGAACCCCCACATATCTCAAAGTTGTCAAAGTTAAGAAACTAGATAAAATAATCTTTTCACTGGTTGACTTTCAAAAGCATCACTTAGCAGACAAAGGTTTACCAACCATCCAGAGGTGGGCTGCTGCCGGTTCGGGCGAACCTGTAGTTAAGATTCTGCACAATTCGGCGAACTGACAAATCCCACCACTGGCCCCGCCCCTGCTTATTTTTTGGCCTGTTTTTCAGGCCGTTTTTCTGCCGTTTTTTGGATCATTTTGGGCTGTTTTCCAAAAAACAGGCCAAAAAACGGGTGGAGGCTGAATCCTACCTCGGCCTTTGAGGCAAGTGGCTGGGAGATGGGACTGGGTGTGATGAGTGATGTCATCCACCCAGTCACATGACCAACCAGCTACGCCTACCCAGCCAAAGAACCAGTTGTTAGGTTATTCAGGTCCCACCACTGCAACCATCTGGTTGAAATTGTTCATTTTCCAAGGGTATGCTTTGTTTTTGCCCCCTTTTGATTTTTGCTAAATTCTGCCTTCACCCGTGTCTTCAATCTTGGCACGCCTTCTGAAAAGAGCGCGCCCTTGGCCCCGTCAAACCTCTTTTATGTCAAATTATTCATGAACTGGCAGAGACATGGTAACAAGGTCAGCCAATGAATAGGCATAGCAGCTAAGTCAGCCAATTGAGAGCTGAGACAGATGGAAGCCAGGGTGTATCTTAGTCTGCAGCTTCTGACTCTGTGCTGAGAATTGAAAACTGAAACTAGTCTGCTGCTGGAACTGAAAGCAATCTCTCCTCTGCCTGTGAATCTGCTGTTGGTATTGTACATTTACTTCATGTATTATTGTGTATATAAAGAAGTTAACAAATCCTGCTGCATCAGTCTGCCTGTGTGTGCTTTCTGGATTGGATTTTTGCAACATTTCATTTTTGCGCTTCTCCCTGTCTTGCACGAGCTTTCCCTGGGCACACTCCACGTCTTTAACCCCATCCCTCCAACCGCAGAGATGGGAGAAAGGCTCTGTTGTAATTTATAGAATTAAAATGGCTTTTATTATTCTCCTTTCCTTCAGCCCTCCCTCATCCTTCAGAGGGGGCTGGATCCCAACGTCCAACGCGGGAAAGGCTGGCTGAGGATGATGGGATCAAAACTCTTCCCATGTTCGGTAAGCGCGTAAGACCGCTGGCCTCGGTGGATGCTCTGGTGCCTGGTTAATTTATCCCTCCGAGAGAAATTTCTCCCACATTCGGGACACTTGAAGGGTTTTTCTCCCGTGTGAGTTTTTTGATGACCCATTAAGTGGACTCTCTGCCGAAAACATTTCCCGCACTGGGGACATTCGTAGGGTTTCTCTCCCGTGTGAATCCGCTGATGCCTCAGCAGAGGTTCCCGCGACGTGAAGCTCTTCCCGCAAGCCAGGCATTCGTGCAGCTTCTCGCCCGTGTGGATCTTCTGGTGTTTGGTTAACGTCTGTCTGTGTCGGAAGGATTTCCCACACTGGGCACACCGATACCGCCTCCCTTCCGTCTGAATGCCTTGATCTCTCTTCACAGCCTTCCGGTTTTTACCGTCTTTCTCATCCTTCAGGCATTCACGAAGTTCCTCCTCTGGGTGATTTTTCGGGTACCCCGTCAAATCATCTCCCAGGTGGAAGTCTTTCCTCCCCTCCGAGGGTTCAGCTTCTTGCTCAGCTGAATGATTTTTATCCAAGTAACATTCCTGCTGGATCGTTTCCTTCAAAGAGGGACGTGGGCAGGGTTTCCCTTCCAGTTCCACAAATCCTGATTTGAAACAACATTTTCGTCCCTGCTTCGGCAGCAGGCCCTTTCTGCCTTCTGTCTGTGCGGTGGGGTTCTTCTCAGGGGCTGTTGTAAGATCATCTGAGAGGTCACACCATTCATTCTTCCCCTTTGTTGACGTCTTATCCACTTGGAATTCCCACCTCAGTCCATGAATATTAGAGGGGGCAGGAAACGTCCACTGGGCATTGTCTGCTGAAGTCCTGGGTGTTTCTTCCAGCACAATCTCTCCCCGCTGAGAATTTTCCATCTTGATCCAACCTCGGCTGTCACCTGAAGAAAGAAGAAAGGAATGTCTATAGAGATTCTCAACCGTCCAGGTCATGGTTGTCCCAAAGCAGGGGTGAAATCCAGTAGGTTCTGACAGTTCTGTAGAACCGGTAGCGGAAATTTTGAGTAGTTCGGAGAACCGGCAAATGCCACCTCTGGCTGGCCCCAGAGTGGGGTGGGAATGGAGATTTTGCAATATCTTTCTCCCTGGAGTGGGGTGGGAATGGGGATTTTGCAGTAACCTTCCCCAGGAATGGGGTGGGAATGGGGATTTTGCAGTATCCTTCCCCTGCCACGCCCACCAAGCCACACCACACCCACCAAGCCACGCCCACAGAACCGGTAGTAAAAAAAAATGAATTCCACCACTATCCTAAAGGTGCTTTTTCCCAAAGGCATATGGACTTCCTTGGTTTTATTTTTCTTTGAAAACGTTTGAAAATGTTTTCAAGGTTAAAAAACAACAACATGAAAGTCCAGTTGTCTTTTGAAAAGCACCTTTGGGACAAGAAATTCTGTATAATCTGATTCTGATTATAATTATTCCATTCTATTGAGGGTATGTTATAAGTTGAGGACTACCTGTACAAGGTTTTCTGAAGGTTTTCGGGATTTATCCTGAATTTCTAGAAGTTCCCCTCCCTACCCGCTGTTTGACTCACATCCCTCCTTCTGCATGTCATCCTCCATTGACACATTCCCTGTGTTTATCTGGACCGTTGTCTCCTCTGGATCGTTTCTGCCATACAAAGAAGTTTCCATTTTGATCCAGTTTCTGTTCTTGACACCTGAAGGAACAAAAAAAAAGAGATATTTTTAAGTCTTTCGTTTTTTGTTTTTTTTTAAATTTGATTTATATGCCGTCCTTCTCCGGAGCCTCAGGGCGTCTTACAGTGCGTTAAGCAATAGCCTTCATACTTTTGTATATTTTATACAAAGTCAGCTTATTGCCCCAACAAACTGGGTCCTCAATTTACCTACCTTAGAAAGGATGGAAGGCTGAGTCAACCTTGAGCCTGGCAAGATTCGAACTTACTTTTTAATTGCAGACAGCTGGTGTTAAATTACAGTGCCTTTGTCTGCAGAGCTATCCAGGCTCTGGATCACTTTTGTGAGTTCCATCGCTTCGTTTGCACTTGTTGTGGCCCGCCAGCAGAGCTGGCAGCAGAGTTGGACAGTGAGGAGGTTGGGGAAGAACATGGGCCAATCCTGGGGGCTGGGGAAAGCTCGGACGAGGGCTCTGCATTGGGGGCAGAGAGGGGGCCAAGACCATCTGATATTTATGTGCAGCCTCTGGAATCTGACAGAAGGGAGGCAGAAGAACAGTGGGAGCCTGTTCCCAGTGTGCGCGTGCGCAGAGCTGCCAGACGACAAGAACAGTTAAGAAAACAGGGTCGACTTAGGAGTAAGGCTTGGAGATGATTGGCTCTTCCCATAAGATATAAAAGAAGAGCGAACAGGACGTGAGTTTTTGCAGGAAGCAATTAGTTCATGTGGCCGATTCAAGATTTGAAAATTCTGTTTGTGACTCTGTGCCAAGTTTGGCCTTGCCCTGCGTCTGGAAATTAGCTCTCTGGCAGCGTTCCACGTGAGATAGGTGGGTGTTGATAATCTTCCTCTGAAAGATTGTTTATCAAGCTTTGCAGACTATAAATGGAAGTAATTTACAGTCGTATAAATAAAAGAGGTTTTGTGGAACTAAGATTGTGCTTTATACTTTCTAAGGAAGCCTAGGTCAGAACAGCACTTGTATCTTCTGTGGTAACAAGAGCGAGCCACTTTTGTTGACGTTCAGTGCGCTCACAAGCACCTACCGAAACAATCCGTGTTGCCGTTCTCCTCCTGCAGGACTTGCCAAAATATGGTCCGTTGACCCGGCTGGATCAGATCCTGCTCCATTGTCTGCAGAGGAGCTCCTGTCTCTTGGAGGCTCATTGATCCCTACAAACAAGGATACAGCCATCACTTAACTTGATGAAATCGGTGAAGGGATGTCATGCTGACCTTGAGAATGGGGAAGGTATGAGTGAGCCATCAAAATGGGATAGCAATAGCAATAGCTATTAGACTTACTGCTAATATACTGCTTACTGTATATACTGCTTTACAGTGATTTACAGCCCTCTCTAAGCGGTTTACAGAGTCAGCATATTTTCCCCAATGATCTGGGTCCTCATTTTACTGACCTCGTAAGGATGGAAGGCTGAATCAACTTTGAGCCGGTCAGGAATCGAACTGCCAAACTGCTGGCAGCCGGCAGTCCCCTTAAGTAGGCTGCAGTACTGCAATCTGACCACTGCGCCACCACGGCTCTTATGTTGTGAAAGGACTACAGGAAGTCCTCAACTTACGGCTGCAATGGAGACCAGCATTTCCATTGCTAAGCAAGGTGGTTGTTAAATGAGTCACGTGTCATGTTCCCTTTTTATCTTTTTTGCCACAGTTGTTAAGCAAATCATCACAGTTGTTAAGTGAATGACATGGTCATTAAGCAAGTAATGTAACAAAATATGGAAGCCGTTCAAAGTTATCCTGCGGTAAGATAGGCGGCCAATCTTTATCTTTATTTGATTTGTATATCGCCCTACTCCCGAAGGACTCAGGGCGGTGAACAGCCAAACGTTAAAATACATAAATACAAAATCCTCAAGGGGAGCCCCATGTAGAGAGCGTTACAATAGTCCAGGCGGGAAGTGACGAAGGCATGAGTGACCGTGCATAAGGAGTCCCGATCCAGAAAGGGACGCAACTGATGAATCAGGCGAACCTGATGAAAAATCCTCCCAGTCACGGCCGTCAAATGCTCTTCTAAAGATAGCCGTGAATCCAGGAGGACGCCCAAGGTGCGAGCCCTCTCCGTGGGGGCCACTGATTCACCAGTTGCATCCCTTTCTGAGAGAAAGAGAGACAGAGACAAAGAGACTGATAGATGATAGACAAATAGAGACAGATAAAGTTATAGAAGATGGATGGATGGATAGATGGATGGATAGGCAGACAGACAGACAGATAGATAGATGATAGAGAGATTGATAGATGAGAGACAAATAGAGATAGATAAAGTTATAGAAGATAGATGGATGGATGGATGGACAGATAGATGAGAGAGTGAGAAAGAGACTGATAGATGATAGGCAAATATAGACAGATAGGGATAGATAGAGTTATAGAAGATGGGTGGATGGATAGACACATAGACAGACAGATAGATAGATGATAGAGAGTGATAGATGACAGACAAATAGAGATAGAGATAGATAAAGTTATAGAAGATGGATGGACAGATAGATGAGAGAGAGAGAAAGAGATTGATAGATGATAGACAAATATAGACAAGGAAATATATATAAAGCTTGAGAGAGATACACAGAGATAAAAAGATTGATAGAGATAAACAGATAAAGATTGATAAATGATAGAAAGATAGATAGATAGATAGATAGATAGATAGATAGATAGATAGATAGATAGATAGATAGATAGATAGATAGATAGATAGATACACAGAGAGAGAAACATAAAGAGATAGATGTTAGATAAATATAGACAGGTAAGTAGAGATAGACAGAGAAAGTGAAAGAGAGAAAGGCAGGCAGGCAGGCAGAAAAATATCACCTACCTCATTTTGTTCAGCTTCACTCATTTCTGGTCCTTCCAGAGAAAGCAACGAACTAGCATGACTTGGGCATTTAATTCCACTGTCTGCAAAGGGTGGGAGGGGATTTTAGAAAGCAAAATCAGACATTCTATTCATTCCTTGGTTGACTAGATAGGCAGCACTACTACTTGAGCTGCACACAGCCTGTACAGCTGTACATAGCTGTGCACGACCAAGAATATGCATATGCAACTGGCCATCTCTATATGCCCCCCCAGCCCCTGAGCATTTCTGTCTGGGGAATTCTGGGAGTTGAAGTCCACCCATTTTCAAGTTGCCGAGGTTGAGAAACACTCATCCACAGACCTCCACTTAGGGATCTTTACCTAGCAAGCTGGTCTCCCCAGTTTGAAGGCTGTTCAGCTCGCCTTCTTTGTAGATCGGCCCATTTCCAGGGTCCAGATTCTCCTCCTCCTCCTCCACCACTTCCAGAGAACCCAGGCACACCTCCTGCAGCGATCCGGAGAAACAAGCGGCAAAAAGAAAAAAACACATTAAAAACAAAGAAGGAAAAGGCAACGGATTTGAGGTTTCTGTACCACTGAGCCTTAAATTTCTTGGCTCCCAACCTTTTAAGGCAGGAGTGTCAAACTTGATTTCATTATTTATTTATTATTATTTATTAATTTATTCAATTTGTATACCGCCCTTCTCCTAGTGGACTCAGGGCGGTGCACAGCCAGAACTAAAACACATACCAATACAAAATTTAAAATTATTAAAAGAATTACATAACTTTGGCCCCAAAATTTAAAACATTCAAACTAAAACCCACTGACAATTTAAAAAACTAAAAAAGCTAGAAAAGGGGGTGGGGGGTTTCACGCCAGCCCTGATTGATGGAAAAGAAAAGTTTTCAGGGCACGGCGAAAGACCCGGAGATCCGATATCCTTCATATCTCCAGGGGCAAATCGTTCCAGAGGGCAGGAGCTGCCACAGAGAAGGCCCTCCCCCTGGGGGTCGCCAGCCTGGCCGACAGCACCCTGAGGAGTCCTTCTCTGTGGGAGCGTACTGGTCGGTGGGAGGCTATCGGCGGCAGAAGGCGGTCCCGCAAATACCCATTGAGGGCCACATCAAGGTTGTGTTTGACCTCGGGGGGGGGGCAAAGTGGGTGTGGCCAGCTCAACGTCATTCCTGTTGGAGGCGCCTATGGTGGCCTGAGGACTCTGCCAGAGAAAGCAGGCTCCCGAGCTCCGTTTTCAGCTGCGACCTTCCTGCAACCCTCTGCCAGCAAAAACGGAGCTTGGGAGGGCCGTGTGCAGCCCTCCCAAGCACTACGGGCCGGTCCTTCGCTGTTTCCAGGGTGGCCCTGCGGGCCAGATAGAATAGAATAACAGCGTTGGAAGGGACCTTGGAGGTCTTCTAGTCCAGGGGTCTGCAACCTTAAACACTCAAAGAGCCATTTGGACTCATTTCCCACAGAAAAGAAAACACCGGGAGCCACACAATCCGTCCTGTGCCTGACTATTTCTTGAGCGGCACAAAACTAGCATATGAAGTTGAATTAAACGTTCCGTTTTCTTCTGAAACTTTTCTTTTCTTGGATTTATCCACGCTTGTCCTACCAGAGGTTGAAAAGCTCAATAAATTGTGTGCTGGCAGGTGTCGCACATTGGCAGTTGTGAGGCATATTTTGAGTGACGGGGAGCCGCAGCAGGAGTGAAAGAGTCACATGGGGCTTCAGAGCCGCAGGTTGCTGACCCCCTGTTCTAGTCCAACCTCTACAACACTACAGACAAATGGTTATCCAACATCTTCTTAAAAACTTCCAGTGTTGGAGCATTCACAACTTCTGGAGGCAAGTTGCCCCACTGATTAATTGTTCTAACTGCTAGGAAATTTCTCCTTAGTTCTAGGTTGCTTCTCTCCTTGATTAGTTTCCACCCATTGCTTCTTGTCCTGCCCTCAGGGTCTTTGGAGAATAGCTTGACTCCCTCTTCTTTGTGGCAGCCCCTGAGATATTGGAACATTGCTATCATGTCTCCCCTAGTTCTTCTTTTCATCAAACTAGACATACCCAGTTCCTGCAATCGTTCTTCATGTGCTTTAGCCTCCAGTCCCCTAATCATCTTTGTTGCTCTTCTCTGCACTCTTTCTAGAGTCTCCACATCTTTTTTATATTGTGGCGACCAAAACTGGATGCAGTGTTCCAAGTGTGGCCTTACCAAGGCATTATAAAGTGGTATTAATATGATCTTGATTCTATCCCTCTGTTTATGCAGCCTAGGACTGTGTTGGCTTTTTTGGCAGCTGCTGCACACTGCTGGCTCATCTTTAAATGGTTGTCCACTAGGACTCCCAAGATCCCTCTCACAGTTACGACTATTGAGCGAGGTACCACATAGACTGTACCTGTGCATTTGGTTTTTCTTGCCCAAATGTAGAACTTTTCTTTTTTCACCATTGAATTTCATTTTGTTAGAGAGCACCAGGGTGGATAAAAATCAATGATTTTTTTAAAAAAATCAAAAAAAAATCAGATTTTTTTGATTTAAATCGGATTTTTTTGATTTAAATCGGATTTTTTTGATTTTTATCGAATTTATTTTAATAAAAAACTTTTGGGGTAAAAATCTATCGTACGATCGTAAGATCGTAAGATACATAAATAATTTAGTTTATTCAGCATGAAATGGAGCTTAGTTATGTAGCACGAGGCTGTATATTCTGCAACACTGGGACTATCGGTGAGTCAAAGGAGTAGCAGAGATGACAGTTGCTCTTTAAAAATTATGATTTAAATCGAGTTGATCACTTTTTACTAGTGATTTAAATCATGATTTAAATTGTGATTTAAATCAACTCGATTTAAATCAAATCCACCCTGGATAGCGCCCAATGTTCAGGTCTGTCAAGATCCTTCTGTATCGTAAGCCTATCTTCTGGACTGTTGGTTATTCCTGCTATCTTGGTGTCATTTGCAAATTTGATGAGTTCCCCATCTAAGCACCCTGTGGGCTGGATCTGACTGCCGGGCCTTGAGTTTGACACTCCTATTTTAATGAAATCACTACTTTATTGAAAACTATCGAGGCCCGTTAGAAAAGCCAGGAATGACCAGGATCTGTGGGTCTCCTAGCACAGGGGTCCCCAACACCCGGTCCATGGACAGGCACCAGGCCACGGCATGCCAGAAACAGGGCTGCGGAAACAAGCGAAAGTCCCATCCGCGGGATGCAGCTGTCAGCATTCTGATGCTGCCATAAAAAGACGAGGCTTGACTTTTCACCTACTTATTTTCTCTGTAGATAATATCCCCTAGGAGATGGGAGGGGAGGGGGGAACATTCCTGTGGGGTGAGGTCAGAAACTGGGGAGACTGACTTGGAAGATGGCCAATGAGAAGATGAGAATTGGGGAACGGAAAGGGAAGGGTTTGGGGGTCAGAGGGTTAGTATCGGCTACGACGAAGTCGGGGCCAGATCTGTCGTACTCAATAAATGGAATATTTCAGCAAAGATTAATTGTTTGGGAGTGCAATTTATTTGAGATGACATCGAAACCTGACAGCAGCAACATGTGAAATCACGCCCTCTCTGGTCCGCGGAAAAACCTCTCTCCACAGAACCAGTACCTGGCGCCCGAAAAGTTAAGGCCCGCTACTCTAGCAAATGCGCCCTGCAATTTGGCTTTTGCAGAACTCCTGCAGCTGTTCATGGAACCCCAATATTATTCACACTTTTTTTTTAAAAAAAAAATGGCTGATCTCCAACTATCATCAAATCTCACCGGTTTTAGTGTCCCTGAAATCTGTTGAGGTTTTGGGGATGTGATGAGATTTAGGCTGTTTTGAACAAGTTAATTTTACAAGTGGTCCTCGGTTAATGACCACTTGTTCAACGACGCTTTGAAGTTGTGACAGAGCTGAACGAACCTACGGAACCTATGACCTGTTCTCGAAGTTCTGGCCATTGCACCGTCCCCACATTCATGTGATTGCCATTTGCAGAGTCAAAAAGAGGGCTGTGAAAATATCTACAGACCCCTTGCATCCTGGACATAAAGAGTTTCAACTTCTACCCTCAAAACGACGCTATAGGGCAGGGGTCTCCAACCTTGGCAACTTTAAGCCTGGTGGACCTCAATGTTGTGGCTCCGTTACCGGAGCCTGTATCATCGGCAGGAGAGGACTCCGAGAGTGAAGAAGAGGAATTGGCAAGGCCTCCCTCTCCAGGACCCTCCTCTCTGGCAATGCCTTCAGTGTCCGCTGAAGGGCAAGAGATAGGGCCGGGGCCAAGCACGTCCACGCAGCCACAGATGGACAGTGATGAGGGTAATGAGTCTTGGCTGGATCCACGCCAGCGTCGCAGAGATAAGCGCGCGCAATAGAAGAAAAGGTGTGCCCGAGATTAGGCTGAGTCACTGGACCACACCCCACAGGGTATAAAAGGGAGTGTGATGGCCAGTCAAACCTTGTGACGAACAAAGCTGAAAGTTTCCACGCCATTCTGCATTGCCAGACTTTTGCTATAAGATTTAGCTGGATTATCTCTGGACTTGATTAACTCCGTAATTATTGAGCTGTTTCTTTTGATGTATCAGAAGTGGGGAGAAGTTATCTCTCCTCTTCGTAAATAATAAACTCTTGGCAGGCAGCCACTAGATTGTTGCCAAGTTCCGTTATCTTAAGGAAAAGGATTTTGCCGGCTGGTTTGGTCTTTAACTCTTGAACGTCTGTTGGTGTGTGTGCGTGTGGGACGGGGACAGAACACTCAACTCCCAGAATTCCTTAGCCAGCTGCTGGCTGGGGAATTCTGGGAGTTGGTCCGCCAGGCTTAAAGTTGCCAAGGTTGGAGACCCCTGCTATAGGGCACTGCATGTCAGAACAACTAGACACAAGGACAGTTTTTCCCCTATGCCATCACTGCTAAACAACTTATTCCCACAACACTGTCAAAACCATTTAGTAAGGCTGTATTACTATTATTCTTCTCATCCTTCCTATTACCTGTCTCCTTTTCTACTTACGACTATAACTTTGTTGCTTGTATCTTTATGATTTATATTGTTTTATTTAGTTTCCAAGTATCATTGGAAACAATTGGACCGGGCTGGCTTGATCCCATAGTTTTGGTTAATTTTAATTGATTTTAATTGGGTTTGTTTTAAATTGAGGCCAAAAATATTTAATTATTTTTAAACTGTTTTTAAATTTTGTATGTTCTGTTTTATTCTGGCTGTTCACCGCCTTGAGTCCTGTTGGAGAAGGGCGGTATACAAATTATATTAAATAAATAAATAAATAAATAAGTAAATGATTTATGCTGATTGCTTATTTAGTATCCTATGACTATCACCAAATGTTGTATCTTATGATTTATGGTGAATGTATTTTTACGACTATGATCATGATTTATCACTTATAGCTTTTGTGTAAACTGGGATCTTATGCACAGAAGGCAAATTCCTTGTGTGTCCAATCACACTTTGCCAATAAAGAATTCTATTCTATTCTGTTCTATTTCCCACATGCAAAGTCAATGACAGGAATTCATAAATCACAGTTGCAATGGTTCTCACTTACTGACTGCAAGGAATTGACTTAACAACAGCAACCAGAATTGCCAGACCTGCTGTTGTAAGTCAGCATGGTCACATGTTTTCCGCTTTATGACCATGTGGCTCAACGACGATTTCCCAGTCCTACCGTTGTTAAGACAAGACTACCTGTAAATAGCAGTACCTTCACCCACCACCAGAGGACTCTAGACTCTAGAATCAGTGGTCTATCCTCATACCGTTATTTCTAGTATTCCTTTTTACAAAAATGCTGAGTATCTCACTAGTCCTCATGACATTCTATGATGCCAAACAAGCTATACAGGTAGTCCTCGATTTACAACAGTTTGCTTAGTGACCGTTCAAAGTTACAACAGCACTGGAAAAAGTGACTTATGACCATGATCACATGATTTACATTCAGATGCTTGACAACTGATTCACATTTATGACGGTTGCAGTGTCCCGGAGTCATCTGACCCCCTTTTGGGATCTTCCGACGAGCAAAGTCAATGGGGAAACCAGATTCACTTAACAACCGTGTTACTAATTTTACAACTGCAGATTCACTTAGATGTGTCAAAAAAAGTCATATAAAAAGGTGCAAAACTTGGGAGCCTGTAATACAGTGGACTAAAGCACTGTTATTAACATTTGCTGCTTGCAATTACTGCAAGTTCAAATCTCACCAGGCTCAAGGTTGACTCAGCCTTCCATCCTTTCTAAGGTAGGTGAAATGAGGACCCAGATTATGGGGGCAATAAGGTGACTTTGTATAAATATACAAAAAGTATGAAGGCTATTGCTTAACGCATTGTAAGCCGCCCTGAGTCTCCGGAGAAGGGCGGCATGTAAATTAAAGCAAAAAAACAAAAAACAAAACGCACTTAACAAATTTCTCACTTAACAACAGAAATTTTGGGCTCAATTGTTGTCATAAATCGAGGACTACCTGTATACCGCTTCACAATGCTTTACAGCCCCCTCTAAGTGGTTTACAGAGTCAGCCTATTGCCCACAACAACAATCTGGGCCCTCATTTTACTGGATGAAAGGGTGAGTCAACCTTGAGCTGGTCAGAATTAAACTGCTGGCAGTGGGCAGAGTCAGCTTGCAATACTGCATTCTAACCATGCCTCATCACCGTATCCTATGCATTTCTTAACTATCCTGAAGGTGTTAAGACACATCCGCCTCATCCAAAGTCAAAAGCTGGAAACTTCTGCCAGATTTAGAAGTGGGGCTGCCTGGATAGAAATATACAACCAAGTTCCAGTGGTTGCCTTTCCTTTCCTTTTACATCTGCTATGTATTAGGATTTCTTTTTAAAAAGAGCAGACTACTTTCTTATTTTTCTTTTCTTTTTGGGTGGGGGGGTAACTGGAAACACAAAGCTCAGTTTGCAGGGCTGCTGTGAGACAAAGAGGAATGTTACGTTGGCAAGGAACCTTGAGAGAAATTGTCCCATCACATATGGAGGGTGGAGAAGTTGCATTTGGCACTTCCAAGACTGGGTTGGAGAGTTTCAGCGGGGATTTTACAGATTCCATCCATCCCTAAAATATAATGCCAAAAAAACCCCCTAACTTCTGGCTGGGTTTGCAAAGAACACCATGCTTGGTTCAGTAAATTATTATTGGATGATCATGGAAGCCATTAAGTCCGTGATGGCGAACCTGTGGCACGCTTAGTCATATCAGTGGGCATGCCAGCTCAGCTCTGGGGCACATGCACGTGCCAGCCATCTGATTTTCGGGCCTTCTGGGCCCACCAGAAGTAGGGAAACAGACTGTTTCCTGCCTCTGGAGGGCCTTTGGGGGGGGAGGCCCGTTTTTCTTTCTTACCTGGCTCCTAGAGAGGCTCTGGAGGCTGGGGACAGCAAAAAACGTCACTTCCTGTCCCACTGGTAATGTGAATGGTGTAGGAATAGTACAGGGTCAGCTATATGAACACTGGAGGACCCTCTCTATTCACATTATTATAAGAAAGAAATGTGCTTGTTTAGAAATTACACTAAGTCAGCTAAATTCCATTCTTGGTAATATATATCTTCTGAGGGGGCCTAGCTGTCAAGGATACAAGGACATCCATAAGAAACAAAAAGTTAATTATTAATCCAAGGCCAGCCATTAATCTATGCATCAGTGATTACAGAAGAGGAGGATGTTTAGCTAAGATTATCTCATGTACTATAAATTAATGTAGGAATTTAGTAATTAAAAAGTGTCAATTATCATGTAACAAATGTATGTTAACCATATATGGAAAACTGCTGTGCCAGCAAAAGGGCGGTATAGAAATTTAAACAAATAAATAAATAAAATAAATAAAATCCTTTGTCTTGGATATGTATAAAAGCAGTTGTATCAGAACTCTTCCTTTGTTCAGAATTGCAGATACAAATCTGATTCTGAAATTGCGCAATAAAACTGTCTCTGGCTGACCCAGGAATGTTGTTTGGTCCCATCATTCCATAACACTGGGAGTTGGGAAATGGGCCCTTTCAGGCCTCCGGAGGGCCTCCGAGGGAGTGGGAAAGGCTGTTTTCGCCCTTCCCAAATGCATAGAGAGGATCTGGAGCCAGGTAAGAAAGAAAAATGGGCCTACCAGGCCATCGCGTGCCAGGAGCGGGGGGGGGAGAGGGTTGCGTGCGCATGCGCAGGGGGGTGCATAGAATTATGGGTGTGCGCACACGCGAACCTCCCCCAACCCCCCCCCGCCTTCCTGGCATGCAATGGCAAAAAGGTTAGTCATAAAACACACTGGCCAGATTCTCACAATCCTTTGCCAATTGTCTACGAAAATTCTCAATCACCTAGGTCCGTGATGGCGAACTTATGGCATGCATAGCCCTCTCTGCGGGCACGCAAGCCATCGCCGCAGCTCAGCTCCACCGCGCATGTGCACACAACTCCCGCGGGCCAGCTGGTTTTTGAGTCTCTGCCACACATGCGCGTTGTCAGCACTTCAACCTGCATTTACTCTAGTGCTGACATAAGAAGGAGAAGCGAAGGCATCTGGAAAGGGACGGCTGACTTTTCACCTACTTATTTTCCCTGGAGATAATGTTTCCGAGGAGAGGAGATGGGAGGGGGGAATTCCTTTGAGTTGGAGTAGATTAGGGGTAGAATGACTTGGAAGATGGCCAATGAGTGCAAGGGAGTGAGGAACGGAAAGGGAGGGTTTTGGGGCTGGACGTCAGAGTTGGCTTCATTTGGAGTCAGGTTAGGATGTCGTGCTCAATAAAAAGGAGTTTTTTCTTCAAAGATTTTGTTTGAAATGGATTTTATTTGAGACGACCACGAAACTTGACACGCGGGGCACTTGCGGGAGACGCGCGGACATGCACAGGGGGCCTCGCACGGGCAGGGGTCGCCGTGCATGCATGGGGAGTGTACATAGGGGGATTAGACGTGCATGAGTGGGCGGGGGTTGTGCATGCATTGCATTATGGGTGTGCGTACACGCTTTTGGCACTCGGCACCAAAAAGATTAGCCATTGCTGATCTAGGTCATGGTTTTCCCAAAGGTGCTTTTTTCAAAAGGTGAGGTTTTCCTTGAAGAAGTTTCATTTCTCATCCAAGAAGCATCTTCAGTTCTGACTGAATGGCAGAGAGGATTTATACGCCTTGCAGGCAGCTCGTCGTTTCCATTCTTTTATTTTATTACTTATTATTTATTAGTTCAATTTATATGCCGCCTTTCTCCGGAGACTCAGGGCGGCTTACAATGCGTTAAGCAATAGCCTTCATACTTTTGTATATTTATACACAGTCAGCTTATTGCCCCCACAAACTGGGTCCTCAATTTACCTACCTTAGAAAGCATGGAAGGCTGAGTCAGCCTTGAGCCTGGTGAGATTCGAACTGCCAAATTGCGCAGGCAGCCGACAGGCAGCAGAAGCAGCCTGCAGTACTGCACTCTTAATTACTGCGCAGCCACGGCTCTAGATGGCCACTTTGAGCCCTCTCTCAAACCATGGTTTCAAATGTCTTCATGCAAAACAAAGGAAGTCCAGTTGCCTATTGAAAAAGCACCTTTGGGAAGCTACATGTACAAATAATTCTTGATTTACAGTCCAGAGGCAGGTTCTAAAATTTTTTACTACCGGTTCTGTGGACGTGGCTTATTTTGTGGGTGTGGTTTGATGGTCATGTGACAATTCTTCAGGATTTAGCGGAGGTACTGGTCTACCAGGCTTTTAACTGCTTGCAGAGCTGTACTGGTCTACCCATTTGTTTTTTGAGTGCACTGGTCTACCACCACACTGCCCTTTAACACTGATCAGCTGTAGGGCGGCCCTTTGAAACCCCGCGGCAAGATTTTAAAGTTTTTTTCCCTTCTAGCCAATCAGCTGGGACTCGGGAGGCAGCGAATAGATTGGGGGCGGGGCCAAATAAAAGGTAAGAATAACTGGGGGGCGGAGGGGGGGCATCTCCCGAACAAAGAGAACCAGTTCAGTGATGTCATATCGTCACCGCTACCGGCTCGGCCGAACCAGGCCGAACCAGGAGGAACCCACCACTATTACAGTCATTTGTTTAATGAGCGTTCAACCTTACGGCACAGAAAAAAAGTGACTAATGACAAGTTCTCACACTTATGACCATTGCAGCATTCCCCAATCATGCAAGCAAACTTTGGGTGCCGGGCAATTGGCATGTATTTTACAATGGTTACAGCCCCCTGGGTTCAAGTGATCGCCATTTGCAATGTTCCTAGGGAGCTTCTGACAAGCTAAGTCCATGGGAGAAGCCGGATTGGCTTAACAGTTGCAGGCTTCCCTTAACAACTGTAATGATTCACTTAGCAACTGTAAAGGTAGATCAAAGGTCAGACTAAGAGCAGCACACTGCCTTAGCTCATACCTATGATCTCATTTTGGCTCTGATCTGTATTATCTCATCTCATCTAGATGGCATCTTGAGAGGGGGGTGAATAGTTTGTCCAACACTGTTGCTGTCCTGCCTTTTATCTGCCTGTATAAAACTGTATAAAAAATAAAGCTCTCGGCGAGAGCAGGAGAGACATCTTTGACCAGAGCAAAAGCCTGGACCTCTGATTTACAACAAGCAACCATGTCAAAAAAGGCTGCAAAATGAAACATGACTTAGTTACTGTAACGATGTGTTTGTGTAGCAATGGAAAATTTGTTCAGCAATGGAAAATTTGGGCTCAGTTGCAGTCATAAGTCGAGGACTGATTATGAATCCAACTCCGCGTCGTAAAAAATAACTCCAGAAATGAAAACTGACCTGCCATTTCCTGGTTTCGTCCTCCTGCTGGTTCAACAGGAAGTCCTCTACCAGAGCCACCGCCTGGGAACACGTGTCCGGTCCTCCAGCTCGGATCCAGCTCTGGAGATCCGATGGGAGGCTGGCCAAGAACTGCTCCAGGATCAGCAGCTCCAGAATCTGCTCCTTGGTGCGTCTCTCCGGCCTCAACCACTGGTGGCAAAGCTCCTGGAGTTGGCTGTGGATCCTTCGGGGATCTTCCACCTCCCGGCAGCAGAACTGCCTGAAGTATTGGCGTTGCGCCTCCATTTTGATGGCTTCCTCTCTCAAGATGGCGGCCTTCACTTTGGCGTAGTCTTCCCGGTCTCTGGGTTCCAAGCTTTGGAAAGCCTCCTCAGCTTCTCCGCTCAAAGCGGGAAGGAGACGGGCCACCCACTCTCCTCTGGGCCAACGGCAGGCTTGGCCCACCTGCTCAAAGGAAGCCAAGAAGGCCTTGGGGTCTTCCCAGGGTGAGGCCTCTGAGGGAATAGGATTTCCTGCCCCGGGTTGATTGGGTTGAAGTGTCCTGAGGAACTCTTGCCACTGGGTTTCCCAGCGCTGTTGCATCGTCTTGCAAGTCTCCCTTTGGCCCTCTTGAGATCCGGCCCCTTGTAAACCGTCTGCCGTATATTCCAGCCGAACAGCACAGCTCAAGTTTTCAACATCTTCTGGTCCTTCGTGATGGGACCTGGCGGTTCTTTGCCTTCCTTGTTTCATCTCTTTTCTGCTTTGCTCAATCCTGGCCAACCGAGATTTAGCCACAGGTCTTCTGGAAAACAAGATGGTAGGCAGATGGGTTCACTTTTGATCTTCTGAATGGTGCCGGAGATCTAGCTAGGCCTAGAGCAGTGATGGCTAACCTTTTTGCCATCGCGTGCCAGGAAAGGGGGGGGCGGGGGAGGGTCGCGTGCACACGTACCCACGCGCATGCATGTGCAACCCCCTCCCCCCTCTCCTGGCACATGATGGCCTGGTAGGCCCGTTTTTCTTTCTTACCTGGTTCCAGATCCTCTCTGTGTATCTAGGAAGGGCGAAAACAGCCTTTCCCACTCCCTTGGAGGCCCTACGGAGGCTGAAAGGGCCCATTTCCCAACTCTCGGTGGGACAGGAAGTGACATTTTTTGCTGTCCCCAGCCTCCAGAACCTCTCTAGGAGTCTGTAGGAGCCTCTGTAGGAGTCTGTAGGAGCCTCTCTAGGAGTCTCTGGAGGCTGGGGACAGGAAAAAACGTCACTTCCTATCCCACTGGGAGTCGGAAAATGGGCCCTTTCAGCCTCCGTAGGGCCTCCAAGGGGGTGGGAAAGGCTGTTTTCGTCGTTCCCAGATAAATAGAGAGGATCTGGAGCCAGATAAGAAAGAAAAACGGGCCTTCCCCGCCCCCCAGGCCCTCCAGAGGCAGGAAACAGCCTGTTTCCCTACTTCTGGTGGGCCCAGAAGGCCCGAAAATCAGCTGGCCGGTGCACGCATGCGCCCCAGAGCTGAGCTGGCGCGCCCACTAATATGGCTCCTATTACGCCTAAAGCCATGATGGTGAACCTATGGCACGCGTGCCACAGGTGGCATGCAGAGCCCTATCTGTGGGCATGCGTACCATTGCCAGCTGCTCTTCTATAGGCATGCACTGTCCAGCTGATATTCGCAGGTGCCGGAGCACTGGAAAATGGCCTGAAAACAGCCAAAAAAAGGCCTTCGTTGGGCCATTTTGGGCTGTTTTCAGGCCATTTTTTTTCGGGCCCAAAAAACAGCCTGAAATCGGCCCAGAAACTGGTCTGAAAACATTGAAAACAATCTGAAAACGGCCAGAAAAATGGTCAGAAAACAGGCATGTGTTTCCTGGTGCGCGTGCCCTTCCATGTATGCGCAGAGCGTCAAAAACAGGACATGATGACATCCGGGTGGGTAGGCAGAGCCTCCCGCAGCCGCCGCTACCAATTCGCCCGAACCTGATAAAACCAGCTCAATACCACCACTCCCTAGAGGTCGTCCTCGACTTTCGACCACAATCGAGCTCAAAGTTTCCATTGCTAGGCAAGCCGGTTGCTAAGTGAGTTTTGCTCCCATTTTACAATCTTAATCATGTGACCATGGGGAGGCTGCAACAGTCACTAAACAAACTGTTATAAGTTGAGGACACCTTCTTTGCAAACCTGATGGCACGAACAGGTAGTTCATTTGTTTAAGGACGGTGCAGTGTTACATCCGCACTGAGAAAAGGGACTTATGACCGCTTTTCATACTTATCACCATTAACCATCCTGCAGTGATCAAATGATCAAAATTCGGACGCGTGGCAACTGACTCATATTTATGACGGTAGCGGTGTCTCAGGGTCATGCGATCCCCTTTTGTGACCTTCTGACAAGCAAAATCATTGAGGAAGCCAGATTCACTTAACAACCGTGTAGCTAACTTAATAACTGCAATGATTCACTTAACAACGGTGGCAGGAAAAGTCGTAAAATGGGGCAAAAACTCACTTAACACATGTCTTACTTAGCAACATAAATTTTGGGGTCAATGGTGGTTGTAGGTTGAGGACTACTTGTATAGCAAACCATGTTAAATCATGATTTATACATGGCTGATACTAAGCCACAAAATCTGGTTTATATGGCCACAGTGGCCAGAAACACGCTATGCTAACCTATATCATCATCATCATCTTAACCACTGTCTATCCATTGCAGGATGAAGGCCTCATCTGTATGTTTCCAATCTATACGGTCCTGACCTTTCTTTTGCCAGTTGGGCCCGCAATACTTGCTATACTCAACCCATTATGGTTTGGTTCCATTATAGCGCACTTCAAACAACTAAGATGCAACACCATCTGGCTTTGGCTTTGCCATCGCAGTCTGCAAACCATAGTTGGCCAAAAGGTTTGCAGCACGTTCATCGGACCCCTTTCTTTCTTTCCTTCCTTCCTTCCTTTCATTTCTTCCTTCCTTTTTCTTTCTTTTTCTTCCTTCCTTCTCTCCTTTTTGCTTCTTTCTTCTCCCTTTCCTTCCTTCCTTCCTTCCTTCCTCCTTTACTACCTCTCTCTCTCTCTCTCTCCCTCCCTATACTTACTGGTATCTATCTTCATCATCTCTGTCTGTCTGTCTGTCTGTTTATCTGTCTGTCTGTCTCTCTCTACCTACTTACCTACCTACCTACCTGCTTACGGGTATCTATCTTCATCATCTCTCTCTCTCTCTCTCTCTCTCTCTGTCTGTTTATCTGTCTGTCTCTCTTTCTACCTACCTACCTACCTACTTACGGGTATCTATCTTCATCATCTGTCTGTCCGTCCATCCCCCCCCTCCCTCTCTCTCTTTCTACCTACCTACCGGTATCTATCTTCATCATCTCTCTCTCTCTCTCCCTCTCTATCTGTCTGTCTGTCTCTGTCTCTCTTTCTACTACTTACCTACCTACCTACCTACTTACGGGTATCTATCTTCATCATCTCTGTCTGTCTGTCTGTCTGTCTGTCTTTCTACCTACCTACCTACCTACCTACCTACTTATGGGTATCTATCTTCATCATCTGTCTGTCTGTCCATCCCCCCCTCCCTCCCTCCCTCTCTCTCTCTCTACCTAACTACCTACCTACTTACGGGTATCTCTCTCTCTCTCTTTCTACTTACCTGCCTACCTACTTACGGGTATCTATCTTCATCATCTCTGTCTGTCTGTCTGTCTCTCTTTCTACCTACCTACCTACCTACCTACCTACTTATAGGTATCTATCTTCATCATGTCTGTCTGTCCATCCCCCCCTCCCTCCCTCTCTCTCTCTTTCTACCTAACTACCTACCTGCTTACGGGTATCTATCTTCATCATCTCTGTCTGTCTGTCTGTCTCTCTTTCTACCTACCTACCTACCTACTTACGGGTATCTATCTTCATCATCTGTCTGTCCGTCCATCCCCCCCCTCCCTCCCTCTCTCTCTCTCTTTCTACCTAACTACCTACCTACCTACGGGTATCTATTTTCATCATCTCTCTCTCTCTCTCTCTCTCTCTTTCTACTTACCTACCTACCTACGTACAGGTATCTATCTTCATCATCTCTCTCTCTCTCTCTCTCTCTTTCTACTTACCTACCTATCATCTCTCTCTCTCTCTCTCTCTCTTTCTACCTACCTACCTACTTACGGGTATCTATCTTCATCATCTGTCTGTCCGTCTGTCCGTCTCTCCTCTCTCTCTCTCTCTCTCTCACTCAGTCTCTCGCTCTTTCGCTCGCTCTCTATCTTTCTACCTACCTACCTACCGGTATCTATCTTCATCCTCTCTGTCTCTCTCTCTCTTTCATCATCATCATCGTCATCATCTTACTGTTCAATGCCTTATTAATTGATTGGCTCAGTCATTCAGGTCTTTGGCCACCCAAAACTCCCGTGGATTTTGGGGCCCTACTGCACAAAACGGAAGAACTGCAGAGAAGTCAACAACGCAGCAGCAGCAACAACAACTGGGCGTAAAGTTTGGGCAGCGCCTCTGCCTCGGCCGGGCTCCTCCGTGCGCCGCTCCCGTCCGCCGCAACGCCCGGGAGAGGCGACGGATGGCCCCGATCAGCCCCGGGGAGCCCACCGACCGTACCGGAAGCGTCGGAGGGGAGGCCGGCGGGCGCGGAGGAGGCTCCCCGGCTGCTCTGCGGGGGAAGAAGCGGCTGAGTGGGGGTGGGACCCGCGCGGCGGCCGCCTCCCTCCCGAGTGGGGCGGCGGGACGGAGGTCGGCGGCTCTCTCCAGGGCGCCAGGCCCCGCGGCTCCACTCCCTCAGCGCTTCAATGGCGGCGGCGGCGGTGGTGGCGAAGAGGCGATGCGCGGCCGCCCTCTCCTGGCCGGCGGGACGGAGCTGAGGGGAGCCCGGACCGGCCAGGCGGATCGAGGCGGAAGGGAGTCGCGCCGGGCAGCGCTTTGAGTTCGGCAGGAAGGAGGTTTCCCGACGCTCCCCTCGCCCCGCTGGGCTCCCTTCGGCTTCTGAGGGGCTTCATGGAGGATCTCCCGGAGGCTGAGCTGAGCCTCAAGTGCAAATCTAAAGGCTTTTTCTTTTCTTTCTTTCTTTCTTTCTTTCTTTTTCTTTCTTTCTTTCTTTCTTTCTTTCTTTCTTTCTTTCTTTCTTTCTTTCTTTCTTTCTTTCTTTCTTTTCCTCCTTTCCTTTCTCCATTTCCTTCCTTCTTTCCTATCTCCCTCTCTCCCTCCTTTTCCTCCTTTCCTCTCTCCATTTCCTTCCTTCTTTCCTATCTCCCTCTCTCCCTCCTTTTCCTCCTTTCCTTTCTCCATTTCCTTCCTTCTTTCCTGCCTCCCTCTCTCCCTCCCTTTTCCTCCTTTCCTCTCCATTTCCTTCCTTCTTTCCTTCCTTCCTTCCTTTTCCTCCTTTCCTTTCTCCATTTCCTTCCTTCTTTCCTATCTCCCCCTCCTTTTCCTCCTTTCCTCTCTCCATTTCCTTCCTTCTTTCCTGCCTCCCTCTTTCCCTCCTTTTCCTCCTTTCCTCTCTCAATTTCCTCCTTTCCTATCTCCCTCTCTCCTTTTCCTCCTTTCCTCTCTCCATTTCCTTCCTTCTTTCCTGCCTCCCTCTCCCTCCTTTTCCTCCTTTCTTCTCTCCATTTCCTTCTTTCTTTCCCGCCTCCCTCTCTCCCTCCGTTTCCTCCTTTCCTCTCTCCATTTCCTTCCTTCTTTCCTGCCTCCCTCTTTCCCTCCTTTCCTCTCTCAATTTCCTTCCTTCCATTCCTGCCTCCCTCTTTCCCTCCTTTCCTCTCTCAATTTCCTTCCTTCCATTCCTGCCTCCCTCTCTCCCTCCATTTCCTCCTTTCCTCTCTCCATTTCTTTCCTTCTTCCTCTCCCTTCTTTCCTTTCCTCCCTCCTCTCATTTTTCCTCCTTTCCTCTCCTTTCTCCTTTTCCTTCATCCATCTATCCACCCAACCATCCACCCCTCCCTCCCTTCTTCTCTCTCTCCCTTCCTCCCTCTGTCCCTCCATCTATCTATCTATTTATCTATTTATCTATTTATCTATCATATATCTATCCAATGTATTTTATTTATTGGCTCATTAATTCAGATGTATTTTCCACCCATTCCCAGTGGACTCTGGGCCAGACAAAAAACTAAAAAAGGCATCAGTAAAGATATTAAAGCATTATATTTAACTGTTGATTTAGTTCATGATAAATGCATTTGTTACTAGTAACCTTGAGTATGGCTACTATCAGATAGCATTCCTGCAGAACAATATTATTTGCGTAAAAAACTGCCAGTTGCCTCTCATCTCCAGCCCTAGAAATATTTCAAAATAGCTTCTCTACTCAGCAATTTAAGAAAATGTGTGGAAGAACAGGGAGGCTTCCTCTTTTGTTGAATCCTTCTTAAATTGTAGCACCCACAACCGGACACAATACTTCATCTGTGGTTTGAGCTAAATGAAATAAAATGCAACAATTACTTCCCATAATTTAGAAACTCTGCTTCTGTTGACGGAGCCTAAAGTTACATTTTCCTATTGTGTAGCCATTCTACATTGTTGACTTATTTACAGTCAGTGCTATTCTGAGATACATTTTAGAAGTTAAATTAGCAAACCAGATATTCTCCATTCTTTCATGTGCCCATTTCTGTTTCTTGATTAAACTTTCTTAGGGAATAGGCTGATAACTTGCTTAGGAACCAAATGATAAATTGTACATTTTGTTCTATTATTTCCAGCTCATTTCTTTAACTTACATGTAAGTGCTCTGAATTTTTACTTCTACCTTAAGGCACCTTCCAACTGTTTTATGTCATCTGCAAATTTGATGAGCATTTCATCCTCTTCTCTACCTGTTCTGTGCTCCCCCCACCCCCCACGCGCATGTGCGGCAGAGACCCGAAAACCAGCTGGCTGGCGGGAAGCGTGTGCGCATGCACAGTGGGGCGGAGCTGGAGCAATGGCTTGCGTGCCTGCAGAGAGGGCTCTGTGTGCCACCTGTGGCACACCTGCCATAGGTTCGCCATCACAGGTATAGGATCTCCTACTTGAGCAGGGGGCTGGACAGGAAGACCTCCAAGGTCCCTTCCTGTTCCTGTTCTGTTCCTGTTCCTGTTCCTGTTCCTGTTCCTATTCTATTCTATTCTATTCTATTCTATTCTATTCTATTCTATTCTACTCTACTCTACTCTACTCTACTCTACTCTACTCTACTCTACTCTACTCTACTCTACTCTGTGATATATGGTCACAGCACCCTGCAAACAGTTGTAAATATGGGCAGGTTGCCAAGTGTCTTAATTGCATGTGTCACTTTAAGGGTGGTGCGATAATCCAAAGTGCAAGAACAGGTTATATAAGTCACTTTTTTCTGAGTCTGTCGTTTTTTCAGCCAATAAATGAACAGTTGTAACTTGAGGACTATCTGTATTCATTGGAAGGTTCTCCAGTATCACATTTTAATGAGCAAAAAACTTCCTATCCTGGGGAGATTCGTAAGACAGATAGAATAGATAGATAGAATTCTTTATTGGCCAAGTGTGATTGGACACACAAGGAATTTGTCTTGGTGCATACGCTCTCGGTGTACATAAAAGAAAAGATACATTTGTCAATGTCTTTAGGATCAGTTCAGGATGGAGTGGGGTGATGTGGGGATTTATTTCTGCACATTTGAAACTTGTCCTCTTTGGAATAATTCTTTCTGCCTTTTTTTTTTAATTGAAACAACTAACAAAAATTAAAATATGCACACACAGAGGCACTGAATTGACCAAAAGATAAGAAATAAATGCAACCGAAAACCAAAGCTAATACTTAACAGATAAATGGATACCCTTTTAAGATATAAAAACATCTATTTGTGACTATCTAAAGCAGTGGTCCCCAACCCCCGGTCCGCGGACCGGTGCTGGGCCGTGGAGTACCTGGCACCGGGCCGCGCAGCGGCCGGGGGACATGAACGCTGCAGCGCAAAGGCTCCTGGGCCGTGCGCAATGGGCCGTGTGCAAAAGCTCCTGGGCCGTGCCCCCACCCCTGCGCGCGCTCAGCAGGCCGCGGCGATAAAAAGGTTGGTGACCACTGATCTAAAGGATAAAATATAAATACAAAAATTTTAAACACGCATAGTCAATATTTTTAGCCAAAAGATATTTCTATATTCAAAGGTTATTTACTTATTAGAAAAAAATGTTAATATAACTAAAAATTCTGAATAAACAGATATAGAGATGTTCAAAACTCTTTACTGTTGCATTCATTCAGCTGTGGCAATTTCCCAACCTTCTAAATATTGCCAATTCCATCCACCACCCTTTAAAACCTGAAGCCTTTGATTTCCAAACTTTTGTGATAACATATCTAACAATAACAGACACTTTGCACCAATGTTTAAGTTAGGGAAAATAAAATATAAACCAAATAGTTGGATTAATTACAGAAAACTGTAGAATTCCCCCCCCCCCAATTTAGAATAACACAGTTGGAAGGGACCTTCTGGAAGTCTTCTAGTCCAACCTTCTGCTTAGGCAGGAAACCCTACACCACTTCAGACAAATGGTTATCCAACATCTTCTTTAAAACTTCCACTGTTGGAGCATTTACAACTTCTGCAGGCAAGTTGTTCCACTGATTAATTGTTCTAACTGTCAGGGAATTTCTCCTTAGTTCTAAGTTGCTTCTCTCCTTAATTAGTTTCCACCCATTGCTTCTTGTTCTACCCTATTTGGGAGAATAGTTTGACTCCCTTTTCTTTGTGGCAGCCCCTGAGATATTGGAAGACTGCTATCCTGTCTCCCCTAGTCCTTCTTTTCATTAAACTAGACATACCCAGTTCCTGCAACCGTTCTTCATATGTTTTATCCTCCGGTCCCCTAATCATCTTTGTTGCTCTTCTCTGCACTCTTTTTAGAGTCTCCACATCTTTTTTACATCATGGCGACCAAAATTGAATGCAGTATTTCAAGTGTGGCCTTACCAAGGCATTATAAAGTGGTATTAACATTTTAAAAATTTAACATTTCCAAGGCTGTCTAGATCCTAGACAATGTATCTTAATAAGCAATAATTTTCTGAATCAATTAAATTTAAACTCCCGAATTAAAAAGGAATTCTGTTCCAGGAAATGTCTTAAGCAAATGATCAAGTTTAAATCCTGAATCACCTTCCCAAACTATTTTTTTTTTTTTGAAGTTTTGAAGAAACCCTGCCTGAGTGATGTTGGAATGTATACAATACTGATAACATTCTTTTAATTTCAAATTACTGTAAGTAGACTATCTACAGTTCGTCAAATCTTGTATGGAATCTCTGATAATTGTTCTCTAGTTTCGGTTACTTCCAGATATTTTCATATGTTCACAATGAAGTTTCTCATATTTTCTTAATTATACGTGTCAGTTGAGTTTGTCTGGGCAGAATGTCAATCATCCAGCTCATTGTTGTCCCAAAGGCAAATTTTTCCTTGAAGACCTTTCGCTTCTCATCCAAGAAGCTTCTTCAGTTCTGACCAAATGGTGGACGATGGAAGGATTTATATTCCTTGCAGTCATCTGGTCGTTAGCGCTCTTTCTGAGAGTTACTGATGCCACTTGGAGGTTTATCTGTGCCCTCAGGGTCACCTGAATAGTTCAAATCAGTATGGAAAGGACTATGATAGACTATGTTGTCAACTGAGTTACCTCTCATACTAAGAACATTGATAAGGTCTCTCTCCGGTATGAGTTCTTTGATGGCTCTTCAGATTCCCTGCTTGCCTAAAACACTTCCCGCACTGTGAACATTCGTACGGTTTTTCTCCGGTGTGAATCATCTGATGCCTCTTCAAGTTAATTCCCGTGCTGAAGCACTTCCCGCACTGTGAACATTCGTAGGGTTTCTCTCCGGTGTGAAATCTTTGGTGGGTCTTCAGATATCCTGACTGACTGAAGTATTTATCGCAGTGAGAACATTTGTAAGGTTTCTCTCCGGTGTGAAACCTTTGGTGGGTCTTCAGGTATCCCGCCTGCCTGAAATATTTTCCGCACTGAGAACATTTGTAAGGTTTTTCTCCGGTATGAAATCTTTGGTGGGTCTTCAGACATCCGGCCTGGCTGAAGCACTTCCCGCACTGAAAACATTTGTACGGCTTTTCTCCGGTGTGACTTCTCTGGTGTAATTTCAGGTTTCTCCTTGTACTTAAGCGTTTCCCACACTGAGAGCATTCGTACTGTCTATTTTCTGTCGGACACGTTGGAATTCTCCTCAGCGAGTCTGCGTGAGTCACGTTTTCCTCATATTCGGAAGACTGGCGAGGTTCTTCATTCCGAGAGTAACTTTCTTTCCCACGTTCAAAGAATGAGTGCATTTTCTCACTTATTTTGGTTTTCTCCGGCAGTCTAGTTGAGGAATTAGGCTGGAGGTTTTCTTCTGAATTGGGACGTTCTTCATAATCCTCACTGGAATGGATCACGTCACGTTCTACTCTATAGCGGCACCTTCTACCGTATTTGGAGAACACGGGCATTTCTTCCTTAGTGGACTTTCTGGTATTTTGGATAAGGGATTCTAAACATTCGTTCTTTCCCTTCTCTCTTTCTGTTCTCTCCTGATTTTCAGACTTGGCTCCTTCCCCCTGGATTTCTGCAATCTCTTCCTTATTCCTGTAGCTTATCTGTGGAGTTATTCTGTATTTTTCTTCCAAGGCATTTTGTCCATAATATGAATTCTCTTCATTTACCTCACACTCTCTTACATCATCTGCAGAGAAACAAAGAGGCATTTTAACCAGTCCTCATTCCTTTATCTTTTCTTTCAGTGTCTCCTACAACATCCATGAGCTCGGGTAGCATAACGGTTAAAGTGCAGGATAGGTAGGCCTCAGCCTACGACCCTAATTGAGCCCAACAGTTCTGTTGCTGAGTGAAACATTGGTTGAGTGAGTTTTGCCCCATTTTATGACCTTCCTTGCTGCAGTTGTTAAGTGAATCACTGCAGTCAGGGGTGGGCTTCAGATCCTTTAGCAACAGGTTCGCTGCCCCGTTGCTGAGTGGGCGTGGCCATGGTGGCCTAGTCGGCCGCCTACATCACGGCGGGGGATGGGGCATTTTTCACCCTCCCCAGGCTCCGGAGGCTTTCCTTGAGCCTCCAGGAGGGCAAAAACAGCTTCCCCTGGGGTCCAGAGGCCCTCCGGAGGCCAGAAACAGGCCCATTTCCAGACTTCCGGAATCTTTGGTAGGTCCATTTTTTGCCCTCCCAGACTCTCCGCGCAGTCCCTGCACTTACCTGGAATGATGAACAGGCTGCATGGAGACTACTGGGAGGGGAGGGGCGGAGTGGGCGTGGTCAGCCAGGGGTGGCATTTGGGGCAGTGGTGGGTTGCCCCCGGTTCGCACCGGTTCTATAAAACCGGTAATAAAACCAGCGGGAGGCCCCGCCCATTGACCCTGACGTCATGAAAACGCCTCTGCACATGCGCAGAAGCGCGCAACCCCATTGCGAACCGGTAGTAAAAGTAAGTAGAACCCGCCCCTGATTTGGGGGTTTGCTGAACCCCGGCGATCCTTGGCTAGAGGATCGCCCGAACCCTGCTGAACCCCCAGGAGCCCACCCCTGACTGCAGTCGTTAAGTTAGTAACACAATTGTTAAGTGAATCTGCCTCCCTCATAAAGTTTGTTTATCAGAAGGTCGCCAAAGGTAATCACATGACCATGAGACCCTTTCAACTGTCATAAATACAAGTCAGATGCCAAGCTTCCAAATTCTGATCGCACGACTATGGGGATGTTACAATGTGGGGGGGAAAGGGTCCTCAGTCAATCCTGACGGGGTTCAAGATCGACTTGGCCTTCCGCATCCTTCCGAGGTCTGTAAAATGAGGAGCCAGATTGTTGGGGGCAATATGGAAATAATGCTTCTACCTGGTACAGCACCCAAAGAATGCTGCAAAGAATAAAAATCCAGATAATAAAGGCTAGAAACCTTACCATGGCATTCCAAAGGTGTATTTCGGGCAGCCCTCAGCTTAGAACCATTCTCTTGGTGACCATTTAAAGTTACAAAGTCACTAAACAAAGCGACTTACAACTGTCCTCGACACTCACCACCATCTCACAGTCACACAATCAAAATTCGGATGCTTGGCAAGTTGTGTTTACAAGGGTTGCAGCATCCTTGGGTCATGTGATCGTCGTTTGCAACCTTCCCAGCTGACAAGCAAAGTCAACAGGGAAGCCAGATTCTTTTTTCTTCTTCTTCTTTTTATTTGATTTATATGCCGCCCTTCTCCGGAGACTCAGGGCGGCTTACAATGCGTTAAGCAATAGCCTTCATACTTTTGTATATTTATACAAAGTCAGCTTATTGCCCCCATAATCTGGGTCCTCATTTTACCTACCTTAGAAAGGATGGAAGGCTGAGTCAACCTTGAGCCTGGTGAGATTTGAACTTGCAGTAGTTGCAGGCAGCAGATGTAAGTGGACGTTAATAACAGTGCTTTAGTCTGCTGAGCCACCAGATTCATTTAACAAATGTATCATTCACTTAACAGCTGCAGTAATTCGCTTTCCAACAGCGGCAAAAAAACGATTGTAAAATCCGGCATGACTCGCTTAACAACCGCATTGCTTCGAAACAGAAATTCTGATCCCGATTGTGGTCGTACGTTGAGGACTTCCTGTATTACAATAAAGACTGACCTTCGTGGGCCCTTCAGGATCAGGAGGGGCAGCTTAAACCTGACTATAAGAAGAGGCAGGAGGGAGGAGTAAGGAAGGGGTAACTTCACGAGTAATTGGAAATCAGCATTCTGACCTACGGTTGATGTAGCTTCTTTCTTAATGTTTGCTCAGCATTTGTTCCTTATTTCCGGGTAGTGCAGTGGTTAGAATGCAGTATGTTGTGGCTCCGTTACCTGAGCCTGTGTCATCGGCAGGAGAGGACTCCGAGAGTGAAGGAGAGGAGTTGGCAAGGCCTCCCTCTCCAGGACCCTCCTCTCTGGCAATGCCTTCGGTGTCCGCCGAAGGGCAAGAGATAGGGCCGGGGCCAAGCACGTCCACGCAGCCACAGGTGGACAGTGATGAGGGAAATGAGTCTTGGCTGGATCCTCGGCAGCGTCGCAGAGATAAGCACGCGCAACAGAAGAAAAGGCGTGCCAGAGATTAAGCTGAGTCACTGGACCACACCCCACAGGGTATAAAAGGGGGTGAGGTGGCCATTCAGACTCTGTGACGGACAAAACTAACTACTATCGAGTCACATTGCATCTTTGGAAACAACATTATCGGCCTTGGATTTATTTTACGAACTGGACAATTCCTGACTGTGTGTATTTTGTTTTATGAGTAAAGTTCTTGGCAAGCAGCTACTGGGTTGCTGCCAAGCTTCTTATCGGAAGAATTGGTTGTCTGCCAGTTTATTTAACCCCTGGCTGTCTGTTTGTGTGCATGTGTGAGACGGGGACAGAACACAGTATTGCAGGCTGACTCTGCCCACTGCCAGCAGTTCGATGCTGACTGGTTCAAAATTGACTCAGCCTTCCGTCCCTTCCGAGGTGGGTAAAATGAGGACTGTCGGGAGCAATAGGCCGACTCTGTAAACCGGTTAGAAGTGGTTATATAAGTTTAAGGCTAGTCAGTGCTATTGCTATTTCAGTTGCTAGGAATGGATTAAAACTGATTTCAAATGGATTCAAACTCAAACATCTTGCTTTGCCAGAGATGAGCATGGTAGATGTGAACTCTGAAAATCAGCTTTTCTTATTCTGCAGGTAGCCAATCACATTGGCTGATCTTTATACGTAGGACTTGAAGAACCTTCCTTACCCGAAAAATCTAGGTTTCCACCCTGCTCCTGGTCTGTTGGGAGGGCTGGCTCAGTCCCCGCTTTGTGGTCTGCAAAGAAAAGAAGAAAGGATTGAGGAATAATAACATAACAGTTATCTTATACCTGTTATCTTGTACATGTTTGACAAACTACATAAATAAATAAATAACACTGCCTCTCTTAGATCTACGAATGGAGAAGATTTGAGAACTGAATCCCCATGATGCGGGGTGGGGGATGGTGGGGAGAGGCAAGGGGAGGAAGGGGGGAGGGGGAGAGAGACAAGGTCCATCCCTTCTGATTTGCAGGGGCAGAAGAAAAGAAGGGTGGAAGGGTTTCATTTTTAGAGTTGCTTGTATAAGAGGAAAATCGTCAAAAGGCAAATCCTCATTCAGCATTTCCTCATTCAGCACTTTCATGAGAAGCAGAGTAGCTTCCAAGAAGAATGAGATCCCGGGATCCGCACCAAGCTCTTGATCTACAACTTGGCAACTTTGAGAAGTATAAACTTATTACTGTCTGCAGAACTCTGGGAGTTGAAGTCCACATATTTTAAAGCTGTCAAGTTTCTAACAAAGACGGAGCAAGCAGAAGGACAGAATTGAGGCATCCATTTTGATGCCCTGCAGGCTAAACTGCATTTACTCCAAATGCTTTTTTCTAGAAAGCTGACCCAAGTCATTTGATTCCACCAGCCTAAGTTATGTCACAAATGCAAAAAGACAAAAAGAAAAAGGGGAGAGGAGAGGAGAGGAGAGGAGAGGAGAGGAGAGGAGAGGAGAGGAGAGGAGAGGAAAAAAGGAAAGGAAAGGAAAGAAGGACAGGAAAGAAGGACAGGAAAGGAGAGGGGAGAGGGGAGAGGAGAGGAGAGGAGAGGAGAGGAGAGGAGAGGAAAGGAAAGGAAAGGAAAGGAAAGGAAAGGAAAGGAAAGGAAAGGAAAGGAAAGGAAAGGAAAGGAAAGGAAAGGAAAGGAAAGGAAAGGAAAGGAAAGGAATGGCTCTTTCAGAAGAATGTTACCTTTCTCTATCTCACCATTTTCTGTCTTCATAGCTTCCAGAGGTTTTTCCTCCACGTGTAAGAAATCCATCCGCTCTTCCTTTATGGAACCCTGAAAAAAAATGAGAATGCTGTAATTCAGAGTGAAAGGACTGATTTTATACACACATAAAATAAAAAATCTCAGCCGTTCTCTATTACACAAGCCCAATAACAATTAAGTTACATAACTGTGGTGGGGTCCAACCATGTCATCCTGAAGATATAAACAGTGATTTTTCTGCAGGCATTTTGAAAAATCTGCTTGGACTGGGGAAGGCTATAAATCAGTGTTTCTCAGCAGCTCTAAGAGGGGCATTCTGGGAGTTGAAGTCCACTGCTCTTAGAGCTGCTGAGAAACACTGATTTATAGCCTACCTACCCGAATCCAAGCATGGCTGACTGGGGAATTCTGGGAACTTAAAATTGCCAAGATTCAGAAACACTCCTAAAAATATTAGGAGTATAATATTTATCAGTAATGTGGGGTTTTGCACTGTGCTTCATAATTCCTAGATACGGCCAACTGAGGGAAAAGTAAAATTTATTTATTTATTTATTTATTTTTAAATTTGTATACCGCCCTTCTCCCTGAGGACTCAGGGCGGTGAACAGCCAAGTAAAAGCATCAACTACAAACATTAAAATACAATTTAAAAAGATGTATATAAATTTGGCCCCATGATTAAAAACAATAACAAACAATTAAAAACATTAAAAAAAGTGTTAGGCCAGCCCGGCTTGCTGGAAAAAGAAGGTTTTAAGGGCACGGCGGAAGGCACCGAGGTCTGAGAATCAAATAGTTGATTCTCACACCAGGAGAAGCTACATCTGATTTTTCCTCCCACAAGGAAGGAAGTAGGAACACAGCAACAGTCATAAGGGTGAAAAATAAGTCATTTTTTTCAGTGCCCTTGTAACTTCGAACGGTCACTAAACGAACTAAACGAACTGTTGTAAGCCGAGGACTACCTGTATATAGTATAAATGCAGTAAGCTGACAACTGAAAATGGGGCATGACTATACAGTAGCCACTTCCACAACATTCCATGATAGAAACCCTCCGAATTAATTCTTAAAACTTCACCTGCCATGACCCTGATCTGATCTGTTCCTGGCTCCGAAGGAAGTCCTCCACCAGGGCCACCGCCTGGGGACACGTGTCCGGCCTCCTGGCTTGGATCCAGCTCCGAAGGTCAGGTGGGAGGCTGGCCAGCAACTGCTCCAAGATCAGCAGCTCCAGGATCTGCTCCTTGGTGCGTCTCTCTGGCCTCAACCACTGGAGACACAGCTGGTGGAGCTGGCCGTAAAGCCTCCTGGGATCTCCCACCTCCTGGCAGCAGAACTGTCGAAAATGCCGGCGTTGCATCTCCGTCCTCAGGGCTTCTCCTCGCAAGATGGCAGCCTTGACCTTCCCATAATCCTCTTGGTCTTTGGCGTCCAGGGTCCGGAAGGCCTCTTCCACTCCTCCGCTCAGAGCTGGCCGGAGACAAGCCGTCCATTCTCCTTTGGGCCAGCGGCAAGCTGTGGCCACCTGCTCGAAGGAGGCCAGGAAGGCCTTGGGGTCTTCCCAGGGGGAAGCTTCTGACATCATCAGGGGGTTTCGTCCTCTTCTGGTCTTGAGGAACTCCTGCCACTGGGCCTCCCAGCACTGTTGTCTCGCTTTGCAAGATTCCCCTTTGTTCTCGCGTGATGCTCCCCATCCCGGCTGCTTGATCCTGCCTTCCGACGTAAGAGGGGTGGTGGCTTTTCCAGATCCTTCTGGTCCCACTTCCAATCTGGGCTCTATCAAAACGCCCTCCTTCATTGCTTTCATGCCCAAGGGAAGACTTCAGGGCAGACCTAAGAAAAAACAGAGTATGCACAGTTGTCCATTTGCAATTTCATGGGATTTTAGTCTCTCAGCCCAAGTAGTCATTGTATAGGTAGTCCTCATTTTACGACCGCACAATTGAGCCCAAAATTTATGTAGCTAAGTGAGAAATTTGCGAAGTGAGTTTTGCCCCCCCTGTTTTTGCGACTTTTATTCCCACATTTGTTAAGTGAATCACTGCAGTTGTTAAATTAGCCACAGGGTTGTTAAGTGAATCTGGTTTCCCCCTCGACTTGGCTTGTCACCAGGTCGTAAAAGGGGATCACATGTCCCTGGGACACTGCAACCGTCATAAACAAGAGTCAGTTGTCAAAAGTCTGACTGTACATCACATGACCACAGGGATGCCTGAAATGGTCATAAGAGTGAAAAACGGTCACGAGTCACGTTTTTCAGTGCTGTTGTGACTTCGGACGGTCACTAAGTGAACTGTTGTAAGTCGAGGGCCATCTCTAGTTCTAGGGGTGACAGTGTTAGACAGGCACCACAGAGATCCAGATTCTGATCCCTACTCGATCACTGAAGATCCCTTAAGAAACTTGGCACTCAGCTGGTTCATAAATACGAATTGCTGTGCATCTGAATTTTGATCAAATGATCATGGGGAGGCTACAAAAGTCATAGCTATGGAAAACGGTCATAAGTCACTTTTGTTGTAACTTTGGAACCGGTCACTAAACGAACTGTTGTAAGTCGAGGACTATCTGTCCTTTTTTTGGGGGGGGTTAAAAACAAAACTTTATTAAACATATAAAAGTAAAATACTATACCATTTATATACAAGATACATATATATTAATACAAATGACAATACATAAAAAGAAAAAGTGACTTTAGTCACACGTCCATTATCTTATTAACGGTGCATATTTGTTAATTATTATTATCGTACAAAATTTTCCATTTACTCTCATTTCTACAAGTTATCCAATCATACATACATACATAAAAGAGCCTTGGTGGTGCAGAGGACTAAAGTGCTGTTAAGTAGCACTTAGCTGCCAGCTGCCTGCAATTACTGCTAGTTCAAATCTCACCAGGCTCAAGGTTGACTCAGCCTTCCATCCTTCCAAGGTAGATAAAATGACGACCCGGTTTGTGGGGGCAATAAGCTGACTTTGTATAAAAAAGAACACCGCTTGGGGGGGGGTCCTGAAAGCCCTACTAAGCAGGTATATACAAAAGTAGGAAGGCTATTGCTTAACGCATTGTAAGCCACCCTGAGTCTCTGGAGAAGGGTTGCATATAAATCGAACCAATAAATATTTTATTTATTTATTTTAATTTTAATTTAATTTGTATACCGCCCTTCTCCCAAAAGGGACTCAGGGCGGTGAACAGCCAAAATTAAAATACATACAATACAAAAGTTAAGATAATTAAAAGAGATTAAATCAATTAAAAGAGATTAAATCAATAAAGAAATACCACCTATTCCACGCTATATAACATTTTGAGTCTACCTTATCCTTCATTTCAAACGTCAGTTTGTCCATTTCCAAAAAAATCCAAAAAAATCTATAATTGCACGGAAATGATGAACCATCTGTCCTTTTATTCCTTCCAGGAGGTCTCTCAACTTCCCGGCGTATAACTCAGGCCTCCCATCCAAGTCCAAACACACCTTGGTCCTGCTTAGCTTTCCAACAGAACCACCCAACCTCCACTCTTAACCCCGGAAAGACCCCAGGGACAACCTGGGCAGGATTGTAAATGCCCCCCCCCACCCCATCTCCCATATTGGGAGAGGAGATCAGAGAGGCTCCAGCCACTCCCGAACCCATCATCCCTGTAGGCGATCGGCCGTGGCTTATGGGCAAACCCGCCCCAAGTCTCCAACCCGAACCTGGCAGGGGATTGGAAAGCACCTGTCTGGTGCCCAGCAGTGGCCCGCGGGCACCGGGTCAAGAGGGCTCCGGGAAGCGCCTCCTTCTCCAGCCGCAGCGATGGAGAAGCCGGCTTGGCCCTCCGGACTGCCCGGCGGAGGTTCAGGGCTGGGCGGGGAGGACGATCGCCGGCCGCCTCGGCAGTCTCCTGCAAGGGGAAGGGCTGCGGGAGGCATCCGCTGCTCGGCTCCTCTCGGGCGGATCGCGACGCTTCGGTTCGCCCTTGTTTTCCTCGGGTTCCGGGGCTGGCCCGCCCCCTCCGCGCCGGCCCGTGGCGAACCGGAGGAGCCGAGGAAGAGCGGCCGGATGAGATCGAGTTTGGATCGGGCGATTCCCGCAGGTCGCTGGCGCCGCGCGTTGCACTCGGGAGTTGATTCCGTGTTCAATGGGAGGAGCAAAACCTCCCGTGTCCTTTAGATATGTAAAGAAGGGTATGCAAGAATATGGAGTATGTCTAGTCTAGTCTAATAAAAAGAAGGACTAGGGCAGTGGTAGGTTTCAATTTTTTTCACTACAGGTTCTGTGGGCGTGGCTTGGTGGGCGTGGCAGGGGAAGGATACTGTGAAATCTCCATTCCCGCCCCACTCCAGGGGAAGGTCACTGCAAAATCCGCATTCCCTCCCCGCTCCAGGGGAAGGATACTGTAAAATCTCCATTCCCACCCCACTCCAGGGGAAGGATACTGTAAAATCCCCATTCCCTCCTCACGCCAGAGGAAGGATACTGTAAAATCTCCATTCCCTCCCCACTCCATAGGAAGGATACTGTAAAATCTCCATTCCCTCCTCACTCCATAGGAAGGATACTGTAAAATCTCCATTCCCACCCACCCTACTCCAGGGGAAGGATACTGTAAAATCTCCATTCCCACCCACCCCACTCCAGGGGAAGGATGCTGTAAAATCTCCATTTTCACCCCACTCCAGGGGAAGGATACTGTAAAATCTCCATTTTCACCCCACTCCAGGGGAAGGATACTGTAAAATCCCCATTTTCACCCCACTCCAGGGGAAGGATACTGTAAAATCCCCATTTTCACCCACCCCACTCCAGGGGAAGGATACTGTAAAAACCCCATTCCCTCCCCACTCCAGAGGAAGGATACTGTAAAATGTCCATTTTCACCCCACTCCAGGGGAAGGATACTGTAAAATCCCCATTTTCACCCACCCCACTCCAGGGGAAGGATACTGTAAAATCTCCATTCCCTCCCCACTCCAGAGGAAGGATACTGTAAAATCTCCATTCCCTCCCCACTCCATAGGAAGGATACTGTAAAATCTCCATTCCCTCCTCACTCCATAGGAAGGATACTGTAAAATCTCCATTCCCACCCACCCTACTCCAGGGGAAGGATACTGTAAAATCTCCATTCCCACCCACCCCACTCCAGGGGAAGGATGCTGTAAAATCTCCATTTTCACCCCACTCCAGGGGAAGGATACTGTAAAATCTCCATTTTCACCCCACTCCAGGGGAAGGATACTGTAAAATCCCCATTTTCACCCCACTCCAGGGGAAGGATACTGTAAAATCCCCATTTTCACCCACCCCACTCCAGGGGAAGGATACTGTAAAAACCCCATTCCCTCCCCACTCCAGAGGAAGGATACTGTAAAATGTCCATTTTCACCCCACTCCAGGGGAAGGATACTGTAAAATCCCCATTTTCACCCACCCCACTCCAGGGGAAGGATACTGTAAAATCTCCATTCCCTCCCCACTCCAGAGGAAGGATACTGTAAAATCTCCATTCCCTCCCCACTCCAGAGGAAGGATACTGTAAAATCTCCATTTTCACCCCACTCCAGGGGAAGGATACTGTAAAATCCCCATTTTCACCCACCCCACTCCAGGGGAAGGATACTGTAAAATCTCCATTTTCACCCACCCCACTCCAGGGGAAGGATACTGTAAAAACCCCATTCCCTCCCCACTCCAGAGGAAGGATACTGTAAAATCTCCATTTTCACCCCACTCCAGGGGAAGGATACTGTAAAATCCCCATTTTCACCCACCCCACTCCAGGGGAAGGATACTGTAAAATCCCCATTTTCACCCACCCCACTCCAGGGGAAGGATACTGTAAAATCTCCATTCCCACCCACCCCACCCCAGGGGAAGGATACTGTAAAATCTCCATTTCCACCCCACTCCAGGGGAAGGATACTGTAAAATCTCCATTCCCTCCCCACTCCAGGGGAAGGATACTGTAAAATCTCCATTCCAACCCAGCCCACTCCAGGGGAAGGATACTGTAAAATCCCCATTCCCTCCCCACTCCAGAGGAAGGATACTGTAAAATTCCCATTTCCACCCCACTCCAGGGGAAGGATACTGTAAAATTCCCATTTCCTCCCTATCAGCTGGGACTTGGAAAGCAGAGAATAGATGGAGGCGGGGCCATCAGAATTTTTACTACCGGTTCTCCGAACTGCTCAAAATTTCCACTACCGGTTCTCCAGAACTGGTCAGAACCTGCTGAAATCCGCCTCTGGACTAGGGGTGACATGATAGCATTGTTCTAGTATCTCAGGGGCTGCCACAAAGAAGAGGTAGTCAAGCCATTCCCCAAAGCCCCTGAAGGCAGGACAAGAAGCAACTGATGGAAACTAATCAAGGGGAGAATCCAATCTACAAATTAGGAGAGATTTCCTGACAATAAGAAGAGTCAACTAGTGAAACGACTTGCCCCTAGAACAGTGTTTCCCAACCTTTTTTTGGCCATGCCCCACCTAAGCATCTTAAAAATCCTGATGCGCCCCCCCCCACCGTGACATATATTTCTTACTATTCAAAAAGTGATTCCTACTCACATGGAGGAAGCCTAAAAGGCCATTAATTTGGTTTCAACAAGGTTCCAATTGCCCCCATTAAAAATCATATTGCCCCCCTTTGGGGGGTGGGCCCCATGTTGGGTACCACTGCTCTAGACATTGTGGGTGCTCCATCACTGGCGGGTTTTTAAGAAGAGATTGGATAGCCACTTGTCTGGAACTGTACAGGTAGTCCTCGATTTACAACATTGCTTAGCGACCGTTCAAAATTACAACAGCACGGGAAAAAAGTGACGTACAAACATTTTTGAAACTTACCTGGAAACCTGGAAACACAACCTGTAATATATAAGCCATCTCACCACTCTGAGTCCTCATGGGAATTCGTTTCTGTGGACTTCAACTCCCAGAATTCCCAGTCTTCAACAACCATGCTGGCTAGGGAATTCTGGGAATTGAAGTCCACGCTTCTTTTAAATTCCAAGGTTGTGAAACGAGTGCCAAGTCGTTGCAACACCCATTTTGTGCGCCGAGTAGCACAAAACGTTCTGATCTAAATCTTTCTTCAGAGCTGAAGCTCAGAGTGAGAAACAGCCAGTCCGTGAAGGAGCTGGGCAGCATCTCAGCCAAGCAGAATAATGATGATTTTCCATAATTTGAAAACACGGAAATAGCCAGTCCCTGTTCAAAAACTGGGAGAGATCAGAACGTTTTGTGCTACACAATTAACAAAAATGGGTGTTGCAAGATCTTGGCGAGGCAACAGGGACAAATCTCTTGTGTGAGGATCTGAGTTTGCCAAAGGTTGGGTCTGAATTTTGTTTCCACAGAGCTACAGCAAGATATCTCAGAAGACTAGTTAAGAAATTAGACTGGACACCAAAAAGATGTTTCCTGTTATCTAAGCATTGCCTTGACTATGCCTTAGCCTCCTAAGAAATTAGAAAAAAACCTTTGAGGTGATTTATTTATTTATTTATTTATTTTTTAATTTGATTTATATGCCGCCCTTCTCCGAAGACTCAGGGCGGTTTACAATGTGCTCAGCAATAGCCTTCATCCTTTTTGTATATTTATACAAAGTCAGCTTATTGCCCCCACAAACTGGGTCCTCATTTCACCTACCTTAGAAAGGATGGAAGGCTGAGTCAACCTTGAGCCTTGGCGAGATTTAAGGCTGTGATTTTTATTTTTATTTTATTTTATTTATTTTATTAGTCATATTTCTATGCCGCCCACTCTCCGGGGACTCTGGGCGGCTTACACCAAAGACAGTATACTAAATAGCATATTGCCCCCTAACAATCTGGGTCCTCATTTTACCCACCTCGGAAGGATGGAAGGCTGAGTCAACCTTGAGCCGGTGAGATTTGATCCGCTGATCTGCTGAACTAGCAGTCAGCTGAAGTAGCTGCAGTACTGCACCCTAACCACTGCGCCACCTCGGCTCTTTTTAAGGTTGTTTTGTTCACACAATACAACCTTGTGAACTGAACCATGATTTACTGAATTAGCCCTGTTGCTAATGAATTCTGGGTTTCTCAAGTAATCTAGTTGAAACGGAGCAGAGCCAACGCCATGCTAGAATGGCATTTGACAAAGTAGACCACAACCAACTACTTGATAAGATAGTCCTCTTCCCAGAATTCCTCTCTGAGCTCCATCCAGGGAATGCTGGGACCTCTTCCTGTTTCAGGGCCAGTTGAGCGGTGGTCTTCCCTCTTTGAATGGTATTCCCAAGAGCAGCTTTTCTCAATCTCTGTAACTTTTAAGATGCATGGACTATGCTGCTAGCTGAGGAATTCTGGGACTTGAAGTCCACAGATCTTCAAACTGCCAAGGTTGAGGAACACTGATCCAGAATAGGTGAGGTCTTAGTAACCGAGTCTCATCCCACGTTCACTTTTCAGACTTAAAGTGAAAAACCAACTTTTTTTCTAACTTTGTCTATTTTTTGCTTGGTCTCCTGAAGATTTGTTTTAAACATATACATTATGTTTATTAATCTTGATTCTGTACTTTCCTATTAGCTCAGGGGTGTCAAACTCAATTTCAATTTGTCTGGGCCTTGAGTTTGACACCTCTGTATTAGCCCTATTGTCTCATTTTTGAACTGGGAAGAGTTGAAGAACTGTGTACGTTCAGTCAGTACAAAAAAGCTTTCAAGATCAAATTTTGGTCGGTCACTGGGACCAGAGATTTATTCTTCTGAGCTTTTGGACTCACGCTGGAGCCGACCTTCAAGGAATTTCTCGGTACTTAAATATGAGCTTTGGACTGTTCTATGAATTGTGTCTATGTGGTGCCTTCCTAGAGAGAGAAATTCCCTGAAGATGGGTTCCAGGCATGAGTCCAAAAGCTCAGAATAAAATCTCTGGTCCTAGTGATTGACCAAAATTTGATCTCACATCATTATCCTGGGACATGTACATTTCGCCTTTGTGATCATAAGTTGAGAACTACCTGTACAGGCATTCCATACAGGTAGTTTTCAACTTATGTGTACGCAACTTACATATTGTGAAGGGTGGCCGAGTTGACATTTCGTCATGAAAAGGCCTTCACTTTTGTTTATTATTTATTAATTTTTTATGCCACCCATTTCCCTTACAAGATGACTCTGGGTGGCTTCATTGTACGTTTCTTTCGCCTTCTGGAAGGGTGTGAAAGACAAAATAATTCACGCTTGCTTATACGGTGGCCCTGAACATACAGCAAACTGAAAACTAAGGAGTGATTTTTTTTTCACCTCAGGGAAAAAAAATCAGAAAATGCAGTGAACCGCAGCATTATTTGTATTATCATTCTTAATGGAGGGATCTGGCACATTTCCAAATGGAAGCAGCTGCAAGTGCGGAGACTGCAAAACATTGGGAATCCATGAGGAATCTCGCCCAGTGAGAAAAGATTTGGGAGAATCCCACACACAGCATGAATTAACAAACTAAGGGCTGAAACCAACGGTCTTTTACTCCAGTACATGGTACCATACTTCTTTATTTAATACAGAAATATGAGATGCACTGGTACAGTCCACCAACTTTCCAAGCAAAATTTCAGAAGGAGAGCTTGAAGTATTCCTGCACTGACTTCGTAGGGAACTCTTTCTGAGCAACATGGAGGTTGGTTCTTGGGATAAAGTGTAAAGCTGTTTGTACTATTGTAATAGTAAGAGTATAAAGCTATCACAACATAACTTTTACACCAGTTTCTCAGGCAACTTTAAGATGTATCAACTTCATCTCCCAGAATTCCCCAGACAGCACTGCTGTCTGGGGAATTCTGGGAGTTGAAGTCCACACATCTTCAAATTGCTAAGTTTCAGAAACAAAGATTTACAGTAATCCACTTAAAACTATCCAAAAAATTCCCATTAGCAATATTGTTTCATTTACAGTTTTCAACGAAACCTAAGCCATTACAGGTTCCCAATTTCTTCTTTATATTTTGGCTCATAAAATCATAGTGCGTGTTAAATTGTGGTTGTTTTATATTTTAACTTAAAGCATTAAATTATAATTCTTTTTACGCAAGTGTAAGGACTTATGCTTATTTGTATTGTTAATACCTGATACCTGACGTGTTTATATATTTCATACATTTGTATTGTTTTCTGCGCAGGTTGGCAAACCTGTAAATCATGAAATCGAACAATTACAAATTCTATTTTATATTATAAATCTCTTAACAGATATAAATATATATTTTTTAAATATAAGAGGAACAAGCCTACTATAGCCAGAACTCTTACATTAAGGATTCATTATGAATTTCTCTTTTTCCACCTCAAAGAGGAAGAGTTAAAATAGAATCCATGCTAAAATCTGAAATGTAGAGAGATTTAATTAAGGACTTCCTAAAGCTTAAATCTTAATAAGTATTGTACAGAAAAATTAAAATAAGTAACTTAATGAAAAGGTGCGAAAATTAGCTGGTTCGTGTATGAAAAAATGCAGATGTTCTAAGAATATTTTTCTAGTAAAAAGGATAATTAGAGCAAGTTAGGAAAAGATTTCCAATTGTTTTAGATTAAATCTACTAAGCTTCAAACAAAGTTATATGATTCTGACTTTCTTCACTTAATTTTTCCGAATGTTAACATTTTGGAACCCTCCTTTAATGAGAAACATAAACTTTCAATTTTAAAATGTTTGTAACATTTAAAAAGATATTTACTTTGCTACAGCCAATCCATTTACCCAGTCTGAAGGGTTATTTTGTTTTAGTAAAACATTATGCTTCAGAATTATTTTCATGTTCCATTTTGATTCTTAAGACCTTCCCAAGTTTTAGGTAAGGCTTGAAAGCCAAACACGGGAATGCATGAAGTTATCTTGAAGACGACAAAACGCGATGACTACATTTATGACACCCAGTTCTGAATACTGTCTGGAAATCTCAATGAGAGAAGACAATGAAGGAGAATGGAAATCAAAGAAATGATTTGGCATTTCAGTCTGATGAGTAATTTAATTTGGATAATTGTTTCTGACTGAAGATATATAAGAAAGGCATCTCAGAAGGTGCTAGAAGGTGCCTGAGAAATTGGAGACGTCTGTTTTAGGTGTTAAGTTCGGCACTATTTCCCTAATATTCTCAATTTTTCTTTACGCTTTTGAACTCTGCCGTAAGGAAGCTTCTTAAAACAGATGGGAGCTTTTGCCTCAACTGAATAGAAGACTCTTGATCTGTCCATTGGAGTAGCAGATGGGATTTGTTATCCCCGTTTGCCCAGAATATGGGCAACAGGAGGTGGTTAGGATTTGGTATGCTTCTACTGTGTTTGCCACTGGATGGTCAACATGACTTCATTTCTGGCACTGTAACGGATTCATTCCTAATGGTTTAACCTTTTTTGTATGGTTTATTTCATTGTTTTTTTTAAGTTTTGCTGACATGCGTGTCAATTATTTCAGTTTTCTGGGTAGGATGGATTTAATCAATGAATTAAAATGGGTTACGCTACCACCAATCAGCACTGGCCCCCTACAGATGCTCACAGGACCAACTGTATATCAAAGGAAGGAAGAAAATTGGCTCTAATTCATTCATCGGAGCTCAAGTTCATACTGGCAGAGGGTCCTGAGGTTTGAAGCATCCCCAAGGCCTCCTCCCTGCAGGCCTGATACAGGGAGGGCACAATCTGCCGGCTGAAGGTGGTACCGGATGGGATTTTATAGTTGGGGGCAAGCAACTTCAGCAGGTGCTGGAAACCTGCCTCTTCCACCATGCTGAAGGGCTGGTCGTCCAGAGCCATCATCTGGGCAATAGCACGGGTCACTTCCGATGGCTTTGGACCAGGCTGCCTTTTACCGGGTGACTTCTGCTTCGTCCAGCACTGGGGCAAAGCACTTGGCATCAGAACAGGTCCGTTCGACTTACTGCTAGTTGGCAACATGGCTTGCGTTGTGGCGATGGCAGCCAGAACGATGTTGCCGTGATGCCTCTGCAGATGTTTCAGCAACCCAGATGTTGAAAAATGTTTTGAGTTCTTGCCGCGGCTAACCCGTCTCTTGCAGTGCGTGCAGATGCCATAGCAGGGGTCCTCCGAATCCAACTCAAAGTGGTCCCACACCACGCTATGCTCAGGACCGCTCCGGGGTTTCTTTGTGGGAGGTGGGTGGCTTGGGAAGACTTCCGGGATCTCATGACCAACCTCTCTAGGAAAGGGGGAGGAATTCGGAAGGGACATTCTCTGGTATCTCTTCCAATGAACTTCTCCCAGCTCAAAAGAGTCCTTTCCTGCCCCAATGGGCGATCCATCCTGAGTCTCTCGTGATTCAGATCGTCCTTCCAGCCTCTCATGTTTGACGGGCACCTGGTCGTAGCCGATCTGTGGCCCCATCCTGGAGTTATCCTCTGTTTCAGCTTCTCCACACTGAGGAATCTCCACCTTGATGTAATTTCCTATTTCGTCCCCTAAGGAAAGAAAGAGGTAATCATTTTTCACAGGAAGTAACAAACCTATTAACCCAAAGGTGATTTTTGCAAGAGGCAACTGGACATTCTTGTTTTTCTTTGAAGATATTTCACTTCTCATGCAAGTCCAGTTGCCTCTTGAAAAAAAGCATCTTTGGGACAACCATGACTTGGAGAATCTCCATGGACATAAACCTATTAACATGTTGTGGCCCGCCGGCGGCCAGCAGAGCTGGCAGCAGTCGGACAGTGAGGAGGTTGGGGAGGAACTTGGGCTGGGGAAGGCTCGGATGAGGGAGTTAGACAGTAGCAAGGCAGAGGAACAGCTGGAGCCCATTCCTAGTGTGTGCATGCACAGAGCTGCCAGAAGACAAGAACAACTAAGAAAGCAGGGTCGACGGGAGTAAAGCCACACCTTGGAGGTGATTGGCCCCTCCCATAGGAAACAAAAGAGAAACAAATGGGGAATGGGCTTTTGCAGGAAACCGTTCGTTCGTTTCAAGAGTGGAAAGTTCTGTTCGTGACTGTAAGAGACTCTGTGCCAAGTTTTGCCTTGCCCCGCGTTTGGAAACTAGTTATCTGGCAGCTTTCCAAGCAAGATAAGGCTTGTGTTGATAAATATTCCTCTGAAAGACTGTTTGCCAAGCCTTTGTGACTGTGAATGAAAGGAATTCACAATTGTGTAAATAAAAGGGGTTTTGCCAGGACCAAGACTCTGCTTCATCCTTTTTAAGGAAGCCTAGGTCAGAACATAACCCTTCTAGGTCAGGGATCCCCAACTCCTCATTTGTGGATCGGAACTGGGCTGCAGCATGCCAGAAACCAGGCCGTGCAAACCGGCAAAGCCCCACCCACAGGATGCAGGCAGCATGTGAAATCCTGTCCCGTCCAGTCCATAGAAAAACCTCTCTCCACGGAACTGGTCCCTGGTGCCCAAAAGGTTGGGGGCAGCTGTTCTAGGTGATTTCTCTCCCTGCCCTGTCCATCTTTCTCTTTCTCACACACACACATAATCTCAAGTTTAGTTTAGTTTAGTTTATTTGATTTGTATACCGCCCTACTCCCGAAGGACTCAGGGCGGTGAACAGCCAAACAATAAAATACATAAATACAAAAAATTTAAAAACCAGATAAAATCAAATTAAATCATTTTGGCCCGGACAGTTTAAAACACCCCAATAATTTAAAAACAAATTAAAATTTACATGTTAAAAGAGGGAGGAGATTAGGCCAAGCCCGCTTGATGGAATAAAAAGGTCTTCACAGCGCGGCGGAAGGTGCGCAGATCCGGGATCCTCCATATCTCTGGGGGGAGCTCATTCCAGATAGTAGGTGCCCCCACAGAGAAGGCTCTCCCCCTAGGGGCTGCCAGCCGACACTGTTTGGCTGATGGCACCCGGAGGAGTCCCTCTCTATGAGAGCGTACTGGCCGGTGGGAGGCTATTGGTGGTAGTAGGCGGTCCCGTAGATAACCAGGTCCTAAGCCAAGTCTTTTATGCAGACTACGTTTTAAAAACTGTAGGCCTCGGAGCGTTCCATTTTTATTTTGCTGTGGTCAGTTAATGAATTGGGGTTTGTTTTGTTTTTTAGAAACTCAGCAAGATGTTTCTTGAAATTACATGTGAGTTGCAAAGTTTCGCTCACATCTGAGGAAAAGAAAGGGGGACGCCGGAAAACAAGCAAAGAGGCAGAGGCGGAAATGGCCATCTCAATTTGTTAGATGAAGTTAGCACTTTTTGCTGGATGGGCACCTTGAGTTGGTGAGGGACTGGGTTGGGCGTCGTCTGTGGGGTTTTGTGTGTGAGGATGTATGTGTGTCTTTGAATCAGTGTTGACTTCTGGTGACTGCCTGGATAAGTCCCTGCAGTTTTCTTGGCAAGATTTCAGAAGTGGTTTGCCATTGGCTCCTCCTTCATAGGGCTCAGCGAGAATGACTGGCCCAGGTCACCCAGCTGGCTTCGTGCCTAAGGTGGGACTAGAACTCACAGTTCTAGTCATCTGGTTGCTAACCTGATGATTTCACAGCTACATCAAACTGGCTCTCACTGCGTTTCTTTTTTTCTTTCATTTTGTGAAACCGTATCAAGTTGTTTGGAGTGGGCCAGACTAGAAACTAAAGGAAAAGAACAGAAGGCGAAAAGAAGAACGATGGAAGAAGAGAGGAAGGAAAAAGAAATTGCTCTGTCTGTTCAGAATAGAATAGATAGAGTTGGAAGGGACCTTGGAGGTCTTCTAGTCCAACCCCCTGCTCAAGCAGGAAATCCTGTACCATTTCAGACAAATTGTTGTCCAATCTCTTCTTAAAAACTTCCAGTGTTGGACCATTCACAACTTCTTGGAGGAGATAAGTTGTTCCACTGATTAATTGTTCTAACTGTGAGGAAATTCCTCCTTAGTTCTAAGTTGCTTCTCTCCTTGATCAGTTTCCATCCATTATTCCTTGTCTAGCCTGCAGGTGCTTTGGAGAATAGCTTGACTCCCTCTTCTTTGTGGCAGCCTCTGAGATATTGGAACACAGCTATCCTGTCTCCCCTAGTCCTTCTTTTCATTAAACTAGACATACCCAATTCCAGCAACTTTTCTTTATATGTTTTAGCCTCCAGTCCCCTCATCATTTTTGTTGCTCTTCACTACACCCTTTCTAGAGTCTCAGCATCTTTTTTACATTGTGGAGACCAAATTTCTTCAAATGTCTCAACGGAAAATTTCCTTGTCTCTTCTCGAGACCCTCATTAACCCACATTAGGGGAAGATTAGGAATACAGCACTCTGTAGGAAGACATCTGGATTTTTTTTATTTTCTCCATCAAATGGCTCAATTCTCCTTGGTTTGGAGGCAGGAAAAGAGCTCTGAATGCCTCCGCAGCTCCCTGCCATGTCTCCCTCCGAGAAAGAAGAGCCTGGCACCAATAACGATTACTTGATGTACCGAGGCAAAAACAGCTCGATCTGAGAGACATATGGCACTCCTGCAATCGCCTCCTTTGCGCCAAGAACAATATGGCCTTTCCAAACAAGGACAGAGGAATCCACCCTGGGAAGAAAACTGGATGATCCTCTGGGCCGCCGAGGACTATTCAATGTCTCTGCCAACACTCCCCCTCAGCTCCTCAGTCAAGAATGTAACATCTGAAGGCATTTGGCAAATGATGCTGAGGTTCCCACCAAACTTCCATGAACCAGCTCTTGGCCAGACCAAATGCTCTACCGGATGACAGGAGCCAGCTGGTTGAGCCCGGGGAGAGGACAATGGAAATCCAGACACCCTTTGGATCATGTCCATATCTATTTGTGGAAGAAACTGCAAAGGGCAATGGCTCTTGCCCTCCGAGTTCCTCAACACTGGAGTTAGGAATACAGCGGAGAGGAAAAAATAGTGGGTGAAGGAACAGCCATTCTTGGACAGGAGAAACAGTGGAGCCTTCGGATCCAGACGTCCATTGACTATGCACAATAATCTCTCTATAGCCATGATGGTGAACCTATGGCACGCATGCCACAGGTGGCACGTGTAGCCGTATCAGTGGGCACGCCAGCTCAGCTCCAGCATGCATGCATGCCAGCTGATTTTTGGGCCTTCTGGGCCCACCAGAAGTAGGGAAACGGGCCCCTTGTGTAGGGGGGAGACCCGTTTTTCTTTCTCACCTGGCTCCAGATCCTCTCTATGCATCTGGGGAGGGCGAAAACAGCCTTCCCCACCCCCTCGGATGCCCTCCAGAGGCCTGAAACCACCCATTTCCCAACTTCCGGTTGGACTGGAAGTTATGTTTTTTGCTGTCCCCAGCCTCCAGAGACTCGTAGAGATCTGGAGCCAGGTGGGAAGGAAAAACAGGCCTACCAGGCCATCACATGCCAGGAGTGGGGAGTCGCACGTGCATGTGTGGGGCGGGGCACATAGAATTATGGGTGTGGGCACGCATGTGCATGAACATCCCCCCCTCCTGGCACGCGATGGCAAAAAGGTTAACCATCACTGCGTTATAGGATTCAAGGAGAAGCTCCAAGCCATCAATAATAAGAGAACTGTCAGGTGTGAAGGGCAGGGGTGAAATGCTCTGAAGTCTGCTACCGGTTTACTTCATGCATGCATGCACAGTGCGCGCCAAGCATGCGCTTTGCGCACATGCGCACCGCAGGCACTACCGTGCAGCGCTGAAAAATGAGGATTAAGAAGCCTTTTCTGAGTCTGCAAAGGCAAGTAGGACAGCATGGAGAAGGGGGGAACAGCTGTGCCGTGCGATTTAGATTCACTAGAAAGCAGGATTTCCTGCTTTTTAGCGAATATAAATCGCGCAGAACAGCTAATCGTCGGAAATACTTGTTCACCTGAAACAGTAACATTTTTTTTTACTACCGGTTCAAGCGAACCGGTCCGAACCAGTAGCATTTCACCCCGGTGAAGGGCCAGTAATTCTGATTACACCGACTTATTACTAATCATGCCTATGCATAGGAATCTACTCAACTAACAATTAGCACCAGCTTGGGGTTAGATAGGGTCAACAGAATTTAAGAGGGGTTGGATTTAGTCACTTGTGGCTACGTACAGACTCTAGGCTGATTCCTCTTTTGACTCCACCCAGCATTCTGCCACTCCTTCTCCTACAAGAACTGAGCTTTCCCATCATATGCATGAGGGAATGTCCAACTTTCTCCATTACTATACGAAGATTTGAGCACCAAAAGCTACATTTCCTGAACCCCTCTGTCCTCCAGAAACATTCTGAAAATCTGGAGGAGGCAGTGCCACTCTCTCAACTGGACGCTATTCCTCAAAGCACAAAAATCCCACCATAATAATAAGTGAAGGAGATATGGACGCCAAGGTAGACGTTCTCTCTCACGTCCACCACATGCCTCTTTTGGAGGTACAGGTAGAACTCAACTTACAACAGTTCATTTAGTGACCATTCAAAGTTAGGACAAAACTGAAAAAAATGACGTATGACCGTTTTCCCCAGTTACAACCATTACAACAGCCCCATGATCATGTGATCAAAATTCTGACTCTTGGTAACTGGTTCATATTTATCACCGTTTCAGTGTCCTGGGGTCATGTGATCTCCTTTTGTGACCTTCTGACAAGCAAAGTCAGTGGGGAAACCAGATTCACTTAACATCTGCATTACTAACTGCAGTGATTCACTTAACAGCTGAGGCAAGAAAGGTCGTAAAATGGGGCAAAACTCATTTCTCACTTAACAACAGAAATTTTGGGCTCAATTGGGGTCATAAATTGAGCACTATCTATATATCCCATAGCTTTCCTATTATCTTTCCATAAGATGATCAAGGCAGGATTATTTGAATGGGGCTTCAAAATTTAGGCACCAACTCGTTTGATTATTCTCCCAATTGGTACCTTTTTAAAAATTATTTATTACACCACTAGATTTATAATCTGCTTTATTTTGTACAACTCAAAGTGGCATACTAATGTTTCTGCCTCTTATTTTCCCAACACCAACCTTTTGATAAGAAGGTATGTTGCTTGCATCCTTATGATTTATATTGATATTGTTTCCTGATTGCTTATTTGTACCCTATGACTATCATTAAGTGTTGTACCTTAGGATTCTTGATGAACGTATCTTTTCTTTTATGTACACTGAGAGCATCTGCACCAAGACAAATTCCTTGTGTGTCCAATCACACTTGGCCAATAAAAAAAATTCTATTCTATTCTATTCTATTCTATTCTATTCTATTCTATTCTATTCTATTCTATTCTATTCTATTCTATTCTATTCTATTCTATTCTATTCCATTCCATTCCATTCCATTCCATTCCATTCTGAGAGTGAGTGAAAGTTACTCTGCTCACATTTTATATTCTTTTAAGCTGTGAAGAGTTTTACCAAACTGAACAGCAGAGAAATATGTAAATCAGACAGAAAAATTGGGATAGAATGGCAATCCACTTATGTGTCAGGTTTCATCCTGACCTGTAATAGAACAAGGAGGGTAGGCAGGCAAAATTCACTTTCTTGATAAGGTAGCAATACAAACATTAGAAAGGCAATTCGTATGAAGGAAGAAAACCAGCAATGGCAACCTGCAAGATTCGAGCCATCTGGCATCTTTTTCTCCCGTGTCAATTTAATGGACTGGGGGGGGGAGCATTTATTTTGGGTTGTGAAAACCAACCGACACCTCTCAATCTTCCTTCCTTCCCTTCCTTCTTTTTCCTTCCCTCTTCATTCTCCTTTCTTCTTCCTTCCCCTTTTTCCTTATTTTTCCTTCCTTGCTCTCTTCCCATCTTCCCTTCTTTTTGTCTTTCCTCTATCCCTTTCTCCTTTCCTGTCCCTTCTTGCATGCTCAAATGAAAAAGGGAAACACTTCTCCTTTTGTTTTGTTTTTAGTTTGTTTTGCTAGCCCTCTGACAGGGGAGGTTGCACTGAGCTCCATTTTTGCTGGCAGAGAGCTGCAGGAAGCTGTCATGGCTGAGAACTGAACCCGGGAGGACCGCATGCGGCCCCTTAAGTTCCATTTCTGCTGGCAGAGGCACCGCAGGCCGGTCCTTTGCTGTTTCCAGGCCGGCCCCATGGCCCAGATCTGGCCCGCAGGCCTTGAGTTGACCCCCCCTTCTATAAGAGATTAGTTTGGTCTCATCAGGGTCTCATCAGTTGTCAATGGGGTCACGATGGGTCGGACACGACTTCACAACTAGCAACAACATCAGGGCCTTTGCTTTTGATCTTGCCAGTTTTAATGTTCTCACTAGAAAGTAAACCCCAATTTTCTATTAACTCTTTCCATTCTAAAAATAGCAGCTTGGATGAACTCGTGTTTCTGGAGCCAGGAAGACAATTTCCTCACCCAAAATGTCCGTATTTGCGTCATCGTCCTCCTGCAGGACGTGCCACAGCATAGTCTGCTGGCCTGGCTGGGTAATGTTCTGCTTCACAATCTGCAAAGACCCTCCAGGTTCCTTGAGATCCTTGGATCCCTGCAAAGAGAGAGAGACCTTGATACTCCTTCAGTAAATTTTGTGGGAATAGTTTACTTTTCCTTGAGATCCACTCAGGGGTGGGCTTCTGGGGGTTCGGGAGAACCTCTAGCTAAGATTCTGTGCAGTTCGGAGTGGCTGGCCCTGCCCACCCCTCCCCGCCCCTCCCCTCCCAAGAGTCCCCAGGCGGCCCATTTTGGATGCAGATAAGTGCAGGGCGTGCGCTGGGGCTCAAGGAGGGTGTATAACGGGCCTACCGAGCCTCCAGAGAGAGGGCCCTGGAGCCTGGGGAGGCTGTTTTTGCCCTCCCGGAGGCTTGACGAAAGCCTCTGGAGCCTGGGGAGGGCAAAGACGCCCCCCCCCCGTGGTGCAGGAGGCCAACTAGGCCACGCCCACCATGGCCACGCCCACCCAGGAACCGGGCAGAGAACCCCTTGCTAAAATTTTTGAAGCCCACCCCTGGGTCCAGTGAACACCAAACAAAATTAACAACTCTTCTCCTATCAGATTCTATCGAAGAAACGGTGTTAAAGCAAAACTGCAGATTTCCTTAAAGCACATTGCCTTGCAATGTGGGCATCGCACACTGCCCAGAGGCTACTAGACGAGGACAAATCAGGCATTTCAAAGATCGCTTGGAGGTGGGAGACACTTATAATGTAATCTACCGGATTCCTGCATGGACTGCACTCTGACTATATAAGACAGTCGGGGAGGAAATTAACCACTAGATTGCAAGAACACAAGGGAGCCGTCAGACGAGGAGACCCAACTTCATTAGTAGCCTCACATTGCAATGAACAAGGAAAGTGCATTCAATTTTACAGCTACTAAGATTGTTGGCCGAGCAGGTACAAAAACAGCCAGGGAAATGATTGAAGCCTGGGAAATGGCCCCCTTGTCAGTCAACAGGAGTGCTGATTTACCACCAGCTTATCAAATACTTCGGAGCCTAGGGCCTGGCAGTATAAGGAAACAACAGCCAATCGCCAGCCATCAACACACCAATCAACCAATAGGAAGGCACCACATAAATACAACTCACAGAATAGTCCAAAGCAGGGGCTCCAACCTGGGCAACTTTAAGACTTGTGGACTTTGCTGGCTGAGGAATTCTGGGAGTTGAAGTCCACAAGTCTTAAAAGTTGCCAAGGTTGGAGACCCCTGGCCCAAAGCACATATTCCAGTAGAGAGGAGTTACCAGAGGATGGGCTCCAACACGAGTCTGAAAGCTCAGAATAAACTTCTGGTTTCGGTGACGGACCCAGATTGGATCTTACATATTGCTTCTCTTTAACCAGTAGACTTGATGAGCCATCCAAGTACACCCTAAACATAACTTGACCCATACCTCTTTCCCACCAGTCTGGCCCACTTCTTCTCCTTCAGGAGGAAATGGCAAAGGAGAGAGACTTGGGTATTTCGGTCCACTGCCTACAAAGAACATAAAAGATTTCAGTACGGAATTTCAAAATAGGAAATTTTGTCTCTCCTATTTCTAAGGAGGCGTTTTGTTAATACTCTTTTGCTGGGCCCTGTTGAGAAAGATTATGATCACAAAGATTCGGATCATAAAAGCATGCTTAGATTTTCTATTTCCAGGTAGTCCTCAGCTTATGACCACAACTGAGCCCAAAATTTATGTTGTTGAGTGCGAAATTTGTTAAGTGAATCACTGCAGTTGTTAAATTAGTAACACGGTTGTTAAGTGAATCTGGTTTCCCTATTGACTTTTCTTGTAAGAAGGTCGCAAAATAGGATCGCATGACTCTGGGACACTGCAACCACTCATAAATTTGAGTCAGTTGTCAAGCATCCAAATATGAATCACGTCACCATGGGGATGCTGCAACGGTCATAAGCATGAAAAATGGTCGTAAGTCACTTTTTTCAGGGCCGTTGTAACTTCGAACGGTCACTAAACAAACTGTTGTAAGTCGAGGACTACCTGTATTCATCAAATTTAGAAACCACCCATCTCCTTCAGAGATACAAAGATGGCTGTGATTAAGATATACCAAAAACCAAAGTTTTACATAGACGCAAGAATAGCATACAGTTCTTCCAGAACTCCGTTATAGCTTTCCTGATCCTTGACCATCAAGCTACGTTTCCCAAATTATCTCCTCCACAAGGCTAATGCCATGCCAAGCCAAGCCAAGCCAAGCCAAGCCAAGCCAAGCCAAGCCAAGCCAAGCCAAGCCAAGCCAAGCCAAACCCCCCAGAAGGAAACGTAGAAGAAAATTTAAATATTCCATGAATTCTTACCCAGCAAATTGGCCTCCACATTTGGATCAGTTTCACCGTAGACAGGTCCCTTCGTGGCATTCAGAGGCTCTTTCTCTGCAACTACCGGTAGGAAATCCACAGGTTTTTCCTTTAAACGCCCCTGTAGCAGGGAAATATAATCTCAAAATGAGAGGAAAAGGCTTGGCAGATAAATTTTTTCTGATTTTTCTACCAAAAGCCCCCAGCAGTTCTTTGTTTTCTTGAAGTTCTTCCAAAATCAGTTAGCGAAACTCAGTAGAGAGGCCAACCCCGGCATTAACACATTTCTTAGAAATGTTTCCTGTGATCTGCAGCACACTCACCATCTCTGCATATAAATTTAATAAATAAATAAAAAATGTTGCCCTTGGCCTGGAGTTATACACAGTACCGGTAATAACTGAAAATGTGGTTTAAGGTAAACGATCTCAGCCACTTTGCTTTGGAAGATTATAATCGTAGCAGGTTGTTTGGAACCAGTGAATTAGACCTGTTCAACAAACCAGTTACGCAACTGACAAAAGCTACACTTAACCATTTGGACCCACCAGCTCTGCTCAAAATTCAAAGGGACAGCCTGAAGAGGTTTAAGTCAACACATTCTTTCAAAGCATTTAATACACTGAAAAAGTCTAGAGAGAAAATGATTGAAGACTTACAGTTTAAAAATGGCTGCTAAGAATATATTTAATAAAGGTCACCGTTATATAGGCTGCCTTGGGAAGAAATGGCATTAGCTGGCTCTTTTCGTCACGAATTGGGGAAACGTGTAAAAGAACACGATATTTTTACTTCATTATCAGTTTGTCTGATGCATCAAATGGCACAGTAATTTCAGGTGTTTGTATGTTAGGATTTTTAAAAAGCAGCAAAAAATTAAAAAATACAGGAAAGAAAAATCAAAGAACAATACAGCTAGTCCTCAACTTACAGTAGCTCGTTTATTGATTGTTTGAAGTTACAACGGCACTGAAAAAGTGACTTGTAACTGTTTTTCACACTGACGACTGTTACAGCATCCTCACAGTCATGTGTTTAAAATTTGGATGCTTGGCAACTGATTCATATTTTTGATGAGTGCAGTGTCCCGGGGTCATGTGATCCCTTTTGGCCCCATTTTGACAAGCAAAGTCAATGGGGAAGCGGATCTATTGAACAACCGGGTTACTAATTTAACAATTGCAGCGATATTTTTCGAAGTCTTTTAGAATAACAGAGTTGGAAGGGACCTTGGAGGTCTTCTAGTCCAACCCCCTGCTTAGGCAGGAAACCCTACACCACTTCAGACAAATGGTTATCCAACATCATCTTAAAAACTTCCAGTGTTGGAGCATTCACAACTTCTGCAGGCAAGTTATTCCCCTTATTAATTGTTCTAACTGTCAGGAAATTTCTCCTGAGTTCTAAGTTGCTTCTCTCCTTGATTAGCTTCCACCCTTTGCTTCTTCCTCAGGTGCTTTGGAGAATAGCTTGACTCCCTCTTCTTTGTGGCAACCCCTCAGATATTGGAAGACTGCTATCATGTCTCCCCTAATCCTTCTTTTCATTAAACTAGACATACCCAGTTCCTGCAACCGTTCTTCATATGTTTTAGCCTCCAGTCCCCTCATCATCTTTGTTGCTCTTCTCTGAACTCTTTCTAGAGTCTCAATATCTTTTTTACATCATGGCAACCGAAACTGAATGCAGTAATTACTTAACCACCATGGCAAGAAAGGTTGTAAAATGGGACAATTTAACAACTGTCTCACTTAGCAATAGAAATTTTGGGCTCAATTGTGGTCATAAGCCGAGGACTACCTATACAATCAACCTATTTGGGGAAAGATAGCATCTTTATCTCAGTATTAAAAAAACTGAAAAAACTAATATAGAACTGAAGGAATGACATCCCTTCACTGAACCACTGTCTGCTTTGTGAAACAGCATCTTTCTAGAGTAGTTTTTTTTCCTAACTTGGCAGCTTTAGGTCAGGTGGACTTCAACTCCCAGACTTCCCCAGCTGGCCTTGGCAACATTTCCGGGAGTTGAAGCCCACACGTCTTAAAGCTGCCAAGGTTGAGTAACACTGCTCAGATGGCCCTGCTAGTAGCTTGAAGGACCAGGCTGTTCCCACCCGCCTCCGGTGTTGGGGCCATGGAGCAAACTCTGCTGGTTAATTGTTTTTGGGTTTTTTCCCCCTATAATTGGAATGATTTCTTTGACCTCAGACATGTGGATTGTTGATTTTTCTTGTGGTTGGTTTTAATCCTTGTACACAGCCTGGAGTCATTGCTGCTAGATGGGGAGCCACATGAATCATTTAAATGAAACAAATCACTGCCTCTTACCCCAAGGCATGCTAAAAGAACTACGTTTTAACGTTTTGCCAAGGCTCAGCAGGATCGGGACTCTCTGGACCAGACAAAGAATGCTGTTGCGTAGGGCTGACCCAGATACAAGGGGAACACATTTGTGAAGTCTCATCAAATGTCAATCCTTTACTGCTGAGATCTAGAGCATTTAAACTCTACCAGATCTAAACCTTGGGCAGAAATTAAAGGTGCAAAGCATTCCAGTAAGTAATCAGCTCTTTGTAACAATTAACAGTTTAAATATAAAAAGACAATTTACTACTGCTAATAGTAACCATGTGGTTGCATAGTTGAATATTATTATATTTATCTCTTTTTAATATGCAGCTCAAGTCTGTATACATACCTAATATTCCTGCCTCCTATTTTCCCCACAACAAAAACCTTGTGAGGTTGGGAGGGCTACGTGACAGTGACTGGCCTAAAGTCACCCTGTCCCTTTCACATACTAAAAGCAGGCCTAGAAATCAGGGTCTCTTGCCCCTAGACCAGCATCTGGTTCTCCAGACACTGTGAATAAATTCTAGTGGGCCATGAACTTAAAAAGAAAAGCTGCATTTCATCACTGTACATTGGTTTTCAATTAATAGCTGAGGGTGATTCAATACCAGCTCTGTGTGACCTGTTAGGAACTTGTGCCAGGTTGCTTCCAGGTCCAATTCAAGGTGCTGGTTATCACCTTTAAAGCCATTCAGGGCACAGGAAGAGGTTCTCTAAGGACCCCTCCCACCCAGGCAATCAGGGAGGGTGTGTTGCAAATCCTGTTGTGTAACGAATTTTGACTACCAGGATCTAGGAAGACGGTTTTCTCTGCAGTTTTCTCTGCTCTCTGGAATATCTAAACTTCAGAGAAGAGACGATACCCCATTTTTGGTATTCTGGAGAAGTGTTAAGAGCTGGCTCTGCCAATTAGTGGGGGGGGGGTTGTCTAAAAATGTTACACAATCCTGGGGATGGTCGGTGGCTTGAGAGCACTCCCCCTGCCTTATTAACCTTTGAGCTTTCTGAATTTTTCAACTCTTGATGGCCACTTTTCACTTGTAAATTTTAACCTTGCTTTTCATGTTGCTTTCAGTCATGTTTTATAATATTATCATTTATAAATTGGCCACTTAGATGAGATGGGCAGTGCAAAAATTTGATACTTGATTTGATTTTTATCCCACCTTTGTTACTTTACAAGTAAGTCAAGGTGGCGAATTTAAAGACAATTCCTTTCTCCTATTTTCTCCATAAAAACATCCCTGTGAAGTGGGTTGGGCTGAAAGAGTAACTGGCCCAAAAATCATCCAGCTGGCTTTTGTGCCTAAGACAGGAATCTCTTGGTTTCTAGGCCAGTGCCTTAATCACTACATCACACTGGCTAAATAAATAAACTTGAGGATCTGGATAGTAAAACCCACCTGAGATGTCCTGGCTTTGGCCTCCTGTTGACTCATCAAGAAGTCCTCCACCAGGGCCACCGCCTGGGAACACGACTCCGGCCTCCTGGCTTGGATCCAACTCCGAAGCTCCGGTGGGAGACTGGCCAAGAACTGCTCCAGGATCAGCAGCTCCAGGATCTGCTCCTTGGTGCGTCTCTCTGGCTTCAACCACTGGCGGCAAAGCTCCTGGAGTTGGCTGTGGATCCTCCGGGGATCCTCTACCACTTGGCAGCAGAATTGCCGAAAGTGCTGCCGCTGCCTCTCCGTTCTCATGGCTTCCCCTCGTAAGATGGCAGCCTTCACTTTCTCATAGTTTTCCTGGTCTCTGGCTTCCAGACCTCGGAAGGCCTCTTCCGCTTCTCCGCTCAGGGCCGGCAGGAGATGGGCCGCCCACTGGTCCCGAGGCCATCGGCAAGCTTTGGCCACTTGCTCAAAGGAGACCAGAAACTCCTTAGCGTCCTCCCAGGGAGAAGCCTCGGACGTCCCAGAGCTTCCCCGACCTGCTAAAATGGGCTGCAGAGATTTCAGGAACTGCTGCAGCTGGGCTTCCCAGCGCTCCTGCATCCCATGACAGGTCTCCCATCGGCAATGTTGTGACGCTCCCCATCCCAGGCGCTCCTTCTTATGCTGGCGATGAATTGCACCCGGGTTTTTTTCTTTTCCTTTTGGCTCCCGATCTGTCCCAGCAGCTCTTGGCTCATTCATTGCTTTCACAGCTGATCGTACCCTTCCAAATTCAGAATTAAGACTTTCACATCACATTATAGGTAAAAGGCCTAAAAAGGTTTTCAACAGTAACAGGAAATATTCATGACATTTTCTACTCAGATATTACAACCTTTTTTTAAAGATGTGAAGGCAGAAAAAGGGAATTCTTTTAAAAATAGGTTTAAAAAAAGCTTTTCAATCATACCATTCAATGGCTATTTTTGTGGGTCTCTTTATGGGTCCAAAAAAAAAGGGAGGCTGTTAAGACTCACCCTTGACTGAAAAAGTTCTGGGTCGAATCTTTGCACAACTGAGGCAGGAGTCTTCAATCAAACCATCTCTGCAAAAGCAAAGAACAAATATACAGGTAGTCCTCACCTTATGACCACAACTGAGCCCAAAATTTATGTTGCTAAGTGAGAAATTTGTTATTTCCATTTTTCCCCATTTATAACTTTGCCCGCCACATTTATTAAGTGAATCACTGTGGTTGTTAAATTAGTAACATGATTGTTAAGCGAATCTTTTTCCCTATTGATTTTGTTTAAGTCGGAAGATTGCAAAAAGTTGATCGCATGATCCCAGGGACACTGCCACCGTCATAAACGTTGAGTCAATTGTCGAGCATCTGAATGTAAATCGCACGACCGTGGGGGATGCTGCATCGGTCGTTAAGTGTGAAAAATGGGCATAGGTCACTTTTTCCAGTGCTGTTGTAACTTCAAATGGTCACTAAATGAATTGTTGTAAGTTGAGGACTACCTGTATTTACTGATGCTTTTATTTATTTGCTTATTTCAGTGGCCAAATCTGTGCCCATCTCACCCCAGGAATTCCAGGCACAGAAAATGCAGAAACAACATTCAATTTCATTCAGCCAGAGGTTGATCAATCCCCTCAGAGCTTTTTCCACTGGCCAACCTGGATATGGGGGCTCATAGAGAAGGACTGTCCCCCCCGCAGCCCCTTGCCAGGCAGGACCGGACTGGCCACCCCAAGGGAAAAGAGCTGCCTGTGGAACAGCTCCCTGTCCTGAGGCAGTTCAGGCACTATAAATAGTCCCTGACTTATGACAACAATCTTAAACAACAATTTTAAAATTCAGCCTAAATTATTTAATTTGTTTTAATTTATTTTAGTTTTTGTATTTCCTGTGTTTTATCTTCTGGCTGTTCACCGCCCTGAGTCCTTCGGGAGAAGGGCGGTATAGAAATTTAATAAAATAAATAAAAATAAATAAACAATCGAGCCCAACATTCCTGTTGCTAAGTGAGACCTTTGCTAAGTGAGTTTTGCCCCATTTTTACGACCTCTCTTGCCTCAATTTTTAAGGGATTCTCTGCAGTTGTTAAATTAGTAACACGCTTGTTAAGCAAATCTGGTTTTCCCCTTGATTTTGCTCGTCAGAAGGATGCACAAGGGGATCACGTGACCTCCGGGACATTGCACACAGTGAATTTTAACCCGTTTTACCACTTTCCTTGTCCCCGTTAAGTGAATCACCACAGTTGTTAAGTTAGTAACCTGCTTATTAAGTGAATATGGCTTCCCCATTGGCTTTGCTCGCCAGGAGGTCCCACAAGGACCTTTGGGACATAGCAACTGGTCATAAACGTGAAGCAGTTGGCAAGTGTCCGAATTTTGATCACGTGATCGTGGGCAATGCTGCAAAGGTTGGGAGTGCGAAAAATAGTCCCAAGTCCCTTTTTTCAATGTTAGCTTGGAAGGGTCACTAAATAAACGGTCATAAGCCGAGGTCGCACGGAGCAGCTCATAAGTCTCTTTTGTCAATGCTAGCTTTGGAAGGATCAGTAAATGAACGGTCCTAAGCCGAGGACTGCATGTAGCAGCAGCTCCTAAGTCTCTTTTGTCAATGCTAGCTTGGAAGGGACACTAAATGAACGGTTGTAAGTCGGAGACTGCATGTAGCAGCAGCTCCTTTTTTCAATGTTAACTTGGAGAGGTCAGTAAATGAACGGTCGTAAGCTGAGGACTGCATGTAGCAGCAGCTCATAGGTCCCTTTTTTTCAATGCTAGCTTTGGAAGGGTCAGTAAATGAACGGTCCTAAGCTGAGGACTCATGCAGCAGCAACTCCCAAGTCTCTTTTGTCAATGCTAGCTTTGGAAGGGTCAGTAGATGAACGGTTGTAAGCCAAGGACTGCATGTAGCAGCAGCTCCTAAGTCTCTTTTTTCAATGTTAACTTGGAGAGGACAGTAAATGAACAGTCGTAAGCTGAGGACTGCATGTAGCAGCAGCTCATAGATTCCTTTTTTTCAATGCTAGCTTTGGAAGGGTCAGTAAATGAACGGTCCTAAGCCGAGGACTGCATGTAGCAGCAGCTCCTAAATCACTTTTTCAATGTTAACTTGGAGAGGTCAGTAAATGATCAGTCGTAAGCCGAGGACTGCATGTAGCAGCAGCTCATAGGTCCCTTTGTTTCGATGCTAGCTTTGGAAGGGTCAGTAAATGAACGGTCCTAAGCCGAGGACTGCATGGAGCAGTCAAAGCCCCCGTAGGCGGGTCGGGACATCATCACCCTCCCCACCTCCCCCACACACACATCCGCCTCTGCCCCGAGAGCCGCAGCGAAGGCAAGCATCGCGGGTCTTCCCCCCCCCAACACCCAGTGACAGCTGCGCCGAGACTCCGGGGAAGCCCCCTCAGCCCAGGGACTGGAAGCGGCCCTCTTCCAAGGGGACTCCCCATCCGGCTTCCCGCCAGGCCTTTAGTCACCCTGAGGAGAAGCGAGGCGAAGGGGGTCCCGCCGCCACCTCCCCCCTTCCTCCTCCTCCTCCCCCCTCCTCCTCCTCCTCCCCGCGCGCGAGGCCGCCCAACGGCCATGGCCCACCTCCCCGCCCGCCAGCCACGCGCGTCACGTGACGCTCCTGCCGCGCGACCCCCCCCCTCCCCCGTACCGGAAACGCCTCGAGGCCTCGGGGACCCTCCGGCCTCAGAGGGAGGGAGGGAAGGAAGGAGGGAAGAGGCCTTTCCCGTCGCTGCTTCTTCTGGCCGCCGCCGCCGCTGCCGCTTCTGGCCGTGCGTGGCGGCTTTCCCGCGGCCTCCTCCTCCGCCTCTTTCGTCCCTGCGGGGGCCGGAGGGGCGGAGCGGCGACGAGGGAGGAGGAGGAGGAGGCCTCGCGCGGCCGCCGCCGCCGCCGCCTTCGTGGCGGCTCCGCCCTTGCCGAGGAGAAGCCGGGGAGGCCGCGCGGAGGGATGGGAGGCCACGCGGAAATCGCAGGGTCGGGGAAAGAGGCAGCTTTGTGCGGCGGCCGCTTTGAACCGGGCCTGACCCCTGCTTGCGTCTTTCGGCCCAAGGAGGGCTGGAGGCTAAATCATGCGATGGACGGTTGCAAGGACTGGGCACGGCTGGTCTAGTGAAGAGAAGGAGCAGGGGAGACATAGTAACAGTCTTCCAGTATTTGAGGGGCTGCCACAGAGAGGAAGAGGGTCAAGCTATTTTCCAAAGCACCTGAAGGCCAGACAAGGAATAATAGTAATAATAATAGTAATAATAATAGTAATAGTAATAATAGTAATAGTAATAATAATAGTAATAACAACAAAACAACAATAATAATAACTATTACTATTATTACTATTATTATTAATAGTATAATAACTATTATACTAATCTCGAATCTCACTAATCTTTAGTGAGATTCACAGCCTTTGAGGCTGGTTAATAGCTCAGCAGCTCCAGTCCTAACCAAGGACCTAGGAACTGTTAAGGTATCGTCGGAGGATGTAAACTGTTCCGAGTAAGGTGGTTTTTTGTACAGTCAAAATGTTCAAGTCCGGCAAATTTAGAATTTCTAAATAGCAGGGTAGCCCTTTGGGTATTGCTCCAAGGGCTCCAGTTACAATCGGGACAACACACGATTTCTTTTTCCACAGTCGCTCAATTTCAATTTGCAAGTCCTGGTACTTTGTGATTTTTTCTTGCTGCTTATCTTCAATCCGTGCATCACCAGGTATTGCAATGTCAATGAACCATACTTTTTTTCTTTTCAACTATTGTTATGTCAGGTGTGTTGTGGACCAAGTGCCTGTCAGTCTGAATCCTAAAGTCCCACAAGATCTTGAGTTTGTCATTCTCTAAAACTTTCTCAACCTGATGTTCCCAGTGGTTTTTGCTGTACTCAAATCCAAACTTCTGGCACAATTTCCAGTGAACGATGATGATGATTAATATTAATATTTCTATGCCGCCCACTCTCCAAGGACTCTGGGCGGCTTACACCAAAGACAGTATACTAAATAGCATATTGCCCCCGACAATCTGGGTCCTCATTTTACCCACCTTGAAAGGATGGAAGGCTGAGTCAACCTTGAGCCGGTGAGATTTGATCCGTTGATCTGGTGAATAATGGATGGAAACAGATCAAGGAGAGATTCAACCTGGAAATAAGGAGAAATTTTCTGACAGTGAGAACAATCAACCGATGGAAGAGAAGTTGCCTTCGGAAGTTGTGGGAGCTTCATCGCTGGAGGCTTTCAAGAAGAGACTGGACAGCCATCTGTCAGAAATGGTGTAGGGTCTCCTGCTTGGGCGGTGGAGGGGGGTTGGACTAGATGACCTACAAGGTCCCTTCCAACTCTGTTATTCTATTAAAAATCTATTACTGTAACTGTTACGGCCTTGATGTTTTAATCCGGTTTACCTGCCTCAACTTGGCATATCAAAGTTCCTATCTGCACTCTACAGGTAGTCCTTGACTTACCACAAAGTTTCATTAGTGACCGATCAAAGTTACGGCAGCACTGAAAAAAGCAACTTGGCCAACATCACACAACTCTCGCAGCATCCCCATGGTCACATGGTCAAAATTCAGACGCTTGGCAACACTCCTCTATTTACGACGGTTGCAGTGTCCCAGGGTCATGTGATCTCCTTTTGCGAACTTCTGACAAGCAAAGTCAATAGAGAAGCCAGATTCGCTTAACAACCGTGTGACTAACAACTGCAGTGATTCACTTAACAAGAATGGCCATAAAAGGGCAAAACTCTCAACAACTGTCTCGCTTAGCAATACAAAAATTTCGGCTCAGTTGTGTCCATAAGTCCAGTTATTATGAACTCTCTTTGCACAGCTTTGGATCTAACCAAACTGGATTTATTTCTATTCCTTGCAGACAGCTGGACATTTGCATTCTTTTTAGAGTGTCATTGAGGCCACTTGGAGGTTTGTCTGTGTCCTCGCGGTCACCTTAGTGCAAATGGGTGTGGAGCTTTCTTGGAACTGCTGGAAGGACAATGTTGTGGAGCTGTGCTTTTGCAAGAGGTTTCCGCCCTGTGTACCTTCACTGTTGAACACGGGCGTAGGATGAGTCTGTGTTGTCTGCATCTCAAACTGAAGCGCAAATGGTTCCTGTAGTCTGCAATTTTTCTCTAAAATCATTCATACTCCTGCACCATTCGAGTGCCTTCAGGTGGCCTCAATGACTCTAAAACGGGTTCCCAACCTTTTCTATACCCTGCACCCCTAGAATGCTTCTGATATATTCTAGCACCCCTTACAAAAGTAAATAGTTATATGCATATAATTATGCGTATATACGTATACACTATAATTTTGAAACTTCTAAACCCAAGTTTTCGCACCCTTTAGAATATCGTCTCCCACCCCCTGTTGGGACCCCCTGCTCTAAAAGGATTGAAATGACCAGTTGTCCGCAAGGAGTATAAATCCTTCCACTCCCCACCATCCAGCCAGAGCTGAAGAAGCTTCTTGGATGGGAAGCAAAACATCTTCAAAGAATAACAAGAAAGTCCAGTTGCCTCTTGAAAAAAGCACCCTTCAGGCAAGCATGACCGAGATGACTGAAAATCTCCACAGACAAATGCCATTGAATGTTTATGCAAATCCAAAGTCTTTATCTGAATTAAAATATGTGGGAATACAACCAGATTAAAGTGGCAAGCTATGAAACTGGAGTGATCCATGAATCGGAATCTGCAAAAAAGAGGGCCCTGCAAGCCCTTGTGATCTTGGCCCGTGATGGCGAACCCATGGCACGCGTGCCAGAGGTGGCACACACAGCCCTCTCTCACGGCATGCAGAGCAGTTGCCCCATTTCAGCTCTGCTGCGCACGCATGCGTTCCTCCCACCAGCCAGCTGGTCTTCGGGTCAACTGTGTGTATAAACAATATTTTCCAATGTTTTTCCTATCTGTAGCCCTAACTCTGCTGTTTAATTGCCTTTTTTCCTATCTTAATTTACAGCATTGCACTGTTTTTTCTTCTACTATGCAGGGACATTGGCATATTTGTATTACGCCTTGATTTATTTATATGCCTCTTAAAATCCTGCAAGTCAAATTCTGAGATATTGATGACTTTCATACCAGTACATACTGTACTTGCTTCATGTTTGAATAGGTTGGTAAGTGTGCAATTACAAATTGTTTTACGTTAGGAAACTCTACACAAATTGAAATAAAACAAAGATACAAGAATCAAGGGTTGTTGAAGCCAGAACCAAACTCCTGCTTTAAAGATTTGGGGTTGGTTCCTCCCCCCCCCCTTTCATCTTAAAGATGCAGACCAGAAGAGAGATCATTGCTGAAGGTTAAGATGTGCTTACCTACCAATCTCACAATCGTACTCCAGGAAGGATTCATTAAGAGCTGCTTGAACCCATAAATCAAAGTTTAGGAGGAGGAATTAAATTAAAGCAAGCACTTAAAAAGAAAACAGTTTAGCTAACTGCTGTGACTTCAACCCCCGAGGCTGACTTATCGGAGGGAGAAGGCTCCGAACATGAAGGAGTTGGCCAGGCCTCCCTCTCCAGGACCCTCCTCTCTGGCAATGCCTCAGGTGTCTCCCGGAGGAGAAGAGATTGGCCAGGAGCCAGGTATCTCCTCGCAGTAGGACAGTGACGGAGATAAGTCTTGGCTGGATCCACGCCAGTGTCGGAGAGACAAGCGCATGCAGCAGAAAAGGAGGCGTGCCAGAGATTAAGCTGAGTCACTGGACCACACCCCACAGGGGATAAAAGGGGGTGAGGTGGCCATTCAGACTCTGCGACGGACAAAACAAACTACTAGCGAGTCACATTGTATCTTTGAAACAACGTTATCTGCCTTGGATTTAATACGGACTGGACTTGACAATTCTTGAACTGTGTGTATCTTGTTTGGGTTTATCTGTCGGAGGAACAACCCCTCCCTCTGAGTAAAGTTCTTGGCAAGCAGCTACTGGGTTGCTGCCAATCCTCTTATCCAAAGAATTTGTTGTCTGCCAGTTTTATTTAACCCCTGACTATCTGTTTGTGTGCGTGTGTGAGACGGGGACAGAACACTAACCTGTCCTGATCTTTACGAAACAGTGCGGAGTGTGAAAAAAAGACAAGTAGACAAAAGTTGAGAAAAGATTTTAAGCAGTTTGTGTTTAAGTAGGCAGTTGTTACTTGGACTTTCTTTACCAAACTGTTCTGAAATTTTTATCTTGATAGTGGGTAAATAGAGATGTATAAATGTTTTGTTTTATATCTTTGGGAATGAACATTCATTTTACTAGTCAATCCGTTCAACCAGCATCCGTGTTATGCTTTTAATTAGTGCAATATTACACTTCAGGATTATATTACTATCTTAATTTTCATTCTTGCCACTTCCAAGTTCTGGTTAAGGCTTGAATGTCAACTCTCGAGGGGCTGAGAGGTCACTTCCTTCTCAGCCAAGAAGAGGAGGGGGATCCAAGAACATGACTCTTTGCTTTCTAGGAAGAAATCTCAAGGCAAGAGAATGAGGCGGTAATTAAGAAGGGAGATCAAGAAATTAACTTTTTCATCTAGTAAGGAAAGGACTCCTTGCGGATTTTACTCTGCTAGTCGTAGCTGACTATATGGGGTGGTACTCATTTCAAGGCCACCAAGGATCTTAACTGCTGAGCCATTGCGCCTCCCCCATCTCGGAATTAGTATAAATTGGGACAAATGTATTTTATTTGTTTACCTCATAATATCACACAGGTATTTTGGAGACCTCTAGAAAGGGTCTATGTGTGAGAAAACGCAGATGTGCAAAATATTGTTAAGATAGCTGGAAGCTGATGGCACCAGATTACTGCATTTCATACATTTCCTTCCTCTTAAATAAAATGGACAACAATTGTTCTTTTCTGGCCACTTTGTAGAAGTGATTTCTTCTGTAGCTTTGCTGTTTTCCATATTTGCTAAACCTTTCTACCTTTGAACTGTGATGTGGGAATCTCTAATACGTATGCCAGCTTTTTTTCCCCCCTTCTGCTAAACAGGAGGTAAGAATCTTGCACTATCCATTGGAGTGGCAAATGGGATTTGTTACCCGTTTGCCCGGAATGTTGAAGTTAAACAATGGGAGAAAGTTAGGGATTTGTAAGCTTCTTCTATGTTTGCCACTGATTGGTTAATTCATATTAGCAATAACAATAGCAATTAGACTTATATACTGCTTCACAGTGCTTTTACAACCCACTCTAAGGGGTTTACAGAGTCAGCCTATCGCCCCCAACAATCTGGGGCCTCATTTTACCAACCTCGGAAGGACGGAAGGCTGAGTCCACCTTGAGCCAGACAGGATCGAACTCCTGGCAGTGGGCAGAGTTTGCCTGCAATACTGCATTCTAGTCACTGTGCCACCATGGCTCTTTTATTAATAATACTCTTCTGTCCTGACACTGCAATTGATTCATTTTTTATGGTCTAATCTTTATATATATGTATGTATGTATGTATGTATGTATGTATGTATGTATGTATGTATGTAAGTTTTCACGGGTATATATGTGTGTACAGTTAATATCTTGGGTTTCTTCCCGTGTAATTGTAAACATATCCTTAAAAGGGTAGTAGCGACATTTCGACGAAATCGCATTCGTCATTTTCCGGCTGATGTTCTCGGTTTGGTGCTTATGGGCAAACTGTGTGATTGTAACTGACGTTTTTCTATGAAAAGAGGCAAAGGTGTATTCTGATTGGTCGACAGTGTTGTTGTATTCTCATTGGCTGATGACGTAGCTGTATTTTGATTAGGTGGAAGCGCTGTTGCTAGGTTGTGGGTCAATGGATAAGTTATGCTGGAACAGCCAGAAGATGACGAATGTGATTTCGTCGAAACGTCGCTACTACCCTTTTAAGGATATGTTTACAATTACATGGGAAGAAACCCGAGATATTAACTGTACACACACACACACACACACACACACATATATATATATATATACAAGGCATAATTTATTTCACATTTTCCATTGCTTTTCTACATTTTGCTGACACGTTTGCCTATTACTTCAATTTTGGGGGTGTGCTGGATTTCATCAGTGAATTAAAATCGTGAATTAAAATCGTTTACCCTACCACCAACCAACACCGGTCCCCTACAGGTGCTCACAGGAGCAACTATATATCAAAGGAAGGAAGAAAACCGGCTCTCATTCATTCATCGGAGCTCACGTTCACACTGGCAGGGGGTCCTGGGGTTTGAAGCATCCCCAAGGCCTCCTCCCTGCAGGCCTGATACAGGGAGGGCACGATCGGTCTGCTGAAGGTGGCACAGGACGGGATTTTATATTTAGGGGCAAGCAACTTCAGGAGGTGTTGGAAACCTGCATCCTCCACCATGCGGAAAGGCTGGTCGTCCAAAGCCACCATCTGATCAACAGCACAGGTCACTTCCGAAGGCTTTGGACCGGCCTGCCTTTTCCCGGCTGACTTCTTCTTCGTCCAACACTGCGGCAGGACAGGTCCCTTCGCCTTTCTGCTAGTCGGCAACGCAGTTCGTGGTGCGGTAATGACAGCCGGGACAAAGTTGGCGTGATGCCGCTGCAGATGTTTCAGCAGCCCCGACGTTGAAAAACGTTTTGAGTTCTTGCCTCGGCTGATCCGTCTCTTGCAGTGAGTGCAGATGCCGTAACAGGGGTCCTCTGAATCCAACTCAAAGTGATTCCACACCACGCTGTGCTCCGGACTGGTGCGGGGTCTCTTTAGGGAGGGGGGTTTGCTCGAGGGGGGTTTCGGGACCCCATGGCTGCCCTCCCTAGGGAAGGAATGCGGAAGGGGAGTTCTCTGGTATCTCTTCCGATGAACTTCTGCCAGCTCATTACATCCCTTTCCTGCTCCTCCTTGCGGCGATGCTCCTTGTGGCTCAGATCTTCCTCCCAGCCTCTTGCCTTTTACAGGCACGTGGCTGTAGCTGGTCTGCGGCTCCATCCTGCAAGCATCTTCTCTTTCAGTTTCTCCATCCTGAGAAATCTCAACTTTGATGTAATTTCCCATTTCATTCCCTGGGGAAACAAAGAGGCATGCTAGAGCAGGAGGTCCCCAACCCCTGGGCCGCAGCACAGTATCAGGCCGCAACCTGTTTGGAAGAGGGCTGCAGAAGTGAGGTGGGGATGGGGGTGAAAATGTGTGTGTGTGCGTGCGCAGCTTCACTTGCACAAGCGTGCATGCCCACTGTTTGTGCAAATGGAGCTGCGCACGCGCACCCACCACTCGTGGAGGACCATCCCCTCTCCCCCCGGTCTGCAAAGCTTGGGGAACGCTGTGCTAAAGGACAAATATGGTGCCGAGGTTTCAATTTATTCGTCAACACTTCCAAATCTGTTGCAAGCCAAGGAATACCTGTGGTGTTGGTGGGGGCACTGCATCCAAGAAGAAGACCGTCTTACCCAAATTATCTCTGTTTGTGGTGTCGTCGGCCTCCTGCAGGACTTGCCAGAGCATCGTCTGTTGTAGGCCTGGTTGGGTCAGGCCCTGCTTGACGATTTGCAGAGACCCTCCAGTTTCCTTGAAATCCCTGGAGTCCTGCAAACACCAACAGAGACAAAAAAAAAACCCCTTTAATACTTTGCGTTTTGACTGTCAGCAACAACGCGCAGGCTTCCCTGAGGCCAATGGTGGATCTAACAAACTAATCATCCCGTTACGATTCCGCTGAAAAAAATGGCTTTAAGGCAAAGCTTCAGGCTTCCTCAGAACATGTTGTTTCCCTCTGGACCAGGGGTGTCAAACTCAATTTCATTGAGGGCTGCATCAGGGTTATGTTTGATGTCGGGGGAGCCGGGATGGGCATGGCCAGCTCAATGTCACTCGTGTCGGGGGCGCCTGTGGTGGCCCGAGCACTCTGCCAGCGAAAACGGGCTCCCAAGCTCTGTTTTTGCTGGCAGAGGCACTGCGGGCCGGTCCTTTGCTGTTTCCAGGACAGTCTCGCGGGCCAGATCTAAACACCTTGTGTTTGATAACCCTACTCTAGACAATTGCCCTGATGTCTACAAACAATTGTCCTGTTTCCCCCAAAATAAGACATCCCCTGATAATAAGCCCAATCAGGCTTTTGAGTGCATGGCAATAAGGCCAAGTGCTTATTTCAGGGTTAAAAAACAACAACACGGTAGGTAGTCTATATATATATATGAGCCACAGTGGTTAGAGTGCAGTACTGCAGCCTACTTCTGCTGACTGCCGGCAGCCTGCAGTTCGGCAGTTCGAATCTCACCAGGCTCAAGGTTGGCTCAGCCTTCCATCCTTCCGAGGTGGGTAAAATGAGGAGCCAGATTGTTGGGGGCCAAGAGGCTGACTCTGTAAACCACCTAGAGAGGGCTGTAAAAGCACTGTGAAGCAGTGAATATGTCTAAATGCTACTGCTAGTCCTTGACTTAGCAACAGTTCATTTAGTGACAGTTTGACATTACAAGGGCACTGAAAAAAGTGACTTGTGATTATTTTTCACACTTAAAGTTGCCGCTTGGCAACTGACTCATATTTATGACAGTTGCAGTGTCCCTGGGTCACGTGATCTCCTTTTGCAACTCTCTTGACAAGCAAAGTCAATAGGGGAAGCCAGATTCAGTTAACAACCGTATTACTAACTGACTCATATTTATGACTATTGCAGTGTCCCTGGGTCACGTGATCTCCTTTTGCAACTCTCTTGACAAGCAAAGTCAATAGGGGAAGCCAGATTCACTTAACAACCGTGTTACTAACTTACTAACCATGTTACAAACTTAACAACTGCAGTTGTTACTCAACAATAGTGGCAAAAATGTTGTAAAATGGGACAAAACTCATTTAACTCACTTAGAGACAGTAATTTCGGATTCAAATGTGGTCGTAAGTCAAGGACTATCTGTACACCATAAACACGGCACATACCTCTTTCCCATCAGTCTGGCTCACTTCTTTAGGAGTTAGCAAGAGAGAGACACCTGGAGGTTTGAATCCATTGACTAGGCAGAACGAAAAAAGAGATTTTTTAATAGAGAATTTCAAAATAGGAAGTCTTTTATTTGTTTATTATTTTTTTTAATGTTATAAAAGAGGATAGGGGGAAAGTTCTAAGAAGAAGGAGCTTCTAAATCAATGACAGTAGAAGGCGTTTCTGCTGAAGAGCTTCTAGTTGCTCAGGATTCAGGAGGAATCATAAAGGTACAGTAGTGGCCAAAATTGTGGAAACTTTTTGGGAGAAGTATATTTTTGAGGTTTGATGGCTAATAACACCACTTTTTTTTTTTTTTTTTGGAGTTTCAAGATAATCATATTCCACTGCTGGAATGGCCTGGGAATAGCCCAGACCTTAACCCAATTGAAAATCTATGAAGCCGACTAAAGAAACTTGTTAGTCAGAAGCAACCCAGTAATAAAACCCAGTTAATAGAAGCCATCATTCAATCTTGGTTTCACATTATAACAGCTGCAGAACTAAAAGACTTGGTTCACTCCATGGGAAGATGTTGTAAGGCCGTAATTCATGCTAAAGGTTACCCAACTAACTGATATGGTGATAATTTTTGTATATCTCGTTTTTTTCTATGGTGATAATTTTTGTATATCTCGTTTCACTTTTCTTTTTTTAACTGCTATTCTAATAGCAAATCCTTCCTAAAAGTTATTGCATTACATTCTTGATTAAATTATCTTCTCACTGATATATAATTTTATAGTACTACTGCAAAAAAAAGTGGTGTTATTAGCTAGTTTTAGAAAATACACTTTTCCCAAAAGGTTTCCACAATTTTGGCCACTACTATATGTGTGAATGGCCTTGGGAGAAAGAAGAAAAAACCGCAGAGCCATGGGTAAAAGATTATCTCGGCCCACAGAAGGAGAAGGGGGGTGAGAAACATTTCAGAAGCTACCCTCCCTTGTTTTCCAGAGAGCAAAAGGAAAGGAGGGAAGAAATATTTTTCTTTTTGCAATATTTTGTTAACGTAACCTTACAATAAAGACAGAGCTGACGCTCATGGTTATCTGCTTCTTATCTGGACTACCTTGCAGGGAGAACAGACCCCTTTTGAAGGAGGGTTTTATTATTAATATGATTTATTAGACTTAGAATTTAGAATAATTTTATTGTCACTTTGAACATACACTAATCTGCAAAAATTAAAATGAAATTTCATTGCCTACAGCTCTCAAAGGGTCACCACCTCCTATATACACTACATTAAACATGACAAAATAAATAATAAATAAATACAAAATTATGTCCATACCCACATATATTATATGACACAGAGAAACAACACAGTCCAGTTCGGATATATACATATACATGGCGAGAAAAACGAATCTTGCGAAAACCATCTTTTGTTGGTTAGTTTTTCTTGTACCTAACTAGCCTTTTTTTTTTTCTTGATAAATTTTTTATTTTTATTTCTCATAAACATATTTAAGTGTACAGTCTCTTATCCATCATTAATCATTGATCATTCATCCTATCCTTTAACTTTCATTTTTATCTGTTCGGGGCTGTTCTTTTACCATTTCCTCTTCTTTGTTTTACCACAACCTTCCCTCTTCTTCTTCTTCTTCTTCTTCTTCTTCTTCCCTCCTCTTCCTTCTTCTGTCCCTTTCTCCTTTATTCATTCCCCCTCTCCTCCCCTTCTACTTCTCCTCCCCTTCCCCCACTCCTCTCTTCTTCCTCCCTTTCTAGCCCGCTCTCCTACTCTTCTTTCCCCTCCCTTTTCTTCTTTTCCTTTTCCCTCTCTTCTATCCCTCTCTCTCCTTTCCTCTCTTCTCCCCTCCTTCCCTCACTCTAGTCTTAACTAGCCTTTTAACTAGCTGACCAATTAACAAATTAACCCTCTTTGTAGAGAGGTAGCCATAGCATTTAGACTTATATACTGCTTCACATTGCTTTATAGCCCTAAGTGGTTTAGAGAGTCAGCCTGTTGCCCCCAACGACATGGGTCGTCATTTTACCCACCTCGGAAGGATGGAAGACTTGAGTCAACCTTGAGTTGATTAGGATTGAACTCATGGCAGTGGGCAGTTAGCCTGTACCATCAGTATACAGGTAATCCTCAACTTTACAACTATTCATTTAGTGACTGTTCGAAGTTACAACAGCACAGGAAAAAGTGACTTACGACCATTTTCACACCACCATCCCTATGTTCACATCATCAAAATTCAGGCGCTTGGCAACCGGTTCATATTTATGACCTTTGCAGCGTCCTGGGGCCATGTGATTCCCGTTTGTGACCTTCTGTCAAGCAAAGTCAACGGGGAGCGCCGGATTCACTTAACAACTGTGCTGCTAACCTAACGACTGCAGTGATTCATTTAACAATAGTAGCAAGGAAGATCGTAGAATGGGGCAGAGCTCGCTTAACAACTGTCTTGCTTAGCAATGGAAATTTTGGGCTCAACTGTGGTCGTTAAGTCGAGGACCACATGTGTATATCAAAGATTAACCGATCAATTTAGATCCTGCCCTCTTTGCAGCAATGGTCTTGCATGGATTATTGCTCTGAAAAAATTCCTTCAGAAAAATGAACCGGGCCAGCTAAGAATTAAATATTGAGAAAGATTCTGATCATGAAGGCATGCTTAGATACAGAGTTGGCTATTGTTAAGTTTCACAGAGAGCCCCTGTATGAAGGAAATGGGAGGTTAAAAAATTTGATTGATAAATACATAACAGTATTTTTCGGACTATAAGACGCACCTGACTATAAGACGTACCTAAATTTAGAAGAGGAAAATAACAAAAAAAAAAGTTTTTGGCCTCCCTTTTTTCGGACCTTTTCCAGTCTTTTTTGGCCCATTTTTTGAGGGCGTTTTCAAGGGTATTTTGGGATCGTTTTGGGGCTTTTTTCACCCCATTTTTGAGGCTTTTTTTGGCCTGTTTTTTCCACAAAAAGGGGCAAAAAAAAGCCTCAAAAACAGGCCAAAAAAAGCCTCAAAAATGGGCCAAAAAAAGCCTAAAATACGGAGTAAAAAACACCTCAAAAACGGTCCGTAAATGCCTCAAAAACAGGCTGAAAAAAGCCCTGAAAACGGGCCGAAAAAGCCCCCCAAATGGGCCAAAAAAAGGCCCGGAAACAGGCCGTGCGAAGGCCAAAAAATGGCTGGCGGGTGGGCGGGGCTTCGGCAATATTCAGACAAAAAAGTGCATCTTATAGTCCAAAAAATACGGTACATACCTCATTACCAAAGTTTTACAGGTCTGACCGGATGCGAGGATAGAACATAGGGGGCATTCAGTTCTTCTAGAACTCAGCTGGTGCAACTTTTCTGATCCTCGACTCTCGACTAGCATTTCCCAAATTATCTCCTCCACAAGGCTGAAGAGGTTGAAGGAATTTTGCCCCTGGCTCCTCCCCCCCCCCACCCCCAAATTGGGTCACCCATAAAAACTCACAAAAGGAAAAGCAGAAGAAAAGTTAAGAGCTTCTGATTTCTGACCCAGCAATTTGGCATCCACATCTGGCTCAGGTTCATCACAGACTGCTCCCTTTGCGGCATTCGGGGGCTCGTTCTCGGCTACTAGGAAGTCCGCCGGCTCTTCTTTTAATGGACCCTGAAACAGGAAACAGAATGTCCACGGAGATTCTTAGTCATCCCAGGTCAGGAATGTCCCAAAGGTGTTTTTTTTTCAAGAGGCAATTGGACTTTCTGGTTTTTCTTTTATTTATTTATTTATTTTTATTTTATTTTATTTCTATACCGCCCTTCTCCTGCGGGACTCAGGGCGGTGTACAGCCAAGATAAAACATTGCATATAAAATTTAAAAGCAGTTTAAAAAACAGTTAAATAATTTCGGCCCAAGATTTAAAAACAACCCAATTAAAACCGAATTCAATTAAAACTGAGAGGATGGGATCAAGCCAGCCCGGCTAGATGGAATAAGTGTTATTTTCAGGGCCCGATGAAAAGTCCGGAGGTCTGATATCGTGCGTATCTCAGGGGTAGCTCATTCCAGAGGGCAGGTGCTGCCACAGAAAAGGCTCTCCCCCTGGGGGTCGCCAGCCGGCACTGTCTGGCCGACGGCACCCTGAGGAGGATCTCTCTGTGCGAGCGAACCGGTCGGTGGGAGGCTATTGGCGGCAGAAGGCGGTTTCGCAGATACCCCGGCCCTAAGCCATGGAGCACTTTAAAGGTGGTCACCAACACTTTGAAGCGCACCCGGAAGACCACCAGAAGCCAGTGCAGCTCGCGCAGGAGAGGTGTCATATGTGAGCGCCCCGTCGCTCCCATAATCCCCCGCGCGGCCGCATTCTGGACTAACTGCAGTCTCCGGGTGCACCCCAAGGGGAGCCCCATGTAGAGAGCATTGCAGTAGTCCAGGCGGGAAGTGACGAGTGCTTGAGTGACCATGTGTAGGGAGTCCCGATCCAGAAAGGGGCGCAACTGGCATATCAGGCGAACCTGATAAAACGTCCTTTTGAGGACGTTTTGCTTCTCATCCAAGAAGAGCTTCTTCAGCTCTAACTGGATGGTGGGGTATGGAAGAATTTATATTCCTTGCAGGCAGCAGGTCACTTGCATCCTTTTAGAGAGTCGATGAGGCCACTTGGTGGCACTCAAATGGAGCTGAAGTAAGGATTTGCAGAGAAAAATTGCAGACTCCAGGAACCATTTGCGCTTCAGTTTGAGATGCAAATAACACAAACTCATCCCCAACATCCCCACTCATCCCCTACGCCTGTCTTCAACAGTGAAGAAGCCTAGGGCGGAAAACATCCTGCACAAATCACAGCTTCGGAACAGTCCTTTCAGCAGTTCTATGGAGGCTCCACACCCCGTTCTGTCCCCGTCACACACGCACACACACCAACAGACGTTCAAGAGTTAAAGACCAAGCCAGCCGGCAAAATCCTTTTCCTTACGATAATGGAACTTGGCAACAACCTAGTGGCTGCCTGCCAAGAGTTTATTACTTATGAAGAGGAGAGATAATGTCTCCCCGCTTCTGGTACATCAAAAGAAACAGCTCAATCAAGTCCAAAGATAATCCAGCAAAATCTATAACAAAAGTCCGGCAATGCAGAATGGCGTGGAAGCTTTCAGCTTTGTTCGTCACAAGATTTGACTGGCCACCACGCTCCCTTTTATACCGTGGGGTGTGGTCCAGTGACTCAGCCTAATCTCGGGGACGCCTTTTCTTCTGTTGCGCGTGCTTATCTCTGTGACACTGGTGTGGATCCAGCCAAGACTCATTACCCTCATCACTGTCCATCTGTGTCTGCGTGGACGTGCTTGGCCCCGGCCCTATCTCTTGCCCTTCGGCGGACACCGAAGGCATTGCCAGAGAGGAGGGTCCTGGAGAGGGAGGCCTTGCCAACTCCTCTCCTTCAGTCTCGGAGTCCTCTCCTGCCGATGACACAGGCTCAGGTAACGGAGCCACAACACACCCATCTGCACTACTCAGGTGACCCTGAGGACACCGACAAACCTCCTAGTGGCCTCAGTGATTCTCTAAAAAGGATGCAAATGACCAGCTCTCTGCAAGGAGTATCAATCCTTCCGTTCCCCACCATCCAGTCAGAGCTGAAGAAGCTTCTCAGATGGGAAGCGAAACGTCTTCAAAGAAAAACCAGAAAATCCAGTTGCCTCCTGAAAAAGCACCTTTGGAACAGGAAACAGAATGGTACAATGGGAGAGAGAAGTTCAGAAGGTAACATGGTTTCTGATTTTTCAGCAAAAAAGGAGATCACAGCAGCTTAAAAAAAAAAACACACACACAAAAAAAAAACACAGGCTCTTTGAAAGTCAATTAGCTGTCTCATTATAAGGATAAGATTGCCAAGTCCTTTTTAACCAGTGCCAGGATATATTTGGGACAAAGTGCAGCAGTGTATCCAGGAGGACGCCCAAGTTGCGAGCCCTTTCCATGGGGGCCAATGATTCGCCCCCAGCGATGGCACCAGCTGGCTATATCGGGACACTGGAAGCCACAGCCACTTGGTCTTGGAAGGGTTGAGTCGGAGCCTGTTTCTCCCCATCCAGGCCCACACAGCCTCCAGGCACCGGGACATCACTTCAAGGGCATCGTTGGGGTGGCCTGGGGTGGAGATGTACAGTTGAGTGTCATCAGCGTACTGATGGAACTCCATCCCAAAGCCACAGATGATCTCACCCAGCGGCTTTACATAAATGTTGAACAGAAGGGGCGAGAGGACCGACCCTTGCGGCACCCCACAAACAAGGCGCCTCGGGGTCGACCGCTGCCCCCCTGCCAACACAGATTGCGACCGGTCAGAGAGGTAGGAGGAGAACCACCGCAAAACGGTGCCCCCCACCCCCAACCCCTCCAACCGGTGCAACATACCATGGTCGATGGTATCAAAAGCAGCTGAGAGATCTAACAGGACCAGGATAGAGGAGCATCCCCTATCCCGAGCCCTCCAGAGATCATCCACCAACGCGACCAATGCCATTTCCGTGCTGTACCCAGGCCTGAAGCCGGACTGGAGCGGATCTAGATAGACAGCTTCATCCAGGTACTGTGGAAGCTGCCGCGCCACCACACTCTCAACAACCTTCGCAATAAACGAAGGTTGTTGTAGTCACCTTATGCACCATAACCCTGGGTAACTTAAAAACATCCTCAGCTGAATTTTGCCAATTCAATATGTGATTATTAGCTGCTGTGCTGCCCTGCTCACTCACACACATAACTGTGGTGTAGTGAATTTATTAATACTCCCCAGCAATTCCCTTCACGAAAAAACCCAGAAGTGTCTCAATTAAGTCCAGTCACGAGCAGACCAACGTTAGCCTCCAGAGGAGTGGCAAGAGAGTCCTTGAAAGTTCCTCAAACAGAATAAATCCACCAGACAAATTTAAATCCACAACCAGTCAAGAAAAGTCCAGAGTTTCCAAGACAAATTAAAGTTAAGGCATGGTTTCAATCCAAAGCGAGGCAGGAATCACGACAATCGGAAAACACACAGCTAGGAAACAAACACCTTGTTTCCAGCAACACCTCCCTCTGTCTGCAGTGCTAAATAGCCAGCTTCCGGCACAGCCTTTAATCAAGAAGAGTAATCTGGATGACCTTCTCTGCTCCTGCCTTTTTTCTGCCCTATGTGTTCTCACATCAGGCGTAGAAAAGGCAGTTTCTCCTCCTCCTCTCTGACAGTCATGGGGGTCATTAAACTAATCAAGTTTAATCAACAGGCTGATTAAATTACAATGTAATTAATTAAATTAATCCAGGAGGGAAGCAACCTGGAATGAAGGAGAAACGTCCTAACAGTGAAGACAATCAAGAGTGGATAAAAATCAATGATTTTTTTTAAAAAATCAAAAAAAAAATCAGATTTTTTTGATTTAAATCGAATTTATTTTAATAAAAAACTTTTGGGCTAAAAATCTATCGTAAGATAGTTTTCTATTTAAGATACATAAATAATTTAGTTTATTCAGCATGAAATGGAGCTTAGTTACGTACAGGGTGGATCTGATTTAAATCGAGTTGATTTAAATCACAATTTAAATCATGATTTAAATCTCTAGTAAAAAGGCTTGATTTAAATCAACTCGATTTAAATCATAATTTTTAAAGAGCAACTGTCATCTCTGCTACTCCTTTGACCCACTGTTGACTCACTGATAGTTGCAGAATATACAGCCTCGTGCTACATAACTAAGCTCCATTTCATGCTGAATATACTAAATTATTTATGCATCTTAAATAGAAAATTATCTTACGATAGATTTTTACCCCAAAAGTTTTTTATTAAAATAAATTAGATAAAAATAAAAAAAATCCAATTTAAATAAAAAAAATCCGATTTAAATCAAAAAAATCTGATTTTTTTTATTTTTTAAAAAAAATCATTGATTTTTATCCACCCTGGTTATGTAGCATGAGGCTGTATATTCTGCAACACTGGGACTATCGGTGAGTCAACAGTGGGTCAAAGGAGGAGCAGAGATGACAGTTGCTCTTTAAAAATTATGATTTAAATCGAGTTGATTTAAATCAAGCCTTTTTCCTAGTGATTTAAATCATGATTTAAATTGTGATTTAAATCAACTCGATTTAAATCAAATCCACCCTGAAGACAATTCACCAGTGGAACAGCTTTGCCTTCAGACATTGTGGGTGCTTCATCACTGGAGGTTTTTAAGACGAGACTGGACAGTCACTTGTCTGAAACGGTATATAGCCATGATGGCGAACCTATGGCATACATGCCACAGGTGACACACGGAGCCATATCTGTGGGCACGCAAGCATTGCCCTAGCTCAGCTCCAGTGCACATGTGCGCACCAGCCAGCTGATTTTCAGGCCTTCTGTCCCACCTGAAGTCGGGAAACGGGCCATTTCTGGCCTCCAGAAGGCCTCCAAGGGAGTGGGAAAGGCCATTTTCGCCCTCCCCAGACTCCAAGAAAGCCTCTGGAACTTGGGGAGGGCGAAAAACGGGCCTACCTTGTGCACCGTGCCATCACGTGCCAAAAGTGGGGGAAGTGGGGGGGGTGTCATATGTGCATGCGCGGAGGGTGGGGCGCATTGAATGATGGGTGTGGGCACGTGCACGCATGACTCCCCCATGGTACCCCTGTTTTTGGCCCGCGACGGCAAAAAGGTTAGCCATCACTGGTATATAGGATCTCCTGCTTGAGCAGGGGGCTGGGCTAGAAGACCTCCAAGGTCCCTTCCAGCTCTAGTCTGATTGATTGATTGATTGTGTCAGGTTTCGAGGTCATCTCAAATAAATTGCATTTCAAACAAAGTCTTTGATGAAAAACTCCCATTTATTAAGCACAACCTTCTAACTCCGACTCCATCGTAGCCAACACTGACTTCCTGACCCAAAACCCTCCCTTTCCTTTCCCCGCTCCTCTGCACTCATTGGCCATCTTCCAAGTCACTCTACCCCTAATCTACTGCTCCAGCTCAAAGGAATTTCCCCCCTCCCATCCCATCTCCTAGGGGATATTATCTCCAGGGAAAATAAGTAGGTGAAAAGTCAAACGTCCCTTTCCAGACGTCTCCGCTTCTCCTTCTTATGTCAGCACTAGAGTAAATGCAGCTTGAAGTGCTGACAGATTGATTGATTGATTGATTGAAGTCTGCAACTGCATGCTTTCCCTAGCTGGAGCCTCAGGCAAATCCCTTCCAGAGGGCTGCTCAGAGCCATCAATGAACTCAGCTCCTGAAGAACAGGTTCATCCTCCAGCTCAGCTCCTGAAGAACAGGTTCATCCACCCCCCCAGCTGAAATCTTTAAGATAGGTATCTGGGGAATCGTCCCAGGGAAGACACCACAGCTACTCTGGCTCACTGGTTTACAGGTAGTCCCCGATTTACAAGCACTCATTTAATGACTGCTCAAAACTACAACAGTGTTATAAACAGTGACCTCTGATTGGTCCTTACACCTACAGCCGTTGCAGTTCTATTTGTCATGTGATCAAAATCTGGGCGCTTGGCGACCACCATGTATTTGGGATGGTCCCAGGGTCATGTGATTGCCATTTGCAACTTTTCCAGGGGGGGGGGTCTGTCTAAGAAAGTCAATGGGGGACGCCAGATTCACTTATCGACCATAAGTCACTTAACGGCGGTGGCAAAGATAGCCATAAAATTGTGTGCAAGTCACATAACAACTGCACTTCTTAGCAATGGATGTTCTGCTCCCCATTTTGGTTGTAAATCGAGGACTATCTGTGCTGTAAGAATTCAGCCTCCGTAGTTGAAAAATCCGGGCCTTAGGATGATACGTGACTAATTTTGGCTTGTTCACAAACTATGGTTATATAAATGACGAAAGCTATACCCCTGGCCATTTCTGCCCACAATCTCTGTTCAGTATTCAAAAAAGGCAACCTTGAACTGCATTGCATAGCCCTGGGAGCATTTAAGCCTCGATGCCTTTGGCACACAAAAAATAGTAAAAGTGTGTGTGTGTTTGTGTGTGTGTGTGTGTACATGTGTATGTGTATGTTACGAGCAGAATTGAGCCCCAAATTTATCACTTAGCGATAAATTTGTTGTGAATTTTGCCCCATTTTACGACTTTTCTTGCCACATTAGTTGTGAATCACTGCAGTTGTTAAGCCAGTTAGTAACACAGTTGTAACTTTGAACAGTCACTAAGCGAAGTGATGTAAGTCGAGGAATACCTGTATTTTTTTCCTCATAGGGTAACTGAACCATTCTTGAAATGAATTGTTTACATACAACATTACTCAAAATATTATGGAATTGAGCAGGCTGTAACTAATCATCGCCATACTGATGAGAGTATGAAGAGACATTGCAGACATATTCTTATTTAGAATAATCTTTAAAAAAAATAACATCTCCAATTATTCAGGTTTCAATTAATAACTGAAGGTGATTCAACCTGTTAGAAACTTGAGGATCTGGAAAGTAAAACCCACCTGAGATGTCCTGGTTTTGGCCTCCTGTTGACTCATCAAGAAGTCCTCCACCAGGGCCACCGCCTGGGAACACGACTCCGGCCTCCTGGCTTGGATCCAACTCCGGAGCTCCGGTGGGAGGCTGGCCAAGAACTGCTCCAGGATCAGCAGCTCCAGGATCTGCTCTTTGGTGCGTTTCTCCGGCTTCAGCCACTGGCGGCAAAGCTCCTGGAGTTGGCTGTGGATCCTCCGGGGATCCTCTACCACTTGGCAGCAGAATTGCCGAAAGTGCTGCCGCTGCCTCTCCGTTCTCAGGGCTTCCCCTCGTAAGATGGCAGCCTTCACTTTCTCATAGTTTTCCTGGTCTCTGGCTTCCAGATCTCGGAAGGCCTCTTCCGCTTCTCCGCTCAGGGCCGGCAGGAGGTGGGCCGCCCACTGGTCCCGAGGCCATCGGCAAGCTTTGGCCACTTGCTCAAAGGAGGCCAGAAACTCCTTAGTGTCCTCCCAGGGAGAAGCCTCGGACGTTCCAGAGCTTCCCCGTCCTGCTAAAATGGGCTGCAGAGATTTCAGGAACTGCTGGAGCTGGGCTTCCCAGCGCTCCTGCATCCCGTGACAGGTCTCCCATCGGCAATGTTGTGACGCTCCCCATCTCAGCTGCTCTGCCTTATGTTGGCGGTGAATTCCACTAGTGTTTTTTTCTGTTCCTCCCGGCTCCCGATCTGTCCCAGCAGATCTTGGGTCATTCATTGCTTCCTCAGCAATGGTTTGTCTTTCAATACATCGTATTTAAAATAGATATCTGAGGGAATTGATAAGTACAATTATAAAATGCAGCAAAACTTTTTGATCGCAGTACCAATTAGTAAGCTATCTATTATTTATTTATTTATTTATTATATTTCTATATCGCCTTTCTCCCATAGGACTCAAGGCGGTGAACAGTCAAGAAAAATATAGATACACAAACATCATAAAATTGCTAATTAAAATTATTATTATAACAAAGTTTGGCCCAATTAAATAGAACCTAAAATTAGATAACATTTTAAAAACATTCACATGTTCATATGTTTAGCCCCGCTTGTTGGAACATCAGGGTTCTGAGGGCACGGCGGAAAGCACGGAGATCAAGGATATTTCGTATCTTGGGGCAGTTCATTCCAAAGGGATGATTGTGAAATTTTAAAAAAATTGTTCATGTTTAAATAAAGTCATTTATTTGACTTTTTTTTTTCATTTTTCCAATCAGGAAATAATTACATTTTATCGCATGATGCATATCCAAAGAAAGAAAGGATTTAAAAGAATCACCCTTAACCATGGAAGATTCTGGACAAAATCTTCCCACAAATGAAAATAGAAGCTTAAAGGAAGCTAGTTTTGTTCTCCGAAATATAAAAGAAGATACAATACAATTTAATCCAGAGCAAGGAAGTCATCACTAAATCCTTTTAACAGCCAGTCCTATCACATGTACCCATTTTATTCCCGCTACTCTTTCATTTTTTGTATCTCATGTATTTAAAAATGGGTGAGGTGCCATTGCAGCATTATGTATGCAGGATTCCAACAGGGCAACTTGATAAGTTAGTTCAAGCAGTCCTCGATTTACAACAGTTCATTTAGTGACCGTTCAAAGTTACATCATCACTGAAAAAAGTGACTTGTGACCATTTTTCACACGTACGACCACTGTAGCATCGCCCACGGTCACGTGATCAAAATTCAGATGTTTGTCAACCGATTCATACTTATGACTGTTGCAGCGTCCCAGGATCATATGATCATCTTTTGAGAACTTTTGAGAAGCAAAGTCAACGGGGAAGCCAGGTTCACTTCACCAACACGTTACTAACTTAACAACTGCAATGATTCACTTAACGACTGAGGGAAGAAAGGTTGTAAAATGGGGGCAAAACTTGCTTAACAAATGTCTCACTTAGCAACAGAAATTTGGGGCTCAACTGTGGCCATAAAAGTTGTAAAAGCTGTTTTTACGCAACTCTGGCTTCTCCATTGACTTTGCCGGCCAGAAGGTCGCAAATGACTCCCAAGGCATTGGCAACCGTCATAAATATGAGTCAGTTGCCGAGCGGCTGAATTTTGATCCACGTGATCAAGGTCGCAAGTGTGGAAAAAACGGTCACGAGTCACTTTTTTTCAATGCCGTTGTATAACATTGAACGGTCACTAAACAAACTGTTGTAAGTCGAGGAGTTCCTGTATTCCATGGAGGACCAGGAGACGTCCGGCTCTCCTAATCATTTCCCTCAAAGCCCTGAGTGGCTGCTCCGCACGTCCCGCATAAGGAAAGGCGCCTCTTTCTAACAACGGTCGTTAAGTGTGAAAAATTGTCACGAGCCACTTTTTTCAGCCATGTTGTCACTTAGTGAACCGTCACTAAACGAGCCGGGGGAAAAAAACGCCTCCGGCTCCATCCCACCTCAGCTGAATCAGACCCGCCCAGCGTGGCCCTCAAGCCTGTCAAAGAGGCCCCTTCAGTCTCCAAGGAAAGGCCCTCGCCCCTTTTTCGCACAGCGCCTTCAGAGTTACGTTAACAGAGTTGGAAGGGACCTCAGAGGTCATCTAGTCCAACCCCCCCGCTCACGCAGGAGACCTATACTAGGGATTCGAACCGCCGAACTGCCGACCTTTCTGATCAACAAGTTCAGCCACTGTCTAAGCACCTGAGCTATCTAGCCAGGGCGACAGGGGAGTCGTCATCCCACCCATCCACCCTCCCCACCCCGCCACCAACCGTACCGGAAGTAACCAGAAGGCCGGCGGAAGTCTAGGCCGCTGCCTTTCTCTCTTGTCGGCTGCTCAGCAACGCCCATAGGAGATGGGGAGAACGGCCGAGAATCCTGACTTGTCTTGGCGATTTCCTTCCCGGCTAGAAAGTATCAGGCAAACAACAGGAAGTGAGAGGCATTTCCGGAAGGCCCAACTCTTGCTTTTTCATTGGTCCTTTCCCAATGGGGTATTTCTCGAGCGCGCGATCGCCCCTAGCGGTCGTCTCCTGCATGACCGCTCTTCTCCTTGGTAGTCTGTACCAGGGGGTCTCTCCAAACTTGGCAAAGCTGGCTGAGGAATTCTGGGAGTTGAAGTCCACAAGTCTTAACGTTACCAAGGTTGGAGACCCCTGGTCTGTAAGGAAGCTGATGCTGGAAGTTTAGGGAGGATAGAAAACTGTGGTTCAGGCTTCTCAGCTTGGCTTCAGGCCGTCATGTAGAACAGTACAGGTACAGGTAGTCCTCAACTTCGCTTAGTGACCGTTCAAGGTTACAACGGCAATGAAAAAAATGACCATTTTTCACACTTAATGACTGTGGCAACATCCCCTGGTCACATGATTTACATCCAGACACTTGACAACTGACTCACATTTATGAAGAGCCTTGGTGGTGCAACGAACTAAAGTGCTGTTATGTAGCACTTAGTTGCCAGCTGCCTGCAATTAGTGTGAGTTCAAATCTCACCAGGCTCAAGGTTGACTCAGCCTTCCATCCTTCCGAGGTAGGTAAAATGAGGACCCGGATTGTGGGGGCAATAAGCTGACTTTGTAGAAACGCCGCTTATAAGGGGCCAAAAGTCCTAATAAGCAGGTATATACAAAAGAATGAAGGCTAGTGCTATAAGTGCATTGTAAGCCACCCTGAGTCTTCGGAAAAGGGCGGCATATAAATTGAACTTATTTATTAATAAATAAATAAATGACATGACGTGCAGTGTCCTGGGGTCATGTGATCACCTTTTTGTGACATTTTGACAAGCCAAGTCAATGGGGAAAGCTAATTCACTTAACAACCATATTATTAATTTAACAACTGCACTGATTCACTTCATAAATCTGGCAAGAAAAGTTATAAAATGGGGCAAAACTCACTTAACAAATTTCTCACTTAGCAACATAAATTTTGGGTCAATTGTCGTAGATTGAGGACTACCTGTAATCCTCAACTTACAACGGTTCATTTAGTGACCGTTCCAAGTTGCAATGGCCCTGAAAAATGTGTCTTATGATCATTTTTCAGTTACCGCCTTGATAGCATCACCACGATCATGTGACCAAAATTCAGATGCTTGGCAACTGGTTCATAAGACCGTTGCTGTTTCCCAGGGTCATGTGATCCCCTTTTGCAAACTTCTGACAAGCAAAGTCAATGGGGCGATGCCAGATTCAATTAACAACTGTGGCAAGAAAGGTTTTAAAATGGAGCAAAACTTAACAAATTTTCCACTTTACTTTATTTACTTATTTATTGTCAGATACCCAAAGTTACTTCAGATGGGTGGTCGTATATTTAAATAAAATCTTGAATAGCTTGACTCCCTCTTCTTTGTGGCAGCCCCTCAGATATTGGAACGCTGCTATCAGGTCACTCAATTCACAAAGAAGAAGGGGTCAACCTATTTACCGGAGCACCAGAAGACAAGACGAGAAACAATGGAGGGAAAGTAATCGAGGAGAGAAGCAACTTGGAATTAAGGAGAAACTTCCTAACACTGAGAACAATGAACCAGTGGAACAGCTTTGCCTTCAGAAGTTGGGGGTGCTCCATCACTGGAGCTTTTGAAGAAAAAACTGGACAGCCACCTATCTGAAATGGTATAGGGGGGGTCATGAGCGCACGTGCCCACACCCATAATTCTATGCGCCCCGTCCCCCCACTTGCACGCATGACCCCCCCCATACTCCCCCTGTTTTTGGTTTGCCAACTTCCAGTAGAACCGGAAGGCCCATTTTTTGCTCTCCCCAGGCTCCAGAGCCTTTCTAGGAACCTGGGGAGGGCGAAAACAGCCTTCCCCACACCCCCAGAGTGCCTCCAGAGGTTGGAAACAGGGTGTTTCCAGACTTCTGGTGGGCCCAGAAGGCCCGAAAATCAGCTGGCCAGCACACAAGTGCACCGGAGCTGAACTCGCGTGCCCACTGATATGGCTCTGCGTGCCATCTGTGGCACGCGTGCCATAGGTTTGCTATCATGGGTATAGGGACTCCTGCTTGAGCAGGGGGTTGGACTAGAAGACCTCCAAGGTCCCTTCCAGCTCTATTCTGATTGAGAATTAAGAATTCCTTGAGCGGGATCAATTTTTGGCCCTCATCCAGCTCATAAATCCTTCCAGTCGCTTATCCAGCACAGACTTTTCTCTCGCTTCAGCGCCAAGGTGGAAGAGAAATGGGAATCTTCTTAGACTTAGAATGATGGCAGAATCTCCAGATGATCTCACCCAGTGGCTGGGCTGGACCACTTTAGCTATCCAATGTGGGCATCGTTAGGATTTTTGAGACTGAGTGCCACTGGTAGGGATGGGCAGTGCCAAGTCATAAAAAGAACAAGGGTTTTCTGGAGGGAGATTCCTCTGTGTGTGTGTGTGTGTGTGTGTAGAGGTACAATGTGGGATCCCCCCATCCATTTTTAAACAACCATGTTTAACTTTCTAATGGCACATACAGCTTTCCCACCACACCACCCCCATACACTTTGGGCCAATTCAGGCAGATGGGTGGACAGAAATGTATTTATTTATTTATTTATTTATTTTATTTTTATATGCCGCCCTTCTCCGGAGACTCAGGGCGGCTTACAGTGCGTTAAGCAATAGCCTTCATACTTTTGTATATTTTATACAAAGTCAGCTTATTGCCCCCACAAACCGGGTCCTCATTTTACCCACCTTAGAAAGGATGGAAGGCTGAGTCGACCTTGAGCCTGGTGAGAACTGAACTCACAGTAATTGCAGGCAGCTGGATGTTAAATGCTGCCTTAGTAGGAGGCATTAGCCTCCTACGCCACTCAGGCTTAAGCAGCCAGGTTTTTCTGATAATAGAGGAGCAGACCGAAGTTAATGAAGAAGGCCTGAGGGAGGAGGATGGAAGCAACCAGAAGCTGTGAATGCTCCAACACTGGAAGTTTTAAAGACGAGATTAGACAAGCATTTGTCTGAAACGGTATAGGGTTTCCGGTCTGAGCAGCGGGTTGGACTGGAAGACCTCCAAGCAGGGATGAAATGCTCCCGGATCGAATTGGATCGCCCTATCCGGTAGCGATCTTAGCCGGTGGTTCGACAATCTGGTAGCAATGGTGGAGCGAAGCCCGGAAGTTACGTGTTTTTTACCTTCCGTGCATGCGCAGAACGTTTTGCACATGCACGGAAGGTCTGCGCACATGTGATGCACACGCGCACGCAAGCAAAGCAAACACGCTCGCACGACGCGTGTGCTTCCGAATCGGTAAAAGGAAGGTAAGTAGATTTCACCCCTGCCTCTGTTATTCTTTTCTTGTTCTGCCCCAGCTTCGGATTCCCAGAGAATGTGACACACACCAAACTTCGCAAACACTGTTTAATTCCAAACAAACCCCTTTCAAGAATGCAGGCTTCCCGTGCAAAGGGTCCTTATCAAAGTTATTAAGAACAAAGTCCGACAAAGGTTGGCAATCAGACCAGAAAACCAGATATGAGAAGTCGCTCTCTCTCTAAGATGCTCTGTAGTAATGAGACGTTGTTTCTAGCAAGAAAGCACTAGCTGCTTGCGACTTAAATAGGCTAAGGGAGCGGCCAATTATCCTCAAGCCTTACTCTCGAGTAGACCTCCCTCCTCCTGAGTAGCCACTCCTGCCTTTTGGCAGCCCAAGCATTGAGGAGAGGCTCCTCCACTTCGTTCTCTCCACTGGAAGGAGCCTCTGGAGGTTCTGAAGGCCCTGGCTGAGTCTCTGCCTCTGGCATCACATCCTCTTCAGCCTCCTCGCTGTCTGACGCGAGCGCCGTCTGCGCAAGCTACTGGCGCGACATCACACCAGCCTCCTCGTCGTCGGGATCAGCCACGATCCGCGCAGGCCGCTGGCTGGCCACAACTATTCTATTCTATTCTATTCTATTCTATTCTATTCTATTCTATTCTATTCTATTCTATTCTATTCTATTCTATTCTATTCTACTCTACTCTACTCTACTCTACTCTATTCTACACCACTCCACTCCACTCCACTCCACTCCACTCAACTCCACTCTTCACTCCATTCTCCTAACCTAACCTAACCTAACCTAACCTAACCTAACCTAACCTAACCTAACCTAACCTAACCTAACCTAACCTAACCTAACCTAACCTAACCTGTGGAATGGCTTGCCTTCAGTAGTTAAGGATTCATTTATTTATTGTTTGTTTGTTTGTTATTGTTTTTAATCATGGGGCCAAATTTATATATCTATCTTTTAATTGTATTTTAATGTTTGTAGTTGATGCTTTTACTTGTTCACTGTTCACCGCCCTGAGTCCTCAGGGAGAAGGGCGGGATACAGATTTAAAAATAAATAAATAAATAAATAAATAAATAAATAAATAAATAAATAAATAAATAAATAAATAAATAAATAAATAAATAAATAAATAAATAAATAAATAAATAAATAAATAAATATCCAATTCAACTTGTATACCGCCCTTCTCCCCAAGGGGACTCAGGGCGGTGAACAGCCAAACTTAAAACACATATATAGTACAAAAGTTAAGAAAAAAACTAAAAATAAATTAAACCATCAGCATCATCAGGATGCTTCATCACTGGAGCTTTGAAGAGAAGACTGGGCAGTCAACTTGTCTGGAATGGTATTATAGGGTTTCCAAGTATTCTACTCTTATCATTCCATTCCATTCCATTCTTTTCTTCTAAACACACTAAGAAGCCAGTAAGGCTGAACGCTCCGCCGTGCTTCCCCGCTGTTTTGCAAGCTCCAGGGCGGTACGAACGAGTTAAAACCACTGAGCTCCGTTCTTCGATCTGCCGGCAAAGCTGTTTCCTGCTCATCCTGATCTCGGAGGGAAAGCGGCTTTTATTTTTGGGGTCGGTCGTCCTCGGGGGGGGGGGGATTCCTGGGTGGCGTCCTGCAAAAAGCAAAAGCTTAACCCGCTACTGCTACTCCTCCAAAGGGCAGAGGAGCTGCAGCTAGATCCTTCCCCTGGCTCTGCTGCGGGTCAGGTAGACTTCTTCTATCCAAGGAGGCTTTCGTCATCACCCGATGGTGAAACAGGTATTCAAAGATTTTTTTTTTACCTTCTGCGAAGCGATGCGTGTTTTGAAGGCCATCCAGGCTAATTGAAGGATGAACGGTTGCAGGGTTTGGGTATGGTTAGTCTAGAGCAGTGTTTCTCAACCTTGGTAGCTTGAAGATGGGTGGACTTCAACTCCCAGAAACCCCCAGCCAGCGTTGCTGGCTGGGGGTTTCTGGGAGTTGAAGTCCACCCATCTTCAAGCTTCCAAGGTTGAGAAACACTGGTCTAGAGAGAAAATAAGGACTATTGGGGGGAACATGATAGCAGTATTCCAATATTTGAGGGGCTGCCACAAAGAGGAGGAGGGTCAACTTATTCTCCAAAGTATCTGAAAGCAGGAGAAGAAACAATGGAGGGAAAGTAATCAAGGAGAGAAGCAACCTATACTCAAGAAAGATATATGTTGGAATGGACCAGATGGATTGATTATATTCAAAATAAGTATCAGACTAGAAAATATCAAATAGCTTATGAGTGAATGTTAAATCTTAAAGTTATGTTACTTATGGTGGAGTTAAGGGTTAAGGGGGGGTTTGTTAGTTTAATTGTTAATTGAAATACCTTGTATTTTGCTCTGGAAAGTGGGGGGGAGGGGGGGTTTGTTGGGGGCGGGTGGGTGGGAAAAGGGGTTGGGGAAAATTGTTGTTTTTCTTTAAAAAACTTTTCAATTAAAAAAAAAAGGAGAGAAGCAACCTGGAATTAAGGAGAAACTTCCTAACAGTGAGGACAATTAACCAGTGGAAGAGTTTGCCTTCAGAAGTTGTGGCTGCTCCATCACTGGAGGCTTTTGAAGAAGAGACTGGACAGTCCCTTGTCTGAAATGGTATCTAGGATCTCTTGCTTGAGCAGGAGGTTGGACTAGAAGACCTCCAAGGTCCCTTCCAGCTCTAATTAATTCTAATAATTCCAATTCTAATTTTGATGGGACCAACACACTGGTGCCATTTGCCATTTTTTAAATATCTGATTTATTTTTTTAATAATGCGGCGGGTATTGATTGATTTATTTCAGTGTGCTCTGGCCGTTTATTTATTTGCTAGACAACCTGTGGCCGTGATTGTTTCAGAGATAATTTCCTCAGGGCCTTCAGAGATGACAGAGCTTCTAATGTACTGCCTTCACTGGAAAATTAACTCTTTAAAATTCAGGGGAGAGATTCAGAAATGTATTGGCCTTGAAAGCTGACCGTGTTGAAATGGTGTAGAAGTGAAGTCATAAGCCTGTCACAGTCACGTGATGGTTCGCTTAACAACTACGTTGCTTAGTGATGGAGTTGTCGGTCCCAATTATCGTTAAGTAATAACATTGAGCCTGAGTGGCGTAGGAGGCTAATGCCTCCTACTAAGGAGCATTTAACATCCAGCTGCCTGCAATTACTGCCAGTTCAATTCTCACCAGGCTCAAGGTCGACTCAGCCTTCCATCCTTTCTAAGGTGGGTAAAATGAGGACCCGGTTTGTGGGGGCAATAAGCTGACTTTGTATAAAAAAAAATATACAGAAGTATGAAGGCTATTGCTTAACGCATTGTAAGCCGCCCTGAGTCTCCGGAGAAGGGCGGCATATAAAAATAAATAATAAAAATAAAATAATAAAAGATAAATAACCTGTACCAGGAGAAAGGAACATGGGATCCTCCAAGTGTCGTAGAGTGACACTTCCTCCCCCCATTATCTTTGAGCACTTATTTATAGTAGCAGGGGATAATGGGAGCTGGAGTCCACCCAAGGAGATAAAAATAATCCTTCTCTTTTCTCTACAGGATACCTCCATGACTAGATGTGAAATCTGTTTGGGAGATTTCCGGAATGTGCTGCAGTTTGTCCTATGTATTGCATGAAATGCACCATCAGTGAAAGAGCGGCTGCTTTCCTCAGATCAATCACTTCAGCTGACTTAGCAAACAAGAAGTGGATTTTCTTGCTGGGTTGCAGAACAGTCTGAACCTAGAGCAAAAATTGATTTGACCGCTTGTTGTCACCGGTGTGGTGGGGGTGGGGGGGGTGAGGTTATATTGTTTTACTCTTTATATTGGATTTTTAAAAAATCGTTCATAAGCCGCCTAGACTCTAGGGTCACTGAAAGTGAGCAGGTAGCCGTATAAATTCTCTAATTTAATAAATCCTTTAAATAAATAAAGATTTCTAAGCAAGGAAGGGAAGACACATGAAAAGGGAGGCTGTGGGCTGGATGCAAAGATGAAACAATTAGACCCACTGGTGGATCTGAATTTGGAGAAGGGCCCTGATGAGACTTTTGTTCCTGGAGAGTTTCCAGGCTGCCTAGCATCGAAACAGATCAAACCGGATCCTGAAGGAGGACAAGCCAAGGATTGGGAAGGCCAGGGACAGGAATCCTTAAAGGCAAGGCGTCTCCCTCATTCAGTTGGGGGGCAGAGGAATTCTGACCCCTGGGACGATGCCAAGACGTTTCTGATTTCCTTCGAGCAAGTGGCTGAAGCTTGCCAGTGGCCTAAAGCTGAATGGATGGCCCGGCTTCTGCCGGCACTGACCGGATCAGCCAGAGAGGCCTTTAACGGCCTAGAAACCAGAGACCAAGAGGATTATGGGAAAGTCAAGGCTGCCATCTTGCGATGGGCAGCCTTCAAAATGGAAGCCCAGCGCCAGCATTTTCGACGGTTCCGTTACCAGGAGATTGAAGACCCACAGAGAGTTTACAGACGTCTCCGGGAGCTTTGCCACCAGTGGCTGAAGCCAGAGAGACACACCAAGGAGCAGATCGTGGAGCTGCTGATCCTGGAGCAGTTCCTGGCCATCCTGCCCCCAGAGATCCAGAGCTGGGTCCGGGAATGTGACCCAGAGAATTGGGTCCAGACTACAGACTTGAGGGAGGATTTTCTGATGAGCCAACAGGAGGCAGAGACATGGAAACGGCAGGTGAGGTTTGGAGGTATGGGAGAAGGGTGAGTTCATCAGTCCTTTATAAAACCCTTATAGCAATAGCCCTTAGACTTATATACCACTCCACAGTGCTTTACAGCCCTCTAAGTGGTTTAGAGCAGTGGTCCCCAACCCCCGGTCCGCGGACCGGTGCCGGGCCGTGGAGTACCTGGCACCGGGCTGCGCAGCGGCCGGGGGACAGGAACGCTTCAGCGCAAAGGCTCCTGGGCCGTGCGCAATGGGCCTGCGCAAAAGCTCCTGGGCCGTGCGCAATGGGCCTGCGCAAAGGCTCCTGGGCCGTGCGCAATGGGCCTGCGCAAAGGCTCCTGGGCCGTGCGCAATGGGCCTGCGCAAAGGCTCCTGGGCTGTGCGCAATGGGCCTGCGCAAAGGCTCCTGGGCCGTGGCCCCACCCCTGCGCGTGCTCAGCGGGCCGCGGCGATAAAAAGGTTGGGGACCACTGGTTTAGAGTTAGCATCTTGCCTCTAACAAAAATCTGACTCCTCATTTTACCGACCTCAGAAGGATGGAAGGCTGAGTCAACCTTGCATGTTACATTTCTATTACCAGTATATTCCTGCTTTAAAGAGCTCCATGGGAGATGACCGGGAGGCATGGAAGGAATGTTAGTAAAAAACAGCTATTACAGCTGTTAAAGCCCCCATCTTAACAACAATTCATTTACTTTAGCTGCCGAAAAAGTCAATACAGTTCTAGGCTGCATAAACAGAGGGATAGAGTCAAGATCACGTGAAGTGTTAATATCACTTTATAATGCTTTGGTAAGACCACACTTCGAATACTGCATCCAGTTTTGGTCGCCACGATGTAAAAAAGATGTGGAGACTCTGGAAAAAATGCAGAGAAGAGCAACAAAGATGATTAGGGGACTGGAGACTAAAACATATAAAGAACAGTTGCTGGAATTGGGTATGTCTAGTTTAATGAAAAGAAGGACTAGGGGTGACATGATAGCAGTGTTCTGATCTCAGAGGCTGCCACAAAGAAGAGGGAGTCAAGCTATTCTTCAAAGCACGTGAGGGTAGAACAAGAAGCAATGGGTGGAAACTAATCAAGGAGAGAAGCAACCTAAAACTAAGGAGAAATTTCCTGACAGTTAGAACAATTAATCAGTGGAATTACTTGCCTTCAGAAGTTGTAAATGCTCCAACACTGGAAGTTCTTAAGATATTGTATAACCATTTGTCTGGAATGGTGTAGGGTTTCCTGCCTGAGCAGGGGGTTGGACTAGAAGACCTCCAAGGTCCCTTCCAACTCTTATTCTATTCCTGTTCTGTTCTGTTCTATTCACCATTCGAAGTTACAATGACCATTTTTCACACTTATGACTGTTAACAACATCCCCATGGTCACATGATCCAAATTCTGGGGCTTAGCAGTTATGCTGATATTTATGATGGGATCACGTGATTCCCCTTTCGCAAGCTTCTGACAAGCAAAGTCAATAGGGAAGCCAGATTCACTTAACAACCATGTTAATAAATTGACAGCTACGGTGATTCACTTAACCACTGTGGCAAGAAAAGTTGTAAAATGGGGCAAAACTCCCTTAACAATGGTCTCACTTACCAACAGAAATTTTTGGCTCCCTTGGGGTCATAAATTGAGAACTACCTGTATATTCTTATTTAAATTAATTTTGGAGACCGCCCATCTCACAGACTGACTCTGTTAGATAAGAATTATAAGATCCGAGTTCAAATCCTCACTTGGGCATGAAAAGTGTCAGGTAACCTTTTCCTGATATTTTTATTTTCCTCAGTGAAACAGACCACGCAGAATTGTTGGGAGATTAATCACCATTAAAAATGGCGATTAGAGCATTCTCTGTGAATGCCTGTTGTGAGATTTCCAAGGCAGTGAAAATAAAGCATTTTAAGCCAGTGCAGAACATGCAAAAACCTGGGTGAAAATATAGTTTTTGTAAAATAGTTTTCAAAACTCACTGGGATTTTTCTGGTCTGTTTCAGGTGCCGGTATCTTCCAAAGACAGGATTGGAGATACACGCAATCCTGTAAAGGAAGTGCTGTTTGTGGAAAATGAAGAGCATATTTTTAGGGATCGGAGATCAACACATCCAGGTTTGTGGATTTAACACGGTTGACTTGATGCCTGATGGAAGGAACATTTAGTGTTTAGTGTCCTGGTGCCTGGAGACTGTGCGGGTCTGCATTGGCTCCCGGTGGTCTTCCGGGTGCGCTTCAAGGTGTTGGTTACCACCTTTAAAGCGCTCCATGGCTTAGGGCCTGGGTACTTACGGGACTGCCTTCTGCCACCAATAGCCTCCCACCGGCCAGTACGCTCCCACAGAGAGGGACTCCTCAGGGTGCCGTCGGCCAGGCAGTGTCGGCTGGCGACCCCCAGGGGGAGAGCCTTCTCTGGCAGCACCTGTCCTTTGGAACAACCTGCCCCCGGAGATATGTAGGATCCCAGACCACCGTGCTTTTCGCCGTGCCCTTAAAACTTTTTTATTTCATCAAGCTGGGCTGGCTTGACCCCCCCTCTTAGATATTTTTAGATATTTTTAATTATAAATTGATTTTAGTTGGGGTGTTTTAAATTTTATATTGGGCCAAAACCTGTTTAATTCTTTTAAAATTAATCTTAAATTTTGCATGTGATGTTTTTATTCTTGGCTGTTCACTGCCCTGAGTCCAGTAGGAGAAGGGTGGTATAAAAATCTAATAAAATAAATAAAAATAAATAAATAAATAAATAGTGTGCCAAATCCTACCCTTTGAAACTCTTAGGTATGAGGGTCTATGGAGATTCTCAGTCATCCAGGTCATGGTTGTCCCAAAGGTGCTTTTTCAAGGGGCAGCTGGACTTTCTGGTTTTTCTCTGAATAAGTCTTCAAAGAAAAACCAGAAAGTCCTAGTTGCCTCTTGGAAAAGCACTTTTGGTCTCAGGAGTGAGATGACTAGATGGAATTGTTTGGGTATTTTGTTTAAAGTGCTCATCACGTGTCCTCCAGAGAACGAACATGGGAGCTCATGAGTGGGTTTGTGTGTAAGGACTACATCAGGGGTGGGCAACTGTGGCCCTTTTACAACCTGTGGACTTCAACTCCCAGAATTCCTGAGACAGCCAAGCAGAATCCTCAGGAATTCTGGGAGTTGAAGTCCATAGGTTGTAAAAGGGCCACAGTTGCCCACCCCTGGCCTACATTATAGTGTCAGCCTTGGAAGCCATCTTTTCTTTGAGGAATTTTAAGGAACTGCTGGCCTTGAAGTCTTCACTGGTTGGGGGTGTTTCTTGCAACCCTGAAGTATAGTTTAGCACTGACTGATACTTTTATTATGGTTCATGAGAACAAGCAGCACATTGAGCAACACACAATCAATTCCCAGCAGAAAACTATGTGCTGTCCTTGACAAACGAAACAAACCAGATTTCATAACTTGTTGCAGTGTAGGGGCTAAAACAGAATTTTGGCAACATCGACAATAAAGCCCGTGTTAGAATCTGCAAGGACAATGACACTTTTTAAACATTTATCTCAGAATTTTTCAAATTGTGCAACTTTTAAGACGGGGCGGACTTCAGCTTCCAGAAGTTTCTGTAGCCAGCATGCTCACTGGCAATTATTAAGCAAAGCCATTGTTTGCTATGGAATGCTTTTTTTCTGAAAACTGGAAGTAACCTGCAGTTTTTGGCAAAACCGTTGGAAAAAGTGGTCATGTGACTGCAAGATTTTACAAATGGCTGTGTTTGTCAGGCACCAGAAATGCGGTTATGTGATTGCAGGGGTCGGGGAGGGGAGCGACCATCGGAGCTTCCGAACCAGATTATAACTCTCTTGTTCCAAGTAGTTCATAACTTTGGTTGCTAAGCAACTAGTTATAAGTCGAGGACTACCTGCACAGTTGTAATGAAAAGGACGGCTGCATCATCACCATATAACAAAAGCAGGCAAAAACTAGAATTAGAGCCCAGTTTATTGCCATAAATAAATCTTAGAACAACAATTAGAATTAGAGCAGGGGTGAAATGCTCCCGGTTTGGACCGGCTCGGGCGAGTAGGTAGCGATGGTGGCGGGCAGTCCGGAGAACCGGTAGCAAAAATCCCTGCCCCCACCCCCCCATGCCCAGCTGAGCCGCGCGATCATCAGAGGTCTTTTTTCTTTTAAATGTCTCTGACGATCCAAGCTCTGACGATCCCAGCTGAGTTGCCTGATCGGCAGAGGATTTTTTAAAAACCCTTTTAGCCTTTTGAAAGCATTTTTTACATGGTTTTACATATAAAAGTAAAAAAAAAAATTGGCCACGCCCACCATCACATTACCCCCACCCCACCAAGCCACGCCCACAGAACCGGTAGCAAATTTTAGATTTCACCACTGAATTAGAGCCAGTTTATTGTCATAAATAAGTCTTAGAAGAAAACCTACAATTAGAACCAGTTTATTGCTATAAATAAATCTTAGAGAAAAAAACTAGAATTAGAGACAGTTTATTATCATAAGTAAGTCCTTATGCTACAATCGATTTGATGACACATAATAAATCAAAACCCTGAGTCATGGGGAGTCCATGGTTAAGAGGAAGAAAACACTTTAGCTTCACCTTGATAGTTATAGTTAGCATGCATTTATTTTTAATCTAATGTTATAGTTTTATTACGTTTTCTTAGTGTCAGAGGTAATTAGCCCCGTTACCTTCCTTGGGGTAATTGCTAGATTGTGGCATTCTCCTTGTGTATACTTTGAAAATAAAACCGGAATACATCTTCTAATAAACTCATATTTATTGTAAAAAAAAAAATAAAACATCTAACTATCTAAAAAATTGTTACATTTTTGCAAAGTTCATATCGGCTACTTCTCAGTAGCCGGACGTCTCTTGGCAAAAATGTAGCTTGCCAAAATTTCTTATCAGTAACTGATACTACGCATGTCCGCATTCTTTCACTTGCTTCACACTTTTCTTTCTTCTCTTGGCAAGAGAAGAAAAGAAAAGTGTGAAGTGGAAAGAAAGGAATGCGGATACACGTAATTAGCTTACTGATAACAAAAGTTGGCAAGCTACGGAAAGTCTGACAGTCCAGAAATAATGAGCTCAGCTGGTAAATACAAAAACTCAGTGACACTTAAGTCATGTGAAAGACGCATCTTTTATTGTATTTTATTGCAGTCAGCCCTTTTGGGCATATTTCATAGAAAGGTTTAAGAAATCAATCTTGTCTTCTACAGATGATGAAAACAGCCGTTGTAGCCATCCAGTATCTTTTCCTCCGCCTGAGGGACAAGACTTCGTTGAAACAGGACCAAATGAGGTTCGTGAACATCTGGCGGGAGGGGGAGGCTTTGTGACCAGCTTTTTGAAAGAGCAACAATCTTGGATACGTAGTCCTCGATTTACAACTGTCATTGAACCCACCATTAACAGTTAACAGTTAACATTAACAACAGTGATTGGTCTCATTCGAGACAACGATGAATCTACATACAGACGGGAGGTTGAACAACTAGCCTTGTGGTGCATCCGAAACAATCTTGAACTAAATACACTCAAAACCGTAGAAATGGTGGTAGATTTTAGGAGAAACCTTCCTATACTACCACCTCTTACAATACCAGACAACACAGTATCAACAGTAGAGTCCTTCAAGTTTCTAGGTTCTATCATATCTTGAGACTTAAAATGGACGCCTAACATCAAAAACATCATCAAAAAAGCACAACAAAGAATGTTCTTTCTGAGGCAACTCAGAAAGCTCAAACTGCCCAAGGAGCTGCTGATCCAGTTCTACAGAGGAATTATTGAGTCTGTCATCTGCACCTCCATAACTGTCTGGTTTGGCTCTGCAATCAAACAAGACAAACACAGACTTCAATGGATAATTAGAACTGCAGAAAAAACAATTGCTATCAACCTGCCTTCCATTGAGGACCTGTATACTGCATGAGTCAAAAAGAGGGCTGTGAAAATATTTACAGACCCCTCGCATCCCGGACATAAATTGTTTCAACTTCTACCCTCAAAACAATGCTATAGAGCAGTGGTCCCCAACCCCCGGTCCGCGGACCGGTGCCGGGCCGTGGAGTACCTGGCACCGGGCCGCGCAGCGGCCGGGGGACATGAACGCTGCAGTGCAAAGGCTCCTGGGCCGTGCGCAAAAGCTCCTGGGCGGTGCGCAATGGGCCGTGCGCAAAAGCTCCTGGGCCGTGCCCCCACCCCTGCGCGCGCTCAGCGGGCCGCGGCGATAAAAAGGTTGGGGACCACTGCTATAGAGCACTGCACACCAAAACAACTAGACACAAGAACAGTTTTTCCCGAATGTCATCACTCTGCTAAACAAATAATTCCCTCAACACTGTCAAATTAACTACTAAGACTGTATTACTATTCTTTTTCTCATCCTTACTAGTACCTATCTCTTCCCACTTATGGCTATATCCATGTTGCTTGTATCTTTACAACTTATATTGTTTTTATTGTTTCCTAGTATGATTTGATTGCTTATTAGTATCCTATGACTATCACTAAGTGTTGTATCTTATGATTCTTGACGAATATATATATATATATTTATGTACACTGAGAGCTTATGTACCAAAGACAAATTCCTTGTGTGTCCAATCACACTTGGCCAATAAAGAATTCTATTCTATTCTATTCTATTCTATTCTATTCTATCCTATCCTATCCTATCCTATCCTATCCTATCCTATCCTATCCTGTCCTATTCCTATTCCTATTCCTATTCCTATTCCTATTCCTATTCCTATTCCTATTCCTATTCCATTCCATTCTATTCATTAAGATTTTAAGTCATGACAGTCATTAAGCAGGTCATAGTGTGACTGCACCTGATGATTTTATGACCTTTTTGCAATGGTGGTTAAGCCAATGCAGCGGTCGTAAAGCGAACACCGCAATCATTAAGTGAATGCCACGGTCATTAATTGAACCCATTAATTGCAATGGGTGTTTTTTGCCAGAAACTGGGAATAAATGCCGGTTTCTGACAAAAACATTGTAAATTGTGGTCGGATTACCATGAGGCATTGCAAACAGCTGTAATTGCGGCCTGATGGACAAATTCCCAAACTGCGATCACGTGGGGATGGGGCTGCCATCATAACTTCGAATCCAGGTCCTATCTATTTTGTGGTGCGTCATAACTTTGAATGGTTGCTAAGTAACCAATCATAAGTTGAGGATTGTCTGTATTCTAAAAATAGATTAACTGACATTGGCTCTCAGGTATTTTAATATAGAATGGTCAGTAAAGGAGTAACAATGCTTATTATATTTGTTTTCCGAATGTTACTACAATACTGTATATGGTAGTAATTTTGATTATGTGACTGCCCAGATGCTGTAACAGTCACAAGTGCAAAGACTTGTCATAAGTCACTGTTTTCAGTGGCTTCAGTAACTTTGAACAGTCGCTAAACAAGTGATTGTAAATTGAGGACTATTTTTTTTTAAATTTGATTTATATGCCGCCTTTCTCCGGAGACTCAGGGCGGCTTACAATGCGTTAAGCAATAGCCTTCATACTTTTCTATATTTTATACAAAGTCAGCTTATTGCCCTCACAAACTGGGTCCTCAATTTACCTACCTTAGAAAGGATGGAAGGCTGAGTCAACCTTGAGCCTTGGCGAGATTCGAACTTACTTTAATTGCAGACAGCAGGTGTTAAATTACAGTGCTATCTGTATAGAGAAGGATTACATGCTCAATTAAGTTCTGGAGCGTTTTCAACAGAAGCCATATATCTACCGGTCCAAAAGATTTAGAAGCTCCTGCATTGAGCAGGGGTTGGACTAGATGATCTTTGAGGTCATTTCCAACTCTAGAATTCTTCAGGAAGTACACACTTTGTGTGCTGGTCCTTCTGCCCTGTTTTTCTCCTGGGAGGCTTCCTACCTTCTGGATTGCCAGCTGAAGCAGCAAAAGCCAACTGTGTTTCTGGAGGTCAACTTGCAATCCTTAATGAGGTTCAGTGTTTTATGGCTGAATTCGGACAGCCAGTTTGGCCTAGTGGTTAAGACACCAGGCTAGAAAGCAGGAGGCCCATGAGTTCAAGTCCTGCCTTTTAGCCATGAAAGCCAGCTGAGTGACCTTGGGCCAGTCACATTCTCTTAAGCCCAACCCACCTCCAAGAGTTGTTGTGGGGAAAATAAGAGGAGAAAGTAGGTGTGTCGGATATGCCTTAAGTTAGTTGTAAAAAATAGTACGGAGGGGAAGGGATGCAAATAAATAAATAAAATAGAAATCACAATTTGAGCTTCTTCTTGTTTCAGGGATCGGTGGACTTTGAACTGGCTGTGCATTTCACTGAGGGAGAATGCCCCTCACTGGACCCAGCCCCGAAAGCTTTTTACAAACAAATCCTGCAAGACGGTCGTGAACAGGGAACATCCTTGGGTAAGTCAGGAACCCGTTTCCGTTATTACCTGGAAGAAAAGAGGGGAAAAAATAGCAATAGCAATAGCACTTAGACCAGTGGTGGGTTCCTCCCGGTTTGGCCCGGTTCTCCCGAGCCGGTAACGGTGACGATATGACATCATTGAACCGGTTCTCCCCCCCCGCACCCCTCCCACCCACCCGCTGCGTTATTCTTATCTTTTCTTTGGCCCCACCCCCAATCTATTGCTGCCTCCTGAGTCCCAGCTGATGGCTAGAGGGAAAAAAACTGTTTAAACTCTTGCCGCAGTGCTTCAAAGGGCCGCCCTACCCGCCCCATTCCCCGGAGTCGGGGAATGCACTCCGGCCTTGCTGCGGAGCCGCTGCCTGCTCGCCCTTCGCCACGCGTTGTATCCTACTGCTCACCTTTCTCCCGCGGCTGGCTGTCAGAGAAGGCAAGCGCCCGAAAGTTACCAGAGTCGCTCACTCTCCTTCTTGAATGAGCCACTCTGGTCCATGCGCCGGCTGCGCAAGCGCACACCGTTTATTTAATTCAGCGGCAGGTTGGGTGTGCACTTGCGCAGCCGGCGCATGGACCAGAGCGGCTCAATCAAGGAGAGTGACAGCCAGCCGTGGAAGAAAGGTGAGCAGTAGAAGTCGGGGAATAGTGCATTCCCCGATTCCGGGGAATGGAGCGGGTGGGCGGAGCCACGTGGCGAAGGGCGATCAGGCAGCAGCTCCGCGGCAAGGCCGGAGTCAGGGAATGGTGCATTCCCCTACTCCAGGGAATGGGGCGGGTGGATGGAGCCGCGGGAGAAAGGTAAGGACATGCCGGCAGAATAGAAATTTAAATTTTTTTTCCCTACCGGTTCTGTGGGCGTGGCTTGATGGGAGGGGGTCTCATGACTGAGTGGGCATGGCTGTGAGTGACATCGACTTGGCCACATCCACTCAGTCACAGGACCACCACCACCACCAAGCCACACCCACAGAATCGGTAGGGAAAAATTTTAGATTTCACCCCAGGGTTGCTGGTATCGTCCATTTGGCTATCCCTTCCCTTCTTGGAGCAAGTTCATCGCCTTCTCCGGCAGACACGCTAAGAACGCAGTAACCATGCATGTGCTGCTGGCTGCTGTGTAAATCCTGTCTCAACCGTTGTGGCAGTTGCACCGTGGCATTTTGAAAAGGGGGTTGTTTGTTACATCCACCTGTTGCAGACGTTGCAACAGTGCTGCAGCGAGGGGTTTTGTGACACAGCCCAAGGACCAGAGGCCCTCACCAGTAACAAAGGCGAAGCGTTCAACCACTCTTAAAAGACTGTACAGGTAGGCCTCGGCTTACCGCCACAATTGAGCCCAAGATTCCTGTTGTTAAGTGAGACGTTGGTTGAGTTTTGCCCCTTTCTATGGCCTTCCTTGGCACGGTTGCTAAGTGAATCGCTGCAGTTGATAACTTAACAACCCGGTTGTTAAGTGAATCTGACCTCCATTGAGGGAGAAGGTCGCAAAGGGGGATGACGTGATCTTGGGACACAGCAACGGTCATAAATACGAACCATCTAAATCTTGATCAAAGGATCATGGGGGATGCTGCAAAGGTCATAACTGTGAAAAACGGTCATAAGTCCCTTTTTTCAAGTGCCGTTGTAACTTTGAACGGTCACTAAATGAACTGTTGTAAGCCGAGGACAACCTGCATGCAATCTGCAAATTGTCATCAGACTGAGTAGACCAGACTGAGAATCCAGAAGCGAAAACTAGTTAGTAGCTATAACAACATAGAGGAAGTCCTTGACTTACAGCCACTTATTTAGTGACTGTTCAAAACTAGAATGGCACAGAGAAAAGTGACTTATGACCACCTGGCGCACTTAACTACAGCTGGTCCTCGACTTACGACAGTTCATTTAGTGCCCGTTCAAAGTCATAATGGCATTGAAAAAAAGGGATTTATTACCCTTTTTCACACTTAACGACCATTGCAGCATCTCCATGATCACATCACCAAAATTCAGATGCTTGGCAACTGGTTCCTATTTATGACCGTTGCAGTATTCCGGAGTCATGCGATCAGCTTTTGCGACTTTCTGACAAGCAGAGTCAATGGAGAAGCCCGATTCGCTTAACAATGGGAGTTACTGACTTTTACAATTGCGATGATTTACTTAACAACAGTGGAAGGAAAAGTCACAAAATGGGACAAAACTCACTTAACAAATGTCTCGCTTAGCAACATTAATTTTGGGCTCTGTTGTGGTCGTAAGTCGAGGACTACCTGCACTGTTGCAGCATCCCCATGGCCACGTAATAAAAATTTAGGCATTTGGCAACTGGCATGTACATTTATGATGGATCTGGGGTAATACATTCACCAGTTGTCACCTTCCCAGCAGGTTTCTGACAAGGAAAATCAATGCGGGAAGCCAGAATCAGAATAACAGAGTTGGAAGGGACCTTGGAGGTCTTCTAGTCCAACCCCTTGCTTAGGCAGGAAATCCTATACCATTTCAGACAAATGGTTGTCCAATCTCGTCTTAAAACTTCCAATGTTGGAGCATTCACAAGTTCTGGAGGCAAATTGTTCCACTGATTAATTGCTCTCACTGTCAGAAAGTTTCTCCTTAAGTTCTAGGTTGCTTCTCTCCTTGATTAGTTTCCACCCATTGATTTTTGTCCTGCCTTCAGGTGCTTTGGAAAATAGGTTGGCCCCCTCCTTCTTGTGGCAACCCCTGAGCTATTGGGACACTGCTATCATGTCACTCCTGGTCCTTCTTTTCATTAAACTAGACATTCCCTAATGCCTGCAATCGTTCTTTTTTTTTTCTTTTTTTTTTGATTTATATGCCGCCCTTCTCCGGAGACTCAGGGCGGCTTACAATGCGTTAAGCAATAGCCTTCATACTTTTGTATATTTATACAAAGTCAGTATATTTTGTATATTTTGTATATTTATACAAAACCCCCACAAACTGGGTCCTCAATTTACCTACCTTAGAAAGGATGGAAGGCTGAGTCAACCTTGAGCCTTGGAGAGATTCGAACTTGCAGTAATTGCAGTCAGCTGAATGTTAATAACAGGCTATTAGTCTGCTGCTCCACCAGGCTCCTTGAATGTTTTAGCCTCCAGTCCCCTGATCATCTTTGTTGCTCTTTTCTGTACTCTATAGCAAAAAAAGGTCATACTTGCTGCCTTGGTTAGCAATGGAAATTTTTAGCTCAGTTGTGGTTATAATCTTTTAAATCCAATTGTGCAATACTCCTCCTCCTCTTTATACTCATATGCATTAGGGACCTGCCTCTCTGAAATTCTTTGTGCATATTTTCTGGTTGTTCTCGACTTAAGGTATGTTTTCCCTCACTGCCTATCTCTATCAAGGTTGTCTTCTTTACTCTCTACAGTTTCTCTAATTTTCATAAATGGGTAGTCCTCATATTTCTATAACCATTTGTCCCAAAGGTTCTTTTTCAAGAGCTTATTTGTTTTTCTTTGAAGACGTTTCACTTCTCATCCAAGAAGCTTCTTCAGCTCTGATTGGACGGAGGGGAACAGAAGGATTTATACTCCTTGCAGACAGCTGGTCATTTGCATGCTCTTTAGAGAGTCATTGAGGCCACTTGGAGGACACTCTTATCTGTGTCCTCAGAGTCACAGAGGGGGAGGGAGACGACATCATCTCTCTCCAGTCTACAACACAGTCCTTCCAGCAGTCCCAAAAAGGCTCCACACCCATTTGCACAACTCAGGTGAACCTGAGGGCACAGATAAACCTCCAGCTGGCCTCAACAACAACTTCAACAGAGCTGAAGAAGCTTCTTGGATGAGAAGCAAATTGTCTTCAAAGAAAAAAAAACAGAAAGTCTAGTTGCCGGATTCACTTAACAACTGGGTTACGAATTTAACACCGATGATTCACTTAACAACTGTGGCAAGAAAGGTCATAAAACGGGGCAAAATTCATGTAACAGTTCTCTCGTAGCGGCAGAAATTTGGGCCCAATTGTGATCGTAAACCGAGGACCACCTGTATTAATTCAGTCGAGGCCTAGCTGTATTTTCTCTTCTTTCCTTCTCTGCTTGCTTTCAATTTCTTCCCTGTTCTCTCAGATCAACTCACGGCAACCGAGATCAAGGAAGAAACGCTCCAGCCGGGCAGTCCTGAAATGAAGGGAGACCACCAAACAGAAAGCTCCTGTGAGGAAGGATTTGTGAAGCCCCTTCTCCAGAAAGGAGACGCCGATTTAGAAAACACAGAGGGGACAACGCTGCCAAGGAGGTGGCTTTGGGAAGATGGCCAGACTCTTAACCAGCATCTGACCCACATAAGTGAGCAATGTCCCGAATGCGGGGAACAATTCTACCCTCAGCCGCCGATGATAAAGCGTCGTATGACCCACACTGACGTCAAACTGACGGAACAGCATAACGTCCACGCAAAGGAGGAGACCTTTTTTAGCTGTCCCGGCTGCGAAAAAGGCTTCTTTGCGCAGGAGAGGCCAGGCGCACCCACCGGGTTCGGGAGACGCTTCCGCGAGTGGATTCAGCCAAGCCAGCATCCCGCGAGGCGAGACGGAGACAAGGTTTACGAGTGTTCTTTATGTCGGAAGGAATTCCGGAGAAAACGCAACCTCACGGCGCACCAGAAGACCCACACGGGGGAAAGGCCGTACGGGTGTTTGCAGTGTGGGAAAAGCTTCAGTGAGAAAGCCAAGCTGATTCGACACGAGAGGGTCCACACCGGGGAGAAACCGTACGCCTGTCCCGCTTGCCCGAAAAGTTTCAGTCAAAGAGAGACGTTGCTGAAGCACCGAAGGATCCACACGGGAGAGAAACCTTATCAGTGTTTAATCGGTGAGGAAGATTTTGGACCGAGAGAGACGCTGTGGCAGCATCACCAAATTCACCCAGGGAGAAACTTCAGTAATGTTTTGTGAAGCTTGGAAGTGAATGCGGGGGGAGCTTACAACCGCTATCGAATTCCTCAAATTGCTGTTGCTAAGCAAGACAGTCATTAAGTGAATTTTGCCCCATTTTATGACTTTTCTTGTGGTTGTTAAGGGTTAAGCCGCCTGGTTGTTTCGTTAAAAGATGGGTGGCAAATTTTTTCAAAGTGACATTCTACAATTCTACTTATAATATATTCCTTCACCTCTCCTTAATCTAATAACATTTTTTTATATATATATTTAAATCGGTAATATTTCCCCCTATATTTTTTTGTTTATTTCTCATTTTTAACCAATTATACCAATTATTCCATATTTTATAATATTCTGATTCTTCTCTTTCTTGCATTTCCTTGGTTAACCTATCCATTTCAGCACATTCTAAGATTTTTTCTATTACTTCTGTTTCGTTTGGTGTTTTTTCTTGCTTCCAATTTTTTGCATAAGTTATTCTTGCAGCAGTTAATATGCGAATTATGAGATATTTAATATCTTTAGGGTATGATTTGTTAAAGATTCCTAATAAAAATGTTTCTGGTTCTTTTTCTATCTGTGTTTCTGTTATTTGTTCCAACCATTTTTTGAAAAAATGCTTAAGAAGAAATCATAATCTTTTTGTGTATATGTTGTATAAATGTTTGTTGGGTATATGTTATGTTACGTCTTTTTTAATATTTATACTCAATAAAAATTATTTTTTTTAAAAAAAATAAAAGATGGGTGGCAAATAAATTTAATAAATAAAATCACAACTGCAGTGATTCACTTATTTATTTTTAACTTGGTTAACGCTTAGTTAAGTTAGCTGAATGAATCTGGCTTTCCCCCGTGGAATTGGCTTGTCAGGAGGTTGCACAAGGGGATCATATGACCCCGGGACAAAGCAACGGTCATAAATATGAGTCAGTTGCCAAGTGTTTGAATTTGGATCACGTGACCATGGGGATGCTACAACGGGCATAAGCGTGAAAAACGGACATAAGTCCCTTTTTTCCAGTGTCGTCATAACTTTAGAAAGGTTGTAAATTGAGGATTATCTGTAGTTCCTATATTCTCCCCTCCCCTGGAAAAAATCTTTCCCTTGTGGTGCGGAAAAGATTTCAATAATAAATAGCCATTCTCTAAATTCCAGTACATGGAGTCCTCGAATTATGGCCATTTGTTTAGCAACCATTCAAAGTTATGATGGCACTGAAAAAAAGTGACGTGTGACTGACTGGTCTGAAATGGTATAGGGGCTCCTGGTTTATTATTTTATTATTATTAATTTTATTTCTATACCGCCCTTCTCCCGAAGGACTCAGGGCGGTGTACAGCCTAATTAAAAACACAAAGACAGACAATATTTAAAAATAATTAAAATTATTAAATAGTAGGCCCAATTTATAAAACCCCGAATTTAAAAACCCAATTTAAAACCAATTAAAATCTTTATATTGATAGCCCAGCCTGGCGGAACAACATGGTTTTGCTTGAGCAGGGGGCTAGACTAGAAGACCTCCAAGGTCCCTTCCAGTTCTATTCTGATTCTGAATCAAAGAGTATGTGAGAATAAGCAAAAAATATCAAAGGCAAGAGGAAAATGAGGAGAAACAGAATAGAGTGGAGTGGAATGGAATGGAATGGAATGGGGGCGACATGGCGCTCCCACGTAACACCTCTCCTGCGCGAGCTGCATTGGCTTCCGGTGGTCTTCCGGGTATTGGTTCTTATCTTCAAAGCGCTCCATGGCTTAGGGCCCGGTTATTTACGAGACTACCTTCTGCCACCGATAACCTCTCACCGGCCAATACGCTCCCACAGAGAGGGCCTCCTCAGGGTGCCGTCGCTCAGGCAATGTCAGCTGGCGACCCCCAGGGGAAGAGCCTTCTCTGTGGGAGCACCCGCCCTCTGGAATGAGCTACCCCCAGGGATACGACTGATCCCGGACCTCCGGACCTTTCGCCGGGCTCTGAAGATTTTTTTTATTTCAGCAAGCCGGGCTGGCTTAAAATTTTTTTAATTGGTTAATTTTATGGGTAAGGGGTTTTAAATTGGGGGAAGCCAATATAGATTTAATTGTGTTTTAAAGTATTTTAATGTTTATATAGTATGTTTTTTAATCCTGGCTGTTCACCGCCCCGAGTCCTTCGGGAGAGGGGCGGTATAAAAATTTAAGAAAGGACAGGACAGGACAGGACAGGACAGGACAGGACAGGACAGGACAGGACAGGACAGGAAAGGAAAGGAAAGGAAAGGAAAGGAAAGGAAAGGAAAGGAAAGGAAAGGAAAGGAAAGGACAAGACAGAAAAGGAAAGGACAGGACAGGACAGGACAGGACAGGACAGGAAAGGAAAGGAAAGGAAAGGAAAGGAAAGGAAAGGAAAGGAAAGGAAAGGAAAGGACAAGACAGAAAAGGAAAGGACAGGACAGGACAGGACAGGACAGGACAGGACTGGAATGGAATGACCGAGTTGGAAGGGACCTTGGAGGTCTTCTAGTCCAACCCCCTGCTTAGGCAGGAAACCTTACACCACTTCAATATCGTCGACTCCAGCATCCTTCGCTCGCTTTCTCCTCTTTCTGTCTTTCAGTCCTTCCAAACGTGTCCTGTTCTCAGCACGTCCATCCATGTTGCCTTTTGTGCTTTAAACATCTCCACTCTTTTTCAAGATCTCCCCCTCTCCATCCAACCGTGAATTTCTCTGCCATCCCACTTATTACCGTGGAGTACTATTTTTGCTTTCCTTTGCCACCGTCGTTCTACTTCTATTTACGGGTCTTTGCATTTTGCTATTTCCAACCCCCCCAGCCCCAGTTCTTTCCCTTCTATTCTGCTGCCTCCAGAGACCACCATGCCCACTGTCCAGACTTCCTTGTGGTTCTTATCAACAGTTGTTCAATTTGGGGTGGCAGGTGCTTCTCTGTAGGAATTCTAAAATCCCAGAGCTGCTTCATTTCCCGTTTCTTTATTTTGTGGTCCCACCGGTTCTTGCTTTGCAGGCCAACGGTATCGATCTTCTGATGCACCCTTCTTGCTACTTCGTCATATCGTGGTTTGTGGTCATTCTGTGCAATCTTCTTGCAGCAGCACCTAGCTAGTTGGTCCGTTGTTTCTTCAGCGCCTTCGCAGAGGCGGCATTTGCTATCCGTCGCCGTCTTCTCGATTCTGGTTTTGTATGCATTTGTTCCGAAGGCTTGGTCTTGTGCAGCTAGAATTAGTCCCTCTGTCTCTTTCCGTAACTTTCCTGCTCTTGGCTATTGCTAGGCCGTTAATAACATCTATTTTTTTTTTAATGCACTTTTCTCTTTCCATGCCTCCTTTCCGTTCTTTTGGTTTTCCTTGTAGGCCAGTTTGGTCTCTGCAATACTCAGTAAGGCTTCCTGGTATACTAGCTTCAGTGCATCTTCTTCACTGTCAATCAATCAATCAATTAGAATAGAGTTGGAAGGGATCTTGGAGGTCTTTTAGTCCAACCCCCTGCTCAAACAGGAGACACATACCATTTCAGATAGGTGGTTGCCCAGTCTTTTCTTAAAAACCTCCAGTGATGAAGCACCCACAACGTCTGAAGGCAAAGCTGTTCAACTGGTTAATTGTTCCCCCATTAGGAAGTTTCTCCTTAATTCCAGATTGCTTCTCTCCTTCATTAGTTTCCATCCATTGTTTCTTCTTCTGCCTTTTGGGGCTTTAGAGACTAGGTTGAACCCCCCCCTCTTCTTTTTGGCAGCCCCTCAAAATACTAGTGTCAGGTTTCGATGCTATCTCAAAATAAATGAATTTCCAAACTGCCGATCTTTAAGGAAATTTTCTCTTTATTCGAGCACAGCAATCTGATCCTGACTCTTTCGAGGTCAGTACTGACCTTTGCCCCCCAATCCCTCCCTTTCCGATCCCCAATTCTCTGCTTCTCATTGGCTATCTTCCAAGTCACTTTCCTGATTCCTTCTTCGTCAGATCACAGGAATGTCTCCCCCCTCCCCATCTCCGAGGAGACAGAATCTTCAAAGGGATTTAGCAGGCAAAAGTTCAGGCTTCTCCTCCCTTTATTATATGTCAGTGCTGGGACACTGACAACTAGAATACTGTATTCTCTAGACACTATTCTCCTTTTCTCTAGACTGGCCATACCCCAAACCTGCAAACTCTTCTTCATATGTTTTAGTCTCCAGGCCTTGAATCATCTTAGCTGCTCTTCTTTGCACTTTTTCCCCAAAGTCTCAACCTCTGTTTTGTACATCTGTCCTTCAGATATTCTTCCAATTCCCCTCCCCCGCTTTCAACCATCTGGTGAACTTGCAATATTCCACACCCACCTATTTCCCTCGGTAAGTAGAGTCGGTCAACATTGCTGGGTGGATGAAGGGCAATTATTGTTATTATTATTCTGTGCTTCCTGCCCAGGACTTTAGGGCTAGTGACTCTAGTCCAGTATTCCAGCTATTTATCTAATGACTGAAATTGTCCAGGTATTAATTGTTTCATTATCATCAGGCTGCAATCTTTTTTTTTTTATAGTCTTTATTTACATTTATAATTAAAAAGAAGACAAAAAAGAACAGAAGAAAGAACAAGACAGAACAAAACAAAAAACATAAATGAATATAAACAATACATTAATAAACTAATATGTAGCGTAAACCTATACAATAGATTCATAATACAGTCCGGGGGAGACAGAACAACCTATTTTAAACTTATAAACCAATCAAATCTATCCAACCTCACTCTATATATATACAGTAAAGTATTTTCAATATATACAACAGCTGTTTATATTAATCTGATTATTGTCTTCTTTTCGATAGCCAAAGATACCATTTTTCCCAAGAGACATATTGATGTTTGGTCTCTTGTCTTTTAATTTTTTCGTCAGTCTATCTGCTTCCGCACAATCTAGTATCTTTTTTATTATTGCTTCATCTGGTGGGATATATTTGTCTTTCCAGAACTGAGCAAATGTTATTCTCGCTGCAGTAAGGATATGTAATGCAAGGTACCACGAATCTTTTTTAATGTTTTCCGATCTAGAGCCGAGCAAGCATGTCTCTGGTCATAATTCAAACTCCTGATTTAAAATTTCTTTTAGCCATTTTTTAATTTTCTCCCAAAATTTAATTGCCTCTGGACACATCCACCATTGATGATAATAAGTACCACGTTCAAATCCACATTTCCAACATTTGGCGGACTGTCCAGCAAACATTTTTGCCAGTCTGTCTGGCGGGAGATGTCATCTATATAGCATCTTATAAATATTTTGCTTGTATGTAGTAGATACTACCAATTTCATGTTTCCTCACCAAATCTCTTGCCATTTTTCAAAGTAGATTGGGTAGCCAAAATTTTTCCCCCAGGCTATCATCGTGTCCTTTACTACTTCTTCGCCAATCTCTATCCTCATCAACAATTTGTAACATTTAGAGATCATACCCTTTTCCTGACCCATCAAAATTTTATCTAGCTCCTGCAGGTCAATATTTATGCCACTTCCATCTCGATCACTTTTATATTTTGATTGGACCTGCAGATAAATCCACCAATCTAACTGAGATCCCTGAGAATTTAGCTCCTGTCTTGATTTTAGTTCTCCTCGCTCATTCAACAGATCTTTATATGTTTGTTTTATGTTTGTTTGTTTTATTAGATTTATATACCGCCCTACTCCCGAAGGACTCAGGGCGGTGAACAGGCACAAAATAAAATATATAGATACAAAAGTTAAGAACATAATTAAAACCAGATTAAATAATTTAGCCCGAGACAATTAAAAATCCCAATAATTTAAAACAGATTAAAATTTTGATTTAAAAGAATTTTAAAACAGGGGAGAAAATTAGGCCAGGCCAGCTTGTTGGAATAGGTGAGTCTTAAGAGCACGGCGGAAAGTGCCCAGATCCGGGATCCTCCGTATCTCTGGGGGGAGCTCGTTCCAGATAGTGGGTGCCCCCACAGAGAAGGCCCTCCCCCTGGAGGACTTTTGTTGACTTTTTCACAATGTTAAATAGTATAGGATAGGTCAATGCTTCTAGAGATGATATCCAACAGGGTACTTTAGTATAATATTTTTTACTAAGCTTCTCCCAACTCCGAATTAGAATATTCCTTATGTAGTGCGGAGTAAACCATTTACTTACTATCCCGCCAGAGTGCCGCATGCCAACCTTGTTGCAAATCGTGGCCTTCTATCCTGAGAAGACAATTGTTGCTTAGAATCAGGCTGCAATCTTACACTGCTTACTTAGGAGTAAATCGCACTAAAACTGGTGGCACTTACTTTATTTTTCATAGCAGCCTCGGCTGCTCTTGAAAAGCTATATATCATCAACCCTAGCTACAGTACTTAAATAGATCACCTAGGGCTACTGTGTAGGGTAGACTATGTTGGGAAGTCAAAGAGAATGTCAGTGGCAGATCACTTGTGTACTGGACGTTGTTAGTACTGGGATGGAAGACCACCATGAGATCCTGTACAGAATAGTGTCTACAGTGTCTTGATAATATTATGTAAGAAAAGTAACCTTCTGTGGCACCTTCTAGACCCATGATGGTGAACCTATGGCACGGGTGCCACAGGTGGCACACGGAGCCATATCTGTGGGCACGCGAGCGTTGCCCTACCTCAGTCCAGCACGCATGTGCGCTCTGGCCAGCTGATTTTCAGGCCTTCTGGGCCTACCGGAAGTTGGGAAACGGGCTGTTTCCAGGCCTCCGGAGGGCCTCCAGGGGGTGGGTGGGTTGGGAAGGCTGTTTTTGCCCTCCCCAGGCTCCTAGAAAGCCTCTGGAGCCTGGGGAGGACAAAAAATGGGCCTACCGGGCCCTCACGTGCCAAAAGTTGGGAGGTCATGCATGCATGTGTGGGGGGGATGGGGCGCATTGAATTATGGGTGTGGGCACACGTGCACGCAATCCCCCCCTCCGCCCGCTTTTGGCACGCGACGGCAAAAAGGTTAGCCATCACTGTTCTAGACAAATACACTGACACTATATGTTTATAATAACTGACTGTATCCTAGAATGAATTGGGCACCTTACAATATAACGTACAATATAATAAAACACAGTAAGTTAACATTGAAAGTTTCCTATTTCACTAGGAAACCGAAGAGGTCACTTCACACGTGTTGAGGTGATCACACCTGTTGAACCTCTACCTGTTCCATAGTCCTAGCAGATACAGGGCCCAACATTGCAAGGAAGGGGGGGGGATTTGCTTTGTTAACCCTTCCTTACCCCTCTGGAAGCCTCTCTCCCGACCCGCTTCTACTGATCATCAGAGGGCCCTGGGGAATGGAGACTCATTGTTGCAACTCCTTGCTGGGATGAGAAAGCAGCCTCGCTTATTCCGAAGGTAGAAGGTGCTCCTCGAATTAGTGCTCCCAATTGTGGTTGTAAATTGAGGATTATCTATAGAAGAGAGTACAGATAGTTATGACCTCTACTTACGACCACAACTGAGCCCAACATTTCTGTTGCTAAGTGCAACATTTCTTAAGCGAGTTTTGCCCCCCCCACGTTACGAGTTTTCTTGCCACACTTGCTAAGCGAACCGTAGCATTTGTTAAACTAGTAACATCGTCATTAAGTGAATCTGGCTTCCCCATTGACTTTGTTAGTCAGAAGGTCGCAAAAGCGGATAACGTCACCCTGGGACACCGTAACCGTCATAAATATGAACCCAGTTGACTTTTGATCATGTGATCACGGGGATGCCGCAAGTCGTTAAGTGTGAAAACAAACCGGCCCCAAGTCACTTTTTTTTCAGTGCCCTTGCAACTGCCAAACGGTCACTGAACAAACTGCTGCAAGTCGAGGACTACCTATCCTGCTGCATCCCTGCGAACGGTGAGTGCACGCTGCAAAGTCCCAGGTTCCTTTTGTTGTTGTTAGTTGCAAAGTCGTGTCTGACCCATCGCGACCCCATGGACAACGTTCCTCCAGGCCTTCCTGTCCTCTACCATCCTCTGGAGTCCATTTAAGCTCACTATTATTTATTTATTTATTTATTTATTGAATTTCTATACCGCCCTTCTCAGGGCGGTGAACAGAAGATTTCATATACATATAATATATATATATATATGTATATATTTATAAACAGTAAATAATAAATTGAGTCAACTTAGTGTATCTGCTAAGACCTTGGCATAGAATTTAGATGTTTATGCTAGCCCTGCTTGCTGAAACAGAAAGGTCTTCAGGGCACGTCGGAAAGTGCGAAGATCTGGGATTATTCGTATTCCAGGGGGTATTTTGTTCCAAAGAATAGGTGCCCCCACAGAGAAGGCTCTCTCCCTTGGAACTACTAGACGACATTGTTTTAATGATAGTACTATGAGTAAGCCTACTCTGTGAGAGCGTATTGGTTGGTGGGAGGTTATCGGTTGCAGCAGGTGGTCTCGTAAGTACTCAGGTCCTAAGCCATGGAGCACTTTAAAGGTAAGAACCAACACCTTGAAGCGCACTCAGAAGGCCACCGGAAGCCAGTGCAGCTCGCGTAGAAGAGGTGTTACATGTGAGCGCCATGTTGCTCCCATAATTACTATGACTGCTTCAGTGACTCCATCCAGCCACCTCATTCTCTGTTGTCCCGTTCTTCTTTTGCCCTCAATCTTTCCCAGCATTGGGCTCTTCTCCAGTGAGTCCTTCCTTCTCGTTAAGTGGCCAAAGTATCTGAGTTCCATCTTTAGGATCTGGCCCAGGGGTGAAATCTAAAATTTGTTACTACCGGTTCTGTGGACGTGGCTTGGTAGGGGAGGTAATGTGACTTGGTGGGCATGGCCAATTTTTTTTTAACTTTTAAAACCATTTTTTCTACAACCTCTTCAGAGAAGAGGTTGTTAAAAAAATGCTTTCAAAAGGCTCTGACAATCCGAACTGAGTTGCCTGATCGGTAGAGACTTTTTTTCTTTTAAATGCCTCTGACCATCAGGCAACTCAGCTTGGATCGTCAGAAGCATTTAAAAGAAAAAAAGGGTTTTTTTTCTTTTAAAAGCCTTTGATGATCCCAGCTGAGTCACATGATCATCAGAGGCTTTTTTTTTTAACTTTTAAAAGCATTTTTTTGGCCGAAGTGGTTGTAGAAAAAATGCTTTTAAAAGTAAAAAGAAAGCCTTTGATGATTGTGCGGCTCAGCTGGGCATGGGGGGGGAGCAGGGATTTTTGCTACCGGTTCTCCAAACCACCCGCCTCCATCGCTACCGGATCGGGCGATCCGGTCCGAACCAGGAGCATTTCACCCTTGATCTGGCCTTCTAAAGAGCATTCAGGGTTGATCTCCTCTAGGACTGACCGGTTTGATCACCTTGCAGTCCAAGGGACTCGCAGGAACCTTCTCCAGCACCAGAGTTCAAAGGCCTCCATTCTTTGGCGCTCAGCCTTTCTTATGGTCCAACTTTCACAGCCATACATTGCAACTGGGAAAACCATAGCCTTGACCTATACCAGGGTGGATAAAAATCAATGATTTTTTTAAAAAAATCAAAAAAATCGGATTTTTTTGATTTAAATCGGATTCTTTTATTTTTTTTATTTTTATTGAATTTATTTTAATAAAAAAACTTTTGCAAGATAGTTTTCTATTTAAGATACATAAATAATTTAGTTTATTCAGCATGAAATGGAGCTTAGTTATGTAGCATGAGGCTGTATATTCTGCAACACTGGGACTATCGGTGAGTCAACAGTGGGTCAAAGGAGGAGCAGAGATGACAGTTGCTCTTTAAAAATTATGATTTAAATCGAGTTGATTTAAACCAAGCCTTTTTACTAGTGATTTAAATCATGATTTAAATCGTGATTTAAATCGACTCGATTTAAATCAAATCCACCCTGACTTATACGCCCTTTTGTTGGCAGGGGGATGTCTCTGCTTTTTAGAATGCTGTCTATACCTCGCGGCAAGTTTGAACGGCGCGATCCTAATTCGGTAGTCGAGCCGGCCTCCTCTCCACCCGAGTCCCCGAGGTTCCGGATCTGCAGCGAAGAAAAATCGCCTTTTTTGCTTTGCAAGCAAAGCCGGGCTCTTTGCAGCAGGCGGCCGCGGGCGCGCGCGCGCAGAGGGAATGGAATGGAGGGGCATTGTCAGCCGCGAACCACTTTCGCTCGCGCGGGATCCTGGGAAATGCAGTCCGCGAAGGGCCCCCCGAAAGACAGCCCGCCTGAGGAGCCCGAACTACAACTCCCAGGGTTCCCTCCGGAGTGGGGTGGTGGTGGGGTAAGCCAAAGAAGCGTCCGACCGGCCTCAAGTTTTCAGTGTTAAGACGTTCCGCCCCGAAAGGAATGGCGAGGGCCGGGCCGAGCGTCTGCCTGGAGGGACGCCCTTTCCCTTCGCTTTCCCTCCCCGCTTCTCCTCGCCCCGCCGTCCCTCGCGTCCGCCTTTCTTGAAAGGGAAAGGCCTCCTTCCCGGCCTGCTGGAAAACCACGCCCGGAGGTGAAGAGCGAAAAGAGGGACTCTGCACATGCTCAGAGGCCGTTTTTTTCCCACCCACCTCGCCCGAATTGCGGCCGCCTCTCTTTTCTCCCCCCCTCCACCCGACAGTCTTTTTGCGCGTGATATTGCGGGGAAGGAAGTGCGCTTTGCACATGCTCGGAAGGGATCTCGTCTTTGCTCTTTCTTGCATCGCCCTCCGTTGCTGGGACGGCCCTTTTAATTCTTCTTCTTCTTCTTCTCCCCGTTTCGGTCTCCATTATCTGACTTGGGAGGAAGAAAGACCGGGCGTTTGGTGTTTGGGCACAGCAGGAGGAGAGGCTGGAATACTTTCTGCCCATCTTTGCAAGACGCTTTTTTTTTTCTTTCTTTTTCCTTCTCCCAACATTGGAGGTGGGGGGGAAAAATCCTATATAGCTTAATCTTTTCATGCTCGTTTTCTTTTCTTTTCTTTTCTTTTTTTCTCCCCTTCTGATAACTGGGCTGCCCGCTCTTTAAAGGGAGAATAGCACTCTGCGTATGCTCAGAGGCGCTCTTTTTGCCCCCCCCCCTCGGAATGGCAAGCCGAAGTGCCACATATCGGCCTTTGCTGATGGTGTGGTTAACTTGATGGAAAAGCCCAGAGGAGCACCATTTTTCCTTTTTTTTTAAAGAGATATATTATATTATATTATATTATATTATATTATATTATATTATATTATATTATATTATATTATATTATATTATATTATATTTATTATATTATATTAATTATAATTATATTATATTATAATATAATATATTATATAATATTATATTATATTATATTATATTTATTATAATTATATTTATTATATTATATTATATTGTTATGTTATGTTATGTTATACTATGTTATACTATACTATACTAATGCTATGCTATGCTATGCTATGCTATGCTATGCTATGCTATGCTATGCTATGCTATGCTATGCTATGCTATGCTATGCTATACTATACTATACTATTTTTTTAAAATTTGATTTATATGTCGCCCTTCTCCGGAGACTCAGGGCAGCTTACAATGCGTTAAGCACTAGCCTTCATACTTTCGTATATTTTATACAAAGTCAGCTATTGCCCCCACAAACTGTGTCCTCTATTTACCTACCTTAGAAAGGATGGAAGGCTGAGTCAACCTTGAGCCTGGCAAGATTCCGAACTTAATAATTGCAGACAGCTGGAGTTAAGTTACAATGCATTAGTCTGCTGAGCTATGTTATATTATATTATACTATACTATTATATTTATTGTATTATATATTTATTATATTTGTATTGTATTTGAACATATTACATTTAGAATATCATATGACATATTACATATTATATATTCTATTTTTAGAATATATTATATTATATTACTACGTTGTATTATGTGTTATGTTGCAAATATTCTGTCAGTCACTTCCTTTGTCATAGTGGGACAATTGCTTTTCCCACGTTCTTCATTTTTTTTCTTTCCTTTCCCTTTTTATATTCATCCCTTCAAACATCTTTCCTGACTGCTTTTTTGTCTTCTCTCCCTTCCTTTCTTTTCCAGTCGCCTCGTTTTTTGCCGAAGATCGAAACAGTTTTACCATGAATGTTGGAATCGACAAGACTGTGGAGGACAAAATGCAAGTAAGAATTTGGGAAGAAGAAAGAGGGGTCCTGATCAGTGGAGGGAAGATCCCTGATCCCTTAAGACAAAAGAATGTATCTCTCTCTCTCTCTCTCTTTTTTTTTTTTTTTTGCAATCTGTAGAAATTAACTGTTAACTTGTGATGTGACAGTAGATCTGGGGCAAAGATGACCGGCTTTGCTTGCAGATGATTAGAGATTCAGACACTAAATTTTCCATCTAAATTAGAGCACCAGATCTGGGCTGCAGAGACATAAGGGCGCACTAGGTGGCAGCTGTCTCTGTCTCTTTGCTGCCCTCTAATGGCAGTCTGAGATATTGTAGACAAGATCCCTGAGGCATTAAAAGATCACAGAAATTGGCAGTATGATTTATGCAGAACAGAAGAGGAATTGATGAAAAACAAGAAGTGTGTGTTGATGCACTCTCTACATCTGTTGTCTGCTTCTTAAACAGTGTTTCTCAACTTTGGTAACTTTAAGACATGTGGACTTCAACTTCCAGAATTCTCCAGCCAGCCAGAATTCTGGGAGTTGAAATCCATGCATCTTAAAGTTGCAAGATTGGGAAATACTGTGTTTTAAAGAACCTGTGCCTTTTTTTTAAAACTTCCCCAGCTCAGAAAATTCACATCCTTGTGAAGAAGTGCGTGACAAGAGTCTTGGATGAAAACTTCAGAGTGTGAGGCGCCTGTCACACCAAAACGTCTCTAGAACGGGCCTTGCAAACAAATAGTGTTTTTCTTTGCGCTGCTCATTTTAAATGGCAAGTAATACCAGGCATGGTCTCCCTCCCATCCAGCTTTAAAGCCCAGTGCAGCTTTTTACATCCCAAATTCTTCTCTGCCCCCAATCCTGGGACGAGCAAAAGGCTAAATTGTGATAGGATAATCTTCTAATCTTTTGTATCCACTCATTTTGGAAAAGAGGCACAGATCAGCAATGCCTGAAGACAATCTTTGATCCCAGTGAGATGTCACCTTAATGGGAAAACTGGCCACTTAGGCCAGAGATCTTGAAGAATTGCTGAAAATTGGGATTGATTGGGTGATCACATGCTCAAATGCATGTAATGCACCAGGGCCTGGTGGCTCAGCAGACTGATAGCATTGTGATTAACACCAGCTGTCTGCAATTACTGTAAGTTCGAATCTCACCAGGCTCAAGGTTGACTCAGCCTTCCATCCTTTCTAAGGTAGGTAAATCGAGGACCCAGTTTGTGGGGGCAATAAGCTGATTTTGTATAAATATACAAAAGTATGAAGGCTATTGCTTAACGCATTGTAAGCCGCCCTGAGTCTCCGGAGAAGGCAAATTTTAAAAAAAGAGTTTTACTGAACAAATCACAATGGCTTGAGTGCACAAAGCCATAAACCATGGTTTATGTGGCCTAATAGCTGGATTTGCAGCTTGCATGAAGCCAGTTCCAAACATACCAACCACATTTTAAGTGTCCACAATGCCAGCAATGGTTGTGTGTACTATTTGGTTTTATTAGCTGAACAGAAGTGTGTATGTTATTTATTAGATCAGTCAAATTAGAAATGTCTGTTGGGAAAACAAAATTCAAAGGGGCATCCTTCACTCAATACAAGAAACTTGAAAAGGGGAAAGAACCGTAGAATAAACCATAGATAGAAGTGTTAGAAGAAGAAAAATAAAAGAACCACTGCTTGGAGCTAAATGCAAAACCTACAACGCAAAGCTTACAAAAACTGGAATATTTCTTGCAATCCTTCTGGGATTTATTTCTTCTTTCTTTAGGACAGTCTTGTAAACCTTAAGAAAGAAAGACAGAAGGAGGGACGTAATAGTCAGGAGGTGAAAGACAGCGAGAAAAAGATAACAGAAGATAACAAAAATGAGTCCACATCGACCAAGGATGATTTACAGGTAGGAATCACATTCCCATTTCCTTTCTGCACACACACACCCTAATTCTGCACTGTTGTGTGATCCACTTTAGGAAGTGATGAGTGCAAAAGTTCCAGAGATAACATTGAGAAGAGTTCTCTTAGGGGCCTCTGGACAGAATGGGACGATTTGGTATGGCCAACATGCCGTGGCCAACTCACCACGGGACAATTTTAACAATTCAATTTTAAGTGTTTAGAAATAATTTTAAAATTATTTGAATTTTTGTTGCTCCCATTTCATTCTGTCCTGAACTTTAATGATTCTTGTTGTGGCCCGTCAGCGGCCTGTGCGGCCTGTAGCCGATTCTGACAGCGAGGAGGCTGGTGTGGTGCTGCGCCAGCAGCCTGTGCAGCTGGCACTTGAGTCAGACAATGAGGAGGCTGGAGAAGATGTGCCAGAGGCAGGGATTCAGCCAGGGCCTTCAGAACCTCCAGAAGCTCCTTTAAGTGAAGAGGATGTGGAGGAGGAGTCTCTTCTCGATGCACGGGCGCGCAGAGCTGCCAAAAGGCAGGAGTGGCTCCTCAGGAGGAGGTCTCCTTGAGAGTAATGCTTGGGGCTAATTGGCCACTCCCTTAGCCTATTTAAGAAGGAACGCCGACTGAAGCAAATTGTAGGGAACAACTTTAGTTCACTCTCCTTCGCGTCTGGATTCTCTGCAAATTGCTTCTGGGCTTTCTGCCAACCTTAGTAAGTTTGTGATTACTTTATCTTTGGTTTCTTATAGGCTGTTAAGGAAGTTTATTAACAGCCTTTCTTTGGAAAAGACTGAGTTATTTTAGTAAATTTAAGTTTTGTACAGATTTTGTGTGTGCTGTGTTCTTTGGGGACCGAAGCTGGAGCAGAACAGATTCTCTTCCACCATTTCTTTGATATTAGTGTAACCCTTGTCCCACAGCAAGTTGACTCCAGCGAATTGCCCATGCTGAGTTATCCTAAACCTGCTTCTGGAGGCTTCAGCTGCATTTTTCAAATTCCTTGGCACATGCCAGAGTGATGGAACAGCTCCATGGATGAAGCTGGAAAAGCATGATACAAAACTAAGTAAAGATGTGTGGTGTTGAAGCTCCCTTCCCTTGCAGAAAAATAATTACCGGGTGCTTTTTTCCCCCCATTTACTCTACAGCAGGGGTGTTAAATTCAAGGCCTGCAGGCCAGATCTGGCCAGTGGGGTGCTTAGATCTGGCCCAGGGGGGAGCCCTGAAAACAGTGACGGACCGTCCGGTGTTGCCTCTGCCAGCAAAAACGGAGCCCAGGAGGACTGCAAGCAGCCCCTTGGCTCTGTTTTCAGCCACGGTGGCCTCCTGCAGCCCTCTGCCAGCAAAAACAGAGCCCAGGGAGCCCGCTTTCGCTGGCAGAGGGCTGAAGGAGGTCATAGCGGCCAAAAATGGGGCCGGGGGGGCGCACATGGCCCCCCAAGCTCCATTTTCACTGGCAGAGGGCTAGCAAAACAAACTAAAAGGAAAACAAAACAAAAGGAGAAATGTTTGCCACTTTGCATTTGAGCATCCAAGAAGGGACAGGAAAGGAGAAAGAGAAAGAAGAAAGAAAAAGAAGGAAAGATGGGAAGAGAGCAAGGAAGGAAAAAGAAGGAAAGAGGAGAACAAAGGAGAATGAAGAGGGAAGGAAAAAGAAGAAAAGGAAGGAGCCCCCCAGCCACCATAGGTGCCCCCGATGCCAGTGATGTCGAAATGGCGATGCCCCCCCTCCAGGCCACTCCCCCCCCAGGTCAAACACAACCCTAACGCAACCCTCAATGAAATAGAGTTTGACACCCCTGCTCTATAGTGATTTTCTCTCCACTATTCTAGCAAAATGCTTTGTCCTTTTACTGACTAAACGTAACAATGCTGAGAATCTTGCTAGTCTGGTCAATTGAATGAAAATGCCCTAAATTCATAGGGTACAAATAAGCAATCAAATCATACTAGGAAACAATATAAACTGTAAGTGTACAAACAACAAAATTACAGTCATGCAGTCATAAGTGGGAGGAGATGGGTGATAGGAACTAAGAGAAGACTAATACTAATAGTAATGCAGCCTTAGTGAATAGTTTGACAGTGTTGAGGAAATTATTTGTTTAGCAGAGTGATGGCGTTCGGGGGAAAAACTGTTCTTGTGTCTAGTTGTTCTGGTGTGCGGTGCTCTATAGCGTCGTTTTGAGGGTAGGAGTTGAAACAGTTTATGTCCAGGATATGAGGGGTCTGTAAATATTTTCACAGCCCTCTTTTTGACTCGTGCAGTATACAGGTCCTCAATGGAAGGCATGTTGGTAGCAATTGTTTTTTCTGCAGTTCTAATTATCCTCTGTCTGTGTTGTTGGGTTACGGAACCAAACCAGACAGTTACAGAGGTGCAGATGACAGACTCAATAATTTCAAAGTTGACAACTTTAAGATGTCTTAAAGACTTAAACTCCCAGAATTCCCCAGCGCTGGTTTCTTAGTCTGATCTGCCTTGCAGGGCTGACATTATTTCATAAACAGCACTTTGCAAGAAATCTGGGAACAAGCATTTTGAATTGTTCCAAGAGACACGCCACCTTAATGAACTCACTACCAATGAAGAGGGAGATGTCTAGTTTCATGAAAAGAAGGATTAGGGGTGACATGATAGCAGTGTTCCAGTATGTGAGGGGCTGCCCCAAAGAAGAGTCCTTTCCAAAGTGCCTGAAGGCAGGACAAGAAACAAAGGATGGAAAATAATCAAGGAGAGAACCGATGTAGAATTGTGGAGAAATTTCCTGACAGTGAGAACAATTAACCAGTGGAATGACTTGCCTCAGGAAGTTGTGGGTGCCCCATCGCTGAAGGCTTTTAAGAAGAGACTGGACAGCCACTTGTCTGAAATGATACAGGATCTCCTGCTTATGCCAGTGGTTGGACTAGAAGACCTCAAAGGTCCCCCCCAACCCTGTTATTCTGTTCAATTCCTTTTAAAGTTTCCAAGTCAGATGTCAAACACTATATACCATATTTTTGAGACTATAAGATGCGCCTGACTATAAAATGCACCTAAATTTAGAAGAGGAAATCAACAAAAAAAAGTTTTTGGCCTCTGCGCACCCCATTTTCGGGCCTTTTTTGGGGGCTTTTCCAGCCTTTTTGGGCCCATTTTCAAGGCTTTTTTCTGCTTGTTTTCTAGCCTTTTTGGGCCCGTTTTCTAGCCTTTTTTCGGCCCGTTTTCAAGGCTTTTTTCGGCCCGTTTTCAAGGATTTTTTCGGCCCGTTTTCAAGGATTTTGTGGCCCATTTATGAGGCCTTTTTCAGACTGTTTTTTCTGAAAAAAAGGCCCAAAAAAAGCCTTGAAAACAGGCCGAAAAAAAGCCCCAAAAACTGGCTGAAAAAAGCCTCAAAAAATTGGCCAAAAAAAGCCCTGATAATAGGCCGAAAAAAAGCCCGAAAATGGGGCGTGTGGAGGCAAAAAAAAAAAAAAAAAAAGGCCGGCAGGTGGGCGGGGCTTCGGCAATATTCGGTCTATAAGATGCACAGACATTTTCACCCCCTTTTGGGAGACAAAAAAGTGCATCTTATAGTCCGAAAAATACAGTAGTTGGTTGAGGAAAGTTGAAGAAATCAAAAGTAGACTTGATTCCAGGATGGGATCCTTGGTGCTCACTTGGGTGGAATCTAGAACCCAGCCTTGTTTCTAGAGGAATATCCCAAACTTATTTCTAGCAAGTTCATCAAGATGGTCTCTTGGAGCTGTTTGCAATGCTTCTTCCCCAGCTTTCATTCCACCTGGGTTGTAATTTGGGAGAGAAGCTTCTAACACACTTCCCCCCAATGTGCTCACAATCTCACACACTTCCTCCAGTAATTGCTAAAATATTTACTTACTTCTATTATTAAATTATACGCCGGCCATCTCACCACCCAAAGCGATTCTGGGCTTTCAATGCCGGAATTGTACAATGGAACCAGTACATTACAAGCCTGTTGTTTGTTGAAATCTTGCCGTCTCAAAATATCCATGCTTGTTCTGATTGGAGATAGCTTTTCAGATGTTAACAGTCTCTTTCCCCCTATTTCGTCCATTTGTTTTCTTATAAGGAGCTGCAGGGGATTAAAATGGATCAGGGTGAGAGCGTTAAGGCCTTGGTGACGGAAAAAGAGGAGGACACAAACCACAAGGAGGTATTTTAGAATAATTTCTCCCTAGGTTGGCAGGCAGATTTTATGTTCATTTCAAACTGCAATTGTATTAATTGGAGCAAAATAGAGGCTATTTTTTTATTTACTTACGTTCTGCCTGTCATTCAGGAACTCGAGTGCATAATACTCCTGTGAGGTGGGTTGGGCTAAGCAAGAGGGACTAGACAGTGAGTTTTGGTACTTGAGAGAGAAACAGGACCTGGATTTGTAGACTCCCATGTCCGGCCCCTTCTCTACAGCCCCACCTGGCTCTGGAATTGAGAGGAAGGTACCGGCTCCGATGATTCTCCCTAGGGAGCTTCTAGCATCCTAGAAAGGAGACTCTAGCATCAGGTTTTCTTAAAATGTCACATTTGCATCTCCCCTTTCTCATAAAACATTATATTCTTAGATTTCCTTCTTCCCTCCTTCCCCCCTTCCATTTCCCCTTTCCTTTCTTCTCTCTTTCCCTTCCCCTTTCCTTTCTTTCTTCCCCTCCCTCCCTTTCCCTTTTTTTTTTTATTTGATTTATATGCCGCCCTTCTCCAGAGACTTAGGGCGGCTTACAGTGCGTTAAGCAATAGCCTTCATACTTTTGTATATTTTATACAAAGTCAGCTTATCGCCCCCACAAACTGGGTCCTCATTTCATCTACCTTAGAAAGGATGGAAGGCTGAGTCAACCTTGAGCCTGGCGAGATTCGAACTTACTTTTAATTGCAGACAGCTGGTGTTAAATTACAGTGCCTTTGTCTGCAGAGCTATCCAGGCTCATATCCTTTCTTCCTTTTCTATCTTCCTCCCCTCCCCTCCCCTTTCCTTTTCCCTTGCTTTCCCCCCCCCTTTTTTTTTTTTTAAATTTGATTTATATGCCGCCCTTCTCCGGAGACTCAGGGCGGCTTACAATGCGTTAAGCAATTCTTCTTTCTTCCCCTCTCTCCCTCCCTCCCTTTCCCTTTCCCATTTCTTTTCTTCCTTCTACCATCTTCCCTCCTTCCTTCCTTTCCTCTTTCCTTCCTTTCCTTTTCCTTTCTTCCTTTCTTCTCTTCCCCTCCCTCCCTCCTTCCCTCCCTCCTTTCCATTCCCCTTCTCCTTCCCTTTCTTCTTTCTCTCTTCTATCTTTCCCCCCTCCCTCCTTCTCTGCCTCCCTCCCCTGTTCCATTCTTACTAAAAGCAAGTAGAGTAGAAGTTGAATCAGGAAGTCTGAAAGAGCTCTTCTTGAAGCCATGGGTGGCCCAGTGGTTAGAGTGCAGTACTGCAGGCTATTCTGCTGACTGCTGGCTGCCTACAATTTGGCAGTTTGAATCTCACCAGGGCTCAAGGTTGATTCAGCCTCCCATCCTTCCGAGGTGGGTAAAATGAGAACCCAGATTGTTGGGGGCAATAGGCTGATTCTGTAAACCGCTTAGAGAGGGCTGTAAAGCACCGTAAAGGGGTATATAAAGCGTAAATGCTATTGAAACCAAGATGCTCTAATCTGTTCAAGGTTTTTATTTCTTTGCCTAGCTCAAATTCTTCCTTTCCTGAAATCCATTGATTTCTTTGGGATGTAAAATGTTTTCCTGGATGTCTTTAAGCAGAAACCGATAGCTTTTTTCATTTGGGGGATGGAAAACCGGAAACAGAGAAAGTCCTCATGGGTTTCTATTAATACAGTTTTATTTAATGGAAGGTGCAGCCTGATTCAGACATGATTGATCTGAGTCAAGTGAAAGAAGATGAGGAAGAAGAGGAAGAGGACAAGGAAGAGAACAGCAGTGAGGAGATAGTGGTATGTCTTTATGGTATTGAAACTGCCTGTCCATCTTGTGCATCTGATCTCAACATGATTCAGATTTAAAAAAAATAAAATAAAATAAAACCATCTGATTTCTGGAATTTTACCTTGAATTCAGACCAAACTAGATGTTTTCTTCAATGGTGTAATATTTTTGTGCAGGCTTATATGAAATTTTATTGCTACTGGTTTTGTTCGAACTTTAAAGCAAAAAGAGGCATAAAGGAAATTAACTTTAATTTACTGTATTTTTCGGAGTATAAGACGCACCAGAGTATAAAACGCACCTACCTTTTTTGGTGAGGAAAACAAGAAAAAGAAATCTGCCTCTGCCTCCCAGAAATTTTGCCTCTTTGTAGCAAACAGCAAACAGCCTGCTTTACTTTCATTTTCGTTTTCAGCATAGCTTGATGAGCACAAGGGGAAAAAAAATCTGCTCCAGCAATTTATCACTTTGCAGCAAGCAGCAGAGCCCTGCCCAAAACAGCTGAGAGCAAATCAGCTGAGGTCGGGAGGCAGATCCAATCAACTTGTGCTAATTAGGCCGTGCTGAAGCTGAAAGGAGCTGTTTTTTCTTGCTGTTTGCTTGCAAGGAGGTAACTGCTGCGAGGCAGAGGCCAAAGGGTGGGGGCCAGTGGATGGGCGGGGCTACATTTGGTGTATAAGATGCACCTAAATTTTCACCCCCTTTTAGGGAGGAAAAAGGTGCATCTTATACTCCGAAAAATACGGTACATTAAAACTCAAAAGTAAAGAAATTGCTACTGCTGCGATATCCTGTACCAGTGAAATAATTCCATGGCCATTTAGTTTTGCTGGACTTCCTAAGTAGATTTTTCTGTCTGTATAATTATGTTTCTCTTTTCCCCTAGGAGTCTGGAAGTATTGAGAGCAGGTAAGAATTGGAGTTTTTTAAAATTGCCTTTGTTCACGGCATCTCTGCCGGGTTTCCTGTCAGGTGCAAAAGATCAGGGCCATAAGTTAAATTGCAGTTCAGAAATACTGCTCAAGTCTATACACAAAAATCTACCCAACTAACGTTCAAATCTGAATCTGCACCAGGTAAAAGTCAACAGAATTTAAGGAAGGGGGGCTGGACTTGAACCGCTTACGGCAACATAATGATTCTAAGCTAATGACACATTTTACTCTCCCCCCCCACGCCAGTTTTGCCTGCTCTTCTACGGTTTCACCCAAGGCTCAAAAATAAATCTCCCCCTACTGTAGGAACTCAGACTTGTACTTGGGATCTCGCAGTGATGAGTTAAATGTTCGGGTTCATAAGATGTATTTATTGCAAGTGCAATAAATTGATTACTAGTGCAGAAAAAGCACTAGTAATCAAAATCAGCCTTTGGCAGGATCAGCAGTTCAGTTCTCATGGCCCATGGTTTAGATCAGGGTGGATTTGATTTAAATCGAGTTGATTTAAATTACAATTCAAATCATGATTTAAATCACTAGTAAAAAGGCTTGATTTAAATCAACTCGATTTAAATCATAATTTTTAAAGAGCAACTGTCATCTCTGCTACTCCTTTGACCCACTGTTGACTCACCGATAGTCCCAATGTTGCAGAATATACAGCCTCATGCTACATAACTAAGCTCCATTTCATGCTGAATAAACTAAATTATTTATGTACCTTAAATAGAAAACTATCTTATGATAGATTTTTACCCCAAAAGTTTTTTATTAAAATAAATTCGATAAAAATCAAAAAAATCCGATTTAAATTTTTAAAAAATCTGATTTTTTTTGATTTTTTTAAAAAAATCATTGATTTTTATCCACCCTGGTTTAGATGTTGTCTTTTTCTCCTGCCCTTTCAAGTTTCTTCTCACTCCTTCCTTGCAATAGAGGAGAATCTCTGTAGTTCAGGGTTCAACTGTGGAGTCCTTGGTGCTCTCTTGAGTTTGGATGTAAGCTTGCAGACGTTTTATTATCTGACTAGGTAACACCACCAGTGTGAAGGAGTGTGGGGTTTTGCTCCCTCTTTTATATACAGTGGTTTGACCTTCCAGGGTTGATGGGGGCTTCAATAGACTGGGGAGCATCACTGTGTGGGGAAGTGTGCGTTTTGCTGCCTGTTTATATGTAGTAGTTTTCCTTGCCAGTTTTGGATGGGGTGTCGTTTCCTTCTTGGCAGAGGAAGGAAGGAAGAAACTAAAGATAACTCCTCAACTTACAACCATTCATTTAGTGACCGTTTGCAGTTGCAACAGCACTGAAAAAAGTGACTTTTTTTCACGTTTATGGCTGTTGCAGCAGCATCCCCCGTGATCGCATGTTCAAAATTCGAACTCTTAGCAACTGATTCCTATTTAGGACGGTTGCAATGTGCCAAGAACACGTGATCCCCTTTTGCGACCTTCTAATAAGCAACGTCAACAGGGAAGCCAGACTCATTTTAACAACCGGGTTACTAACTTAACAACTGCAGTGTTTCACTTAACAACTGTGGCAAGAAAGAAAGAAGTCCTAAAACGGGGAGGAAACTCATTCAACAACTGTCTTGCTTAGCAACAGAAATTTTGGGCTCAATTGCGGTCGTACATGTACGCCCCTACCCAAAACGGCAGGGCATGCTATTGTGTATAAAAGGCAGCAAGCCCCACCTTCCCTCACACTGAGGCTGTTACCGAGTTGGGTAATGAAACGTCAAGCTCAAGAGAGCAGCAAGAAGTCTTTATGAACTCAAACCATTTAAATTTGCACTTTGTGATCATGTCTTTGTTCCAGAGTCGATCGTGTTAATTCCTTTTCTCCTTTTCTCTCGTCGGGTTCCTCAGAGAAGACGATGAACCGCTGGCTGGGAGACTAGAGGAGATCAAGCAGAGATACGGCAATTTGTGTCAGAACAGCACCGTATTCCAAGAAATGATCCTGCGGCTCAAAGGTCGGCCTCCCTTTTGTTCAGAGTTTGTGGGGGCATCATACGGTCCCAGGAGGCTCTGGTGATGCTTTGGCTTCCAGTGGGCTCTTAGTCTCTCCCTTGGCCCAGTCAGGTTTTCTGTTCTGTTCTGTTTTGCTTTGCTTTTTCCTGCCTTTCAGTTAGTCTTGAATCTTGACAACTATCTGCCCAAGTCCCTGCAGTGTTCTTGGCAACATTTTTGGTGACGTTTTGCCCTGGCCAATAGAATAGGACTGGGACTGGGACTGGGACTGGGACTGGGGCTGGGGCTGGGGCTGGGCTGGGCTGGGCTGGGCTGGGCTGGGCTGGACTGGACTGGACTGGACTGGACTGGACTGGACTAGACTAGACTAGACTAGACTAGACTAGAATTGAATTGAATTGAATTGAATTGAATTGAATTGAATTGAATTGAATTTTTATTGGCCAAGTGTGATTGGACACACAAGGAATTTGTCTTGGTGCATAGGCTCTCAGTGTACATAAAATAAAAGATATGTTCATCACGAATCATAAGGTACAACACTTAATGATAGTCATAGGTTACAAATAAGCAATCAGAAAGCAATATCAATATAAATCGTAGGGATACCAGCAACAAGGTTTCAGTCATAAAGTCATAAGTGGGAGGAGATGGGTGATGGGAACGATGAGAAGATGAGAAGATTAATAGTAGTGCAGACTTAATAAATAGTTTGACAGTGTTGAGGGAATTATTTGTTTAGCAGAGTGATGGCGTTTGGAGGAAAATTGTTCTTGTGTCTAGTTGTTCTGGTGTGCAGTGCCCTATAGCGTCGTTTTGAGGGTAGGAGTTGAAACAATTTATGTCTAGGATGTGAGGGGTCTATAAATATTTTCACAGCCCTCTTTGATTCGTGCAGTATACAGGTCCTCAATGGAAGGCAGGTTGATAGCCATTGTTTTGAGCAATTGAGAAGGAGGAACTGGCCCAAAGTCACTCAAACCAGCTAAGGCAAGACTAGAATTCGCAATCTGCTGATTTCTAACCCTGTGCCTTTAGCAAAAAAATCAAATTGGCTCTCTTCTGCCACACCTAATTCAGTGTTTCTCAACCTTGGCAGTCCTAAGAGGTGAGGACTTCAATTCCCAGAATTCCCCAGCCGGCCACATTTCTTTAACTGGTGTCTCCCCGTTTCCTTGACTTGGTCGGGAACTTTTTGACTTCCTTCTCTTGTTTTTCTGCAGCTGGATGGAGGAACCAAAATAAGGAACGGGATTGTTTGCCCGGGGGCTCGGAGCGGCTGCAACTGAACAGGATGATGTGGGGCGGAGACGAAGTCAGCTTTACCCCCAGCATCGGGGGCCAGTTGGGAGCCCTGGACAGCCCCTCGAGGACGGTGGATTGTCTGCTGGAAGCCAGAGCTCCAATTTCGATCCCGTTCGGCGGGGGCTTCTTTGACTTCAGCGAGTTTGCGGTGCAGCAGAGTTTCCTCCAGAGGGAAGGCCAGGAGCTCTCCAAAACGTTTGGGTCGGGCCTGAGCTCCAGCATGGTGGAGTTTCGGTCTCAGGAGAAGCCACTGCCGGTGGACAAACTCTACAAGTGCAACGAGTGCGGGAAGAGCTTTGGCAAACTCGCCACCCTCAACACGCACGGCAGGACCCACACGGGGGAGAAGCCCTTCAAGTGCTTGCACTGCGACAAGGGCTTCGGCCAGAGCTCCCACCTGCAGCTGCACGAGCAGACCCACACGGCGGAGAAGCCCTACAAGTGCAACGAGTGCGGGAAGAGCTTTGGCAAACGCTCCACCCTCAACACGCATGGCCGGACCCACACGGGGGAGAAGCCCTTCAAGTGCTCGCACTGCGACAAGCGCTTCAGCCAGAGCTCCCACCTGCAGCTGCATGAACGGACCCACACAGGGGAGAAACCCTACAAGTGCCTGCTGTGCGAGAAGAGCTACAATCAGCGCTCCAGCCTCATCATCCACGAGCGAAGCCACACGGGCGAGAAGCCCTACTCCTGCCTGGAGTGCGGGAAGAGCTTCAGCCAAAAGGCCACCCTGGTCCTCCACGAGAAGAGCCACCGGGGGGAGAAGCCCTACAAGTGCCTGGAGTGCGGCAAGGGCTTCAGCCTGAGCGCCGACCTCATCCGCCACCAGAGCATCCACACGGGGGAGAAGCCCTACACCTGCTCCGAGTGCGGGAAGAGCTTCAGCCAAAACTCCCACCTCATGGCCCACATCCGGACTCACACGGGCGAGAAGCCCCACAAGTGCCTGGAGTGCGGCAAGGGCTTCAACTGGAGCTCGGAGCTCATCGCACACGAGCGGACCCACACCGGCGAGAAGCCCTACCAGTGCCTCTACTGCGCCAAGAGCTTCAGTGTCCGCTCCAGCCTCAGCAAACATGAGCGGACCCATACCGGAGAAAAGCCCTTTGTCTGCCCCCAGTGTGGGAAGGGCTTCATCCAGCGCTCCAGCCTGGTGGCGCATGAGCGCTCCCACACCGGCGAGCGGCCTTACCTGTGCCTGGGCTGCGGCAAAGGCTTCCGGGAGAGCTCGCAGCTCATCGCCCATGAGCGGACCCACACCGGTGAGAAGCCCTACGTCTGTCCGGAGTGCGGCAGCTGCTTCAAAGCTAAGGCCGCCCTCCTCCGGCACCAACGTGGTCACTTGGACCTGAACTCCTTCATCTGTGCCGACTGCGGGAAGATTTTCTCTTCGGCCGCGGAGTCTCCGGAGAAGTGTCCTGAGTGCGTGAACCTGAGCCTGATGTCGGATCTGTCGCAGGCATCGGAAGAGGCCGATCTGGAAATAGCCGAAGGAGCGGGACAAAACGACGGCACTAAGATATGAATGGGTGAGGCCAGCTGGGCCTTGGGTGTTCTGATTTTTTGCCGGTCATAAAGTCGTCTTCCTCTTCAGATGGAGCGGAAAGGGACTGTGCTGCAGCCGACGGAGGACCAGTTTTGTCGACGGGCCGTGACTGTGGGCAGCTGAATGCCTTCCCCGCAGATGTGATGGCCATCACAGTTTTGGTTCCTGTTGCCAAACCAGGCTCATTTCAGACCCTTTGGAGGGGAACTGGAAATGCAGAGAGGACCAGAATCAAATGGACACGAAAATGAAAGAGAATGCCTGAAGTTTTAGTATCGTCCTTTGCTACCCAGGGCCTAAAATGCAGTTTCTGATCAACTGGAGATTTGGGTCTATAGCAGAGGAACCATGGGACGCGTCTTTGAGGCTCTCATTTTTGATCCACGGGCCCCCTTGCTGCCTATCCGAAGAGTCTTCGGTTTCACAAAAGGTTTTTTTTAAATGAACTGTGCTCAACTTTTCAATGGATTTGAGCTGTAAAGAACTTTACCTCACTAAATCCTAATGGATGCACGTGGAACACTTGGAACCGGGCTTGAGTCAGCCTGCCTGAGCGCAGAGCTGTTGTTTGCCTTGTGTCAAAAATTAGTGGCACAGCAGCAAAAATTACAGGAGGGGACATTAATGGAGGAAAACTGGTTTGGTCACATTGGACCTTGAGCAATTAATTCGATTCCTGTCTCTTTTCACATTTGCTTTAGATAACAAACTCAGCTGACTAGGTTTTTTTTATTATTTAATTGATAGCTAGATAGAAGTACGAGCTTTTTCTCTCCCTTTGGATGAAATGAGGGTGATTTGGTAGGACATCCCAATTAACGTGGGAACATCCCGTTGCAAGATGGCTGGAATGAGAGGCAGCTATCCAGACAGGCACCCCGTAAAAGGAGATTGCAGGAAAACACACGTCCGAACACAAATCTTTTTCAAGAAAGCCGTTCTAGGTACATCAAGAAGGTGTGGCTCTGTTGCCAGAGAGGGAAAAAATGAAATTTTAACAGTTTTGCACTTAACTCCCTGGAAGTGGAAAGCTAGTAGCTCAGGGGGCTAGTACAAGGCTACCTCTTGTACTATTTGCAGTAAATAAACCCATTTAGGCACTATTTTTCCTCATGTTTGTCCTACAGCAGTGTATCTCAACTTTGACAACTTTAAGATGGGTGGACTTCAAGTCCCAGAATTCCTCAGCAACCCTAACCCAGAGGTGAAATGTAAAATTTGTTACTACCAGTTCTGTGGGCGTGGCTTGGTAGGTGAGGTAATGTGACTGGGTGGGTGTGGCCAACTTTTTTTTTTTTTAACTTTTCAAAGCATTTTTTCTAATGCTTTGAAAAGCCTCTACCGATCAGGCAACTCAGCTGGGATCGTCAGAGACTTTTCAAAACATTTTTTTTCTCACCTCTTCAGCCAAGAGGTTGCAGAAAAAAAATGCTTTGAAAAGCCTCTGACGATCCCAGCTGAGCCACGTGATCATCGGAGGCTTTTTTTTTTTTACTTTTAAAAGCATTTTTTCTACAACCTCTTCTGACGAAAAAATGCTTTGAAAAGTAAAAAAAGAAAAAGAAAGCCTCTGATGATCGTGTGACTCAGCTGGGCATGGTGGAGGGGCGCAGGGATTTTTGCTACCGGTTCTCTGAACCACCCACCGCCATCACTACGGGATTAGGCGATCTGATCCGAACCGGGAGCATTTCACCCCTGCCCTAACCTTAGTCCACCCATTTTAAAAGTTGCCAAAGTTTTAAAAAAAAAACCACTGTCCTACAGTAATGTAAGCCATCCATTAACCACTTCGCACTTCAAACCTGACCTGTAACCTTTTCTCTCTCCTCTCTTTCTCTCTCACCCTCTCCCTCTCCCTCTCCCTCTCTCTCTCTCCATCTCTCGCTCCCTCCCTCTCCCTCCCCCTCTCTCTCCCTCCCTCTCCCCCTCTCTTCTACCTGTCCCTCTCCTTCACTAAACTAAACTAAACTAAACTAAACTAAACGTTCACTCCAGGTAGGTAGATTGTACATAGATAAACAGTAAACAACTTCAGGGCATCCATAACTTTTCCTCTCAAATGGTTCTGGGTAAAGCTTTGATAATTGCCACCTTGCTCTGCAAAAGAAAAGGGGGGGGTGCTTTATAAGACATCAGCTTTGCGTTGGCCACCCCTGGTTGAATCCAGTTGTAAACCAGTTTAAGTGTCCTGAAGTTCTGTAGAAGAGGGGGGGAAAATGTCTCCACAAAAGAATTTTTCCTCACATGAGGCAAAACTCCTCATGAATTTCGTGAGGAATTTTGCTTCAAGAAGGCAACTGGGATTCCTTGTGAAGTGAAATCATTAAAAAAAACAATGACGTCTGTAGGACAGAGGTTCCTTTAGATCAGAAATCTCCAAAATTTAAGACTTGTTGACTTCAATTCCCAGAATTCCCCAATCTGCCAATCCATGCTTATTTCCTTCCAAGAAATTCACTGCACAGACCATTCTTTTGCATTTTTATTCAATGTGTTGACGCACACATAGAGGTGTGTGTGTGTGGTTCTGTCACAGAAATTATACCTTGCCAAATTGTTTCACTTGGCAACTTAAGCCATATATAACTGTCCAAGTGTCCATCCCCAACCTTGGTTTGTCCAGATTGTGGCTTATGGCTTCCTATCGTTAGAGTTAGGGTGAATGTGAATAGAATTGAGTTGAAAACAACTGGGAGTATCCAGGCTGGGTTAATATAGCACTGGCAATAGCACTTAGACTTATATACTGCTTTACAGCCCTCTCTAAGCGGTTTATAGACTCAGCATATTGCCCCCCCAACCATCTGGGTCCTCATTTTACCGACCTCGGAAAGATGGAAGACTTGAGTCAACCTTGAGCAGGTAAGACTCGAACTGCTGGCAGTGGGCAGAGTTAGTTTGCTTTATAGCTTTCTAAACACACTGTCACAACGACTCTTAATAGAGAAAGTCAGTGATGGCTTTTCACCACTCATACATAAAGTGCATCTGAAAATGTGAGGTCCTTGGTGCACTATGAGCTTGGTGGTTTTCTTGCAGACTTCCGTCACCCAACTAGGTAACACCATCAGTGCTGGAAGGATGTGGGGTTTACCCCTTTTAGCACAGATGAGGTTACCCAGTAGGGTGATGTAAGATCTGCAAGAAAGCAGCCAAGCTCAGAGAGCACCAAGGATTCTCTTCTGTCGGTACATCTGAAAATAACCGTGGTTAAAAAAATTTTTTTTTAATATGTCTGCAAGAGCTGATGTTTTGCAAGGCTGTTACATATCATGAAATTTCCGTATTCTTGCGAGACATCACATAAGATTTTAGACAGCCATAGACAATTACTTGATGTTTTGTGAGATTGGGTATCCTTTCTTTCTTTTTTTTTTTTTAATAATTATTTTGTAAGCACTCTTGTGGAATCTGGAAAGATTGCTGACCCCTGATGTCAAATATCACCCTGTATATGATGCTTGTATAGGCTCCTATGATCTGATGCTGTCTTCAGCAGTAGAAAATTCTTTTTTCTCTGTTTTTTTTTTTTTTTTTTTTTACAAAATCTAATATAGGTACAAGCAATGCCTTCCTCCCGGGCTTCTTCCGTTAGTTTGGGTACTTTAAAAAAGGCACGTTATCGTAAGGACTTTACCATGCTTTCAGAAATTGTGAAATTTACACTGAATATTTAAACCCTGGGGGACTGGCACTCTGCCTCACATCCGTTGTGTTCTCATATGAGGGCAGTGCTTCTCAACCTTGGCAATTTGAAGGTGAGTGGGTTTCAACTCCCATAATTCCCCAACCAGCCACGGGGAATTCTGGGAGTTGAAGTCCACCCACTTTAAAAGTTGCCAAGGTTGAAAAATACCGTATTGGGGTTTATGTAAAGCCACCTTTCTGACTATAAGCAAGACCTACCTGTATGAATTGTATATTGTTAGAAACAGGGAGGTCTCCTTGGTCTCGTCTCCTGCTCTGGAATATTGCTCCGGTATCCAAATAATCCTCCCCCCCCCACACCCTTTTTACATTTTTGTAATGCTCTTATTTTTTATGGGGGGGGCGGGGTTTCCTTCTCCCCAGCTTTCTGGCTTTGCTTTCAGTGTGAATATGCTTTGTTTCGCCTCTCACTTGGGCTCTTGGTTTTTCTTCGTTATTTTTGAGCGTTAATAAAAAAATAATAAAATGATCTCTTAACATGCCAAAATTCTTCTGCCTTGTCATCCATCTTGGCCTTGGTGTCTTCCTCATCATCCAGATTCGCTTTTTTTATCCTATTTTTTCAGGACATATGAATCGTTCCATTTGAGACGGCTTCTCCTTTTGTCTGTAGTCCAGTCCTAAACCCAATCTGCAGATTTTGAATGCATTGTTTGCCAAAGAGCCAAGGTGGCGCAGTGGTTAGAGTGCAGTACTGCAGCTACTTCAGCTGACTGCTAGTTCAGCAGATCAGCGGATCAATTCTCACCGGCTCAAGGTTGACTCAGCCTTCCATCCTTCCGAGGTGGGTAAAATGAGGACCCAGATTGTTGGGGGCAATATGCTATTTAGTATACTGTCTTTGGTGTAAGCTGCCCAGAGTCCTCGGAGAGTGGGCGGCATAGAAATATGACTAATAAAAATTTAAAAAAATAAAAATCCGTAATCTTTGCAACATTATCAATACGCAGTGTCCATGCCGCCCAGTGTACGCATTTATATGCATATCTCAGAAATTAAATAAGATTGGATATAAACCCTAAATCCTAAAGATGTTTGCATATCATGTTACTCCAGAAAATACAATTTATTTTATTTATTAATATCCTGCCTTTGTTATTATTTATAAATAAGGCAATGGACATACCTAATACTCCTCCCTCCTATTTTTCCCACAACATCCTGTGAGGGGGGTTATACTGAGAGAGGGGGACTGGATGAAAGTCAGTCTTTGATCCCTGGGACGGGACTACAACTCACAATCTCCTGGTGATTGGCCCAAAGTCACCCAGCCAACTTCCATGCCTAAGGCGGGTCTAGAACTCACAGTCTCTTGGTGATTGGCCCAAAGTCACTGTCAGCCCTGGAGGCCATCTTTTTCTTTGGATCTTCAGGGCTGCCACACTTAGTGCTGTGGGACACTGGGGGGGGGGGGGAGATTGCATTGAGTTGCAGAGATATCTAGCCATAATAACATTCTTTTCTTTGAGAGTCAAGGACATCTTGCCCTGCAAGATGGGTGGGGAAAACCTGGAAGCTTTCAGATTCGGGTTTTCTCAGATGTGCCAATATGACATCTCTAATAAAATGGAAGTTTGAGGAACTTCTGGCATCAGAGTCTTCTTTCATTGGGGGTGTTACTTGGAACCCTAACATTCACCCAGCTGGCTTTCATGCCTAAGGCGGGACTAGAATTCATAATCTCTCCCAACGCATAGTTGTTTTCAGTATTCATCCGTTTGGATTGCTTCCTAAACTAGTAAGTTCCCTAAACAGTCCACATGATGCAGTTGATATAGATTAACTTGGCAAAAAAAGGAGCCTGGATAGCTCAACAGACAGAGCTCTGTAATTTAACACCAGCTGTCTGCAATTACTGTAAATTCGAATCTCGCCAAGGCTCAAGGTTGACTCAGCCTTCCATCCTTTCTAAGGTAGGTGAAATGAGGACCCAGTTTGTGGGGGCAAGAAGCTGACTTTGTATAAAATATACAAAAGAATGAAGGCTATTGCTTAAAAGCATTGTAAGCTGCCCTGAGTCTCCGGAGAAGGGCGGCATATAAATCGAATTTAAAAAAAAAAAAAGATGTTTAGACTTCCAACTCCCATAATTTCCTTGCCAGCCTGGGGAATTCTGGGAGTTGAAGTCCATACATCTTATAGTGGGCAAGTTCAAAAAGCACCTAGTAGACAGTGTTTCCCCGAAAATAAGACCTAACCGGAAAATTTTTCAGGATACTAGTAATATAAACCCTGCCCTAAAAATAACCCTGTTAAGATCATCAGCCAGATGGACGCATTTACTGTATTTCTCCCCCCCAAATAAGACCTAACTGGAAAATAAGCCCTAATGCGTCTTTTGGATCAAACATTAATATAAAACCCGGTTTATTTTGGGGAAATTTGGTAGATTGATTACTGGAGATGATGCCGCCAATTGGTAACCAAGGAGAAAACATGGGAATTTTTCCAAACTGCTTTATTATAATTTCTATTCCTCACCTTATTTCCACATTTAATTCATATTTTGCTGCAATTTATGCACGGTCTTCATACTTTGAGTATGCTTGTTATGAAGTAACATTTCCACAGCACCCCCAAGTTTTATCTAATGACTAAAGCAGAGGCCGCCAAACTTGGCAACTTTAAGACTTGTGTCTGTGGAGATGCTCAGTCATCCCAGGTCATGGTTGTCCCAAAGGTGCTTTTTCCAGAGGCAACTGGGCTTTCTGGTTTTTCTTTTGAAGAAGTTTCACTTCTCACCCAAGAAGCTTCTTCAACTCTGAATGGCCATCAGGACTAGATTCAGCAGTCCATATGCATTTAAAAGACAAAGGCCACTCTTTTGAAGACAGGATAGTCCACATTTTGGTCAGAGAGGACCTCTGCTTTGAAAGAGGAGTCAAAGAAGCCATTGATATCAAAATTGAACAGCCCTCTCTAAACAGAGGTGGGGGTGGGGGATACAACATCATCTATCTCCAGTCTATCTACAACACAGTCTTTTCAGCAGTTCCTTGGTAGTACAGTGGTCTAAGGCACCCTGTTATTAAGCTGGTTATTAAGACCAGCTGCCTGCAATTACTGTAAGTTCGAATCTCACCAGGCTCAAGGTTGACTCAGCCTTCCATCCTTTCTAAGGAAGGTAAATTGAGGACCCAGTTTGTGGAGGCAATAAGCTGACTTTGTATAAATATACAAAAGTATGAAGGCTATTGCTGAGCGCATTGTAAGCAGCCCTGAGTCTCCGGAGAAGGGCGGCATATAAATCAAATTAAAAAAAAAAAAAAGTTCCAAGAAGGCCCCACACCCATTTTTTTTTTAATTTGATTTATATGCCGCCCTTCTCCGGAGACTCAGGGCATCTTACAATGCGTTAAGCAATAGCCTTCATACTTTTGTATATTTTATACAAAGTCAGCTTATTGCCCCCACAAACTGGGTCCTCATTTTGCCTACCTTAGAAAGGATGGAAGGCTGAGTCAACCTTGAGCCTGGTGAGATTCGAACTTACAGTAATTGCAGGCAGCTGGTGTTAATCACAATGCTATCAGTCTGCTGAGCTACCAGGCCTTGGTTCAGAGGACTTTGACAACACAGATAAATTTCCAGGTGGCTTAATGACTCGCTAAAAGAATGCAAATGACCAGCTGTCTGCAAGAAATATAAACCCTTCCATTCTCCACCATCCAGTCAGAGCTTCTTGGAGCTTCTTGGATGAAAAGCGAAAGGTCTTCAAAGAAAAACAAGAAAGTCCAGTTGCCTCTGAGGGGAAAAAAGCACCTTTAAGACTTGTAGACTTCAATTCCCAGAATTCCCATGGCAGGCTGAGGAATTCTGGGAGTCGAAGTCCATAAGTCTTAAAGTTGCCATGTTTGGAGACCCCTGGCCTAAAGGTTAACTAAGCACCAGACCACAAGCTGTCAAGCAATCTTCAAAACCCTCAAAAGACCAGAGGCCCTCAAAAGTTCTGCCCATCGAGTTCAGCGTTGAGAAAAATTCAGACCGATGTTTCTCCATCCTTGTGGATTCTCTGATGTTTATGCAGGATCGAACTTCGGCTGAAACTCTTCCCGCATTCGGAGCAGCGGTACGGTTTCTCCCCCGTGTGACTCCTCTGATGCGAGATCAGGTGATCGCTCCGACGGAATCCCTTCCCACACTCGGAGCACTTATAGATTTTCTCCTCGGTGTGGATTCTCTGGTGTAAAGTTAAGTGCGGGCTCTGGCTGAAACACTTCCCGCATTCGAGACACCGGTAGGGTTTTTCTCCCGTGTGGATCCGCCGGTGTAGAGTCAAATGAGTGCTCTGATTGAAGCACTTCCCACACTCGGTGCACCGATACGGCTTCTCTCCGGTGTGGATCCTCTGGTGGGAAGTCAAGTGGGTGCTTTGGCTGAAACTCTGCCCACACTCCGGACATTGGTACGGCCTCTTGCCCGTGTGGATGGCGCGATGTATAGTCAGCCTCCGGCTGTGGCTGAAACTCTTCCCGCACTCCGGACAAGTGAAAGGTTTTTCTCCCGTGTGGGTCATCTTGTGCAAGATGAAATAGGTACTCTGGCTAAAACTTTTCCCACACTCCAAGCATTTGTAGCGCCTCTCTCCAGTGTGCATCCTGTGGTGCTGGGATAGGTGGCCGCTCTGCCGGAAGCCCTTGCCGCATTCCTGGCATTGATAGGGCCGTCTCTCCGTGTGGATCCTCTGGTGGACTTTGAGGCGGGATTTGGAACAAAAACTTTTCCCGCACGTGTGGCATTCATTCTCTCTCCTCTCCCCCGGTGTTTGCGACTCAGCTGGGATCACCTGGCCGGCATCTTCGCTGGCGATGGATACATTCCTCTGTTTTTTGGCTGCAGCCATTTTCCTCTCCCGCTGTCTTTCTGAGTCATCTGGAATCCTTAGGGGTGCGTCTGTCTCTTTGGGTTGAACTTCCAGAGAGATCCCATTTGCTTCCATCTATTTTTTCTCTCCCCAACAGTCCTGTGGATGGAGGGGAAGAAAGGAGACCCAATTAATCATTCCGGACAAAGATAGATGTTAGTCGACTATTCTCAGCCACTAGGCCTATGTTTCTCAACCTTCGCAACTTTAAGATATGCGGACTTCAACTCCCAGAATTCCTCAGCCGGCATGCTGACTGGCATGATTCAGAGTCATCTGAATTCCTCCAGATCAATGTGTGCTTCTCCACTGCGACAACTTTTAAGATATGTAGACTTCTGGCTGGGGAATTCTGGCAGTTGAAATCCACACATCTTTAACATCCACACTGCTCCAGATATTGCTGACTTACTCCTCTTAGCATCCCCACATCTCTAGCCACGTTTCCTATGAATTCCGGGAGTTGTAATTCAACAACATCTGGAGGAATAAAACTTACCTACCTTTGTGCTAACTATATTTGCTTAACTATGGTTTAAAAGTTGCCTATTTTTGTGCTAAACCAGTTTGCTTAACTATGGTTTAAAAGTTACCTACTTATGTGCTAGACCAATTTGCTTAACTATGGTTTACTGAATAATAAAAGTTACCTACTTATGTGCTAGACCAGTTTGCTTAACTATGGTTTACTGAATAATAAAAGTTACCTACTTATGTGCTAAACCAGTTTGCTTAACTATGGTTTACTGGGCAAACTATAACTGTCCAGATAGGAGCACAGTGGCTCAAGTGGTTAGAATGCTGGGCAGGAGGTTAACAAGCCCGCATTCAAGACCTGAAAACTGCCATGGGACAGAGTTGAGCTCTCATCCAACTCCTGCCATGGACATGAAAGGAACCCCCCTCCCAACTGGACATCCCCAGGGAACGGTGATGTCACCAGCTAATCCTTTCAACCTGGAAGCGCTTTGGTACTTCTGACACGAGTGCAAAATTGTCCAGATTTAGAGAGTACTTTAAGCCACAAACTCTGGTTTACAAATCAAGGGGTTCAGTGACCAAGCTAAACCAAAATCTTTTTATATATGATTTTTAAAACGTCTATCCAAACCTTAACTTTAAAGGTTAATTAGTAAACGATTATGGCCTATTGTATTGCATAAGCCAGCTATTGTATTGCATAAGGCAGATTTGAAGAGCCTTGGTGGCGCAGCAGACTAAAGTGCTGTTAACTAGCACCAGCTGCCTGCAATTACTGCAAGTTCGAATCTCACCAGGCTCAAGGTTGACTCAGCCTTCCATCCTTTCGAGGTAAGTAAAATGAGGACCCAGATTGTGGGGGCAATAATAACTGATTTTGTATTAAAAAAAAGAACACCGCTGGGGGGGGGATGAAAGCCCTACTAAGCAGGTATATACAAAAGTATGAAGGCTATTGCTTAATGCATTGTAAGCTGCCCTGAATCTCCAGAGAAGGGCGGCATATAAATCGAACCAATAAATAAATAAATATAGAAGGCAGAATATTTAGTTAAGGTTAATCAACCTTATTAATTAACCTTATTAAGGTTAATTAACTTATTTAACACCTAATACAATGCTGGATGTACTAAGCAAGATGCCACTGAAGCAGCATTTCCTAACCTTGGCAACTTTAAGATGGGTGGACTTCAATTCCCCGAGCTCTCCAGCCTTCATGCATGTGGACCTCAACTCTCCATACTGGTGGGGGAATTCTGGGAGTTGAAGTCCAACCCTCTTCTATTTGTCAAGATTGAGAAACTGCTCCAAAGCATATGCCTGGCACTAAGATGCCTATGGCACCTGTTCATCTCTACAGCCACTGAACACATCTCTTCCTTGAGACTGACAATCTCTTAAAAATGGAAAAAGTGGTAGAATTTATTTCTAGGTCTCTCAGGGCTACCAGATTTAGGATGCCAACCTCCGGGTGACCAGGAGGGGGCAGTCAATGCATAAGATCTGGATTGTCCCAAAAATGCTTTTTTTCAGGAGGCAACTGCTTTTTCTTTGAAGACTTCTTTCACTTCTCATCCAAGAAGCTTCTTCAGCTCTGACTGGATGGTGGGGAATATTCCTTGCAGACAGCTGGTCATTTGCATCCTTTTATAGAGCTGTTGAAGGACTTGGAGGTTTGTCTGTGTCCTCAGGGTCACCTGAGTAATGCTAATGGTTGGTTCCTGTAGACCAGTGATGGCTAACCTTTTTGCCATCACGTGCCAAAAGCGGGGGAAGCGGGGGGGGTCATGAGCACGCGTGCCCACACCCATAATTCTATGCGCCCCGCCCCCCCACTTGCACGCATGACCCCCCCCATACTCCCCCTGTTTTTGGTTTGCCGACTTCCGGTAGAACCGGAAGGCCCGTTTTTTGCTCTCCCCAGGCTCCAGAGCCTTTCTAGGAGCCTGGGGAGGGCGAAAACAGCCTTCCCCACACCCCCGGAGTGCCTCCAGAGGCTGGAAACAAGGTGTTTCCAGACTTCTGGTGGGTCCAGAAGGCCCGAAAATCAGCTGGCCAGCACACACATGTGCACCGGAGCTGAACTCGCGTGCCCACCGATATGGCTCCGCGTGCCATCTGTGGCACGCGTGCCATAGGTTCGCCATCACGGCTGTAGACTGTAATTCCTCTGGAAATCTAAATATAAATCCTCCCATTCCCCACCATCCAGCCAGAGCCGAAGAAGCTACTTGGATGAGAAGCAAAACATCTTCAATAAAAAACAAGATAGTCCAGTTGCCTCCTGAAAAAATCACCTGGATGACTGAGAATCTCTACAGACTTTTAGCTTTGCAATTTGGGATGAATACTCTTGGAATGGTGGGGGAGTAGAAATGGATTTCCAGAGGAAAAATTGCAGACTACAGGAACCAGGGGCACTACTCAGGTGACCCTGAGGACACAGATAAACCTCCAAGTCCTTCAATAACCCTCGAAAAGGATGCAAATGACCAGCTGTCTGCAAGGAATATAAATCCTTCCATTCCCCAACATCCAATCAGAGCTGAAGAAGCTTCTTGGATGAGAAGTGAAACATCTTCAAAAAACAAAACAAAACCAGAAAGTCCAGTTGCCTCTTGAAAAGGCACCTTTGAGACAACCATGATCTGGATGACTGAGAATCTCTACAGACTTAATTTGAATCTCTGGATTGCTTTGCTGATCTGTAGGCTGGAGCTTTGCAGCCCAGCTCTCTTGCCCCTTCCTTCCCCTTCAGATCCACCCTGTCTCATCTCCAACCTGTCCCAGCCACAGATTCAGGAAAGAAGCATTTTGAGACTGGACTCTGCTTTATCTCAAATCTGGAGAGCGTTTCCCAGTCGCAGCCTGGAACAAAAACCCAACCCTTTTAGAAAAGCCAGACCTGGACGGGGCTGCGGTTTATCGTTGAGTGCAGATCTTAATTTTGCAGAGCAAGGTCAGTCAGCATACTTCTCTGGCAAACCTCTTTGGGACTGTCTGCAGTTCTCCTCCCCTTAAATCTACAGCCCCCCCCTCCCCACCAAATTCCCTGACTTTCCTCCCCACACCACCACCAAGAAAAGAAAGCACAGGAAGTGACTTCATGGATGAGTAGACCCTCTTCATGGTTATTTTCTTTAAACAGCTTCTCTAGGCAGCCAGACTTGCAGGGTTTAACCCTTACTTCAAATTCCCAGTGAAAGAAATAAAGAAAAAAAAAACCCTGAAAAGGCCTTTGCAGTTAACATCTGGAAGAGACACTGGAGTTTGCACGCAGCAAAAAGCCCAAAGCCGTTTTTTCCCTGCTATCCGAGTTATGTCACTGCACGGTTACGTCTGCAAGATGGGCATTCTGAGTTCAAACAACATTTGATTGGGCTTTTGCTTTTTGGTTTATTTAAAGATAATAAACCTGTGGGAGTTGTTAGCGGCGTCAGGTTTCTGGGTATGAAAACAGGTCCTGTCACTTTTTTCAGTGCCATTGTTACTTCTAATGGTTACTATGTGAAAAAGATGTTGAGACTCTAGAAAGAGCGCAGAGAAGAGCAACAAAGATGATGAGGGGACTGGAGGTAAAACATAAAGAACGGTTGCAGGAACTGGGTATGTCTAGTTTAATGAAAAGAAGGACTAGGGGAGACATGATAGCAGCATTTCAATATCTCGGGGGCTGCCACAAAGAAGAGGGAGTCAAACTATTCTCCAAAGCACCTGAGGGTAGGAGAAGAAGCAATGGATGGAAACTAATCAAGGAGAGAAGCAACTTAGAACTAAGGAGAAATTTCCTGACAAGTCAGAACAATTAATCAGTGGAACAACTTGCCACCAGAAGTTGTGAATGCTCCAACACTGGAAGTTTTAAAGAAAAGTTTGGACAACATTTGTCTGAAATGGTGTAGGATTTCCTGCCTGAGCAGGGGGTTGGACTAGAAAACCTCCAAGGTCCCTTCCAACTCTGTTATTCTATTCTATTCTATTCTATTCTATTCTATTCTATTCTATTCTATTCTATTCTATTCTATTCTATTCTATTCCATTCTATTCCATTCCATTCCACTCCACTCCACTCCACTCCACTCCACTCCTCCTCTCTAAATGAAGTGTTGTAAGTTGAGGACTACCTGTATGTCACAATGAAAGGGAAAATATAATTAAGAACAATTTAAGCCTGTCTCACTCATAGACTGAGAATGGGAGGAAGGCAAAATTTTGGAGATGTCACAGAAGAAAAAGAGGTTTTGCCAGAGCACTTGTAGTCTTGTAGGGGTCATCCATAAATCAAATAATGACAATGCACCAGCTGTTCATTTTATTTATGTGGACCTGGTGTTAAATGTGTACATTTGTTTAACGTAAGTAGTAAACGTTCAACTTAGTGCAGAAAAGGACAGGGGGAGGGTGGAAAAGGTGCCCCTTAATTCCCTCCTCGCAACGGTGAAAACTAAAATTTGTTACTACCAGTTCTGTGGGCATGGCTTGAGGGGGGGGTGGAGTAATGTGACTGGGTGGGCAAGGTTGTAAAAAAATGCTTTCAAAAGGCTCTGACGATCCCAGCTGAGTTGCCTGATTGGCAGAGGCTTTTTTAAAAAGCCTCTGCTGATCAGGCAACTCAGCTGGGATCTTCAGAGGCATTTAAAAGAAAAAAAGGGTTTTTTTCTTTTAAAAGCCTTTGACGATCCCAGCTGAGCTGCGCGATCATCAGAGGCTTTTTTTTTTTACTTTTAAAAACATTTTTCGGCTGAAGAGGTTGTAGAAAAAATGCTTTTAAAAGTAAAAAAAAAAAGCCTCTGATGATTGTGCGGCTGAGCTGGACATGGGGGGGGCATGGATTTTTGCTACCGATTCTCCGAACCACCCGCCTCCATCGCTACTGGATCAGGTGATCTGGTCCGAACCGGGGCATTTCACCTCTGCCTCGTCAGTAGATTTGATTATTTATTTATTACGTGTATTTAAAACAAATAGATTAAAAGAAGTTGGATATGAATTAAATATGAAACTGGCAGGGATTCAGAATCCAGAAGTTTCTCTGTTTTCCTTGAACCGCTTTTTATCAGAATCCATCTTCTTGCTTCATCTTCTGCAAATAGAAACATTAATCAAAGGCACTCCTTGTTATGGAAACCAGTTATTTAAGGAGGCCTCTTTTTTTGTTCCCAGGGAGAAAAAAAGCAGGAAGGGGGGGGGGGGAGAAGCAAATGATAATATTCTTTTACTGTGCTGTTTTGTTTTTTTTAATTTGATTTATATGCCGCCCTTCTCCGAAGACTCAGGGCGGCTTACAATGTGCTCAGCAGTTTGACAGTCAGTTTGATATACAGGGGGTTCTCGACTTACGACAGTTCACTTAGTGACCGTTCAAAGTTACAACGGCTCTGAAAAAAGCGACTTTTTCAAACTTATTTGAAAAGGGGGCATTGACTTCCAACTCTTCCTACAAAAAGTTGAGGTTGGAGTGTTTATCTTGTACCATGCTAGGAAGAGTTGGAAGACTTTTTTAAACTTATGACCGTTGCAGCATCCCCATGGTCATACATTCGGATGCTTGGCAACTCGCATTTATGACGGTTGCAGTATCCCGGATTCATGTGATCCCCTTTTGCAACCGGTAAGAAAAGTCGTAAAATGAGGCAAGATTCACTTAACAAATTTTTCACTCAGCAACATAAATTTTGGGCTGAGTTGTGGTCGTAAGCGGAGGGCTACCTGTAATTGAGATCAGACTGAAATTCAACTTGGGAAGGAAGCCTAAAAATAGCAAAAGCTTCGTAACGTTGGAATCCTCCTCTCAAAAGATTTACAGCCATTGTGGTTTTTCCAATCCAGTGTCCTCCAAAGATGCTTTTTCAAGAGGCCACTGGACTTGTTTTTTTTTTTCCTTCGGAGACGTTTCGCTTCTCATCCCAAGAAGCTTCTTCAGTTCTGACTGGACGGAATGGAAGGATTTATGACCAGCTGACTCCGAGGAATATCCATCCTTCCATTCCCCACCATCCAGTCAGAGCTGAAGAAGCTTCTTGGGATGAGAAGCGAAACATCTTCAAAGAAAAACAAAGAAAGTCCAGCTGCCTCTTGAAAAAAAGCACCTTTGGGAGAACAGTAACAGGAGCCTTGGTAGTACAGTGGTCTAAAGCACCCTGTTATTAAGACCAGCTGCCTGCAATTACTGCAGGTTCGAATCTCGCCAGTCTCAAGGTTGACTCAGCCTTCCATCCTTTCTAAGGTGAGGTAAATTGAGGACCCAGTTTGTGGGGGCAATAAGCTGACTTTGTATAAAATATACAAAAGGATGAAGGCTATTGCTTTAAAAGCATTGTAAGCCGCCCTGAGTCTCCGGAGAAGGGCGGCATATAAATCAAATTTTTAAAAAAACAGAGCTGGAAGGGACCTTGGAGGTCATCTAGTCCAACCCCCCTGCTCACACAGGAGACCTAAACTAGGGATTCGAACCGCCCGAACTGCAAAAGATTGAACGTTGAGTAATTCAGGAGCGGGGGATTGATAGAAATAAGCTTTTCAGAATTTAGAGCTTAGCTTTTCCTCAAATATTATTTTCCCCCCCCTCACCCCCCCCCAAAAAAACCACCCCAATTAGTGTCCATACTATGGAAAGAAAGAGGCGAGGGCGTGTCACCCTCTGCGAACCGGCATGGGAAGGGTTAATTCCCCCCCCCATACGAGCCTAGAAAAGACCGCTCTAGTCTAGCCCCTCTTCTCCTCCTCAGCGGAGCCAAGGCGGGCATAAGCATCACCCCGCCCCTTTCTTTTAACTGTACCGATCGCCGGCGGCTAGAAAGCCTCTCGCCGCCGGTTCCTCCTATCACCGAGAATCTTCGGAAGAGGGGGGTCCTAGAGCGCCTCGTCAGGAGAAAAAAAGGAAAGAAAAGACCGGATGTGACGAAGATCCCTTGCGTTTTTCTTTTTTTTTTTTTCATCCCTCAGCCCCCCCCCTCCCTCTGCCTGCACCCTCCGCTCAGGGGCGTCTGTGGTCTCTCTTGCTCTCCCTTCTCCCCTCCCACCGGCTGGCCAGGCGCTTGAAGCGGCGCTCCCTTCCTCCGAGGCCGAGTCGGGATTTTCTGCGGCTCTTGCGGGCGGAAGAGGCCGGTGAGTCTCGGAGGCTTCTCTGGCAGGGCAGCCCGGATCAGCAGCAGCTCCCCCCCCTCCTCCCCAGCCCCCCTCCCCCTTGAAAGGAGGGGGGGATCTGCGGTAGCCCCCCCCGCCCAGCAGGGCAGCCTCCTCGGCCTCCTCCCCCCCCACGTGGGGCCTCGATTGACTCCTCCCGGCTACCGTAGTTCGCCACTTCCAGCCACCTCGATGTGGCTCCTAAAGACTCCCCCCCCCCAAGAATCGTGGGGGGGGGCTCCGATCTCCACCAATCAGCTCCCCCCCCCGGAGATCCTTGCAAATCCTGCAAGAAAATAGCTTCCCCCCCTCCGGGGATTGAGAATGGGGAAAAGAAGCCCCAGCCGCCTCCCTTCTTCCCTTGTCCCCACCAGGCATCCCCTTCCCCAGCCAAGATCCCCTTCCAGAGAGGTCGTAGGAGGAGGAAGAGATCCCAGGGTTTTCATGTTGGCTGGGAATGCTGGGGTTTGTAGTCCCCCGAGGCCGCTGGGGGCTCTAGGTTGAACAGTAACAAAGAGTGGAAAGGGACCTTGGAGGTCATCCAGTCCAACCCCCCCTGATCACGCAGGTGGGGCGGAAGCCAGTGGTGCTAGCCGGGGGGGGGGGTAGGAGGAGGAGGAGGCTGACAGGGAGGGCAGTTATTGATAATTATTTATTTATTTTTTTGTCAGTGATCTATAATGTCTTATTTTAAGGTAGTGATCTAAGTTAACGACGGGTGGTCCTCGACTTGCAACAACTGTAACAGTGAGAGAGTTGGAAGGGACCTTGGAGGTCATCTAGTCCAGAGGTCTTCAAACCTGGCAGCTTTAAGACTTGTGGATTTCAACTCCCAGAATTCTCCAGCCAGCTATGCTGAAGTTGACATTATTATTATTATTATTCTTATTAGTTAATCTTTAGTGAGATTCACAGCCTTTGAGGCTGGTTAATAGCTCAGCAGCTCGAGTCCTAACCAAGGACCTAGGAACTGTTAAGGTATCGTCGGAGGATGTAAGCTGTTCCGAGTAAGGTGGTTTTTTGTAGAGTCAAAATGTTCAAGTCCGGCAAATTTAGAATTTCTAAATAGCGGGGTAGCCCTTTGGGTATTGCTCCAAGGGCTCCAATTACAATCAGGATTATTATTATTATTATTATTATTATTATTATTATTATTATTATTATTAATCATATTTCTATGCCGCTCACTCTCCGAGGACTCTGGGCGGCTTACAACAATCGACAGTATACTAAATAGTATATTGCCTCCAACAATCTGGGTCCTCATTTTACCCACCTCGGAAGGATGGAAGGCTGAGTCAACCTTGAGCCGGTGAGATTTGATCCGCTGAGCTGCTGAACTAGCAGTCAGCTGAAGTAGCTGCAGTACAGTACAGCAAGTTGAAGTCCACAAGTCTTAAAGCTGCCAAGTTTGAAGACCTCTGATCTAGTCCAACCCCCTGCTCACGCAGGAGACCTGTACTAGGGATTCGAACCGCCGAGCTGCCAATCTTTCTGATCGACAAGCTCAGTGTCTTAGCCACTGAGCCACCTAGTCAAGCTGCACCTAGTGTAAGCTACTTACAACAGGTCGTTCGGAAGTTACAGCGGCACTGGAAAAAAAAAAGGGACTTGTGACTGTCATACTTATACGACCATTATAGCCTCTATCCGTGATTGTGGAATCAAAATTCAGACCCTTGGCCACTGACTCGTATTTATGACCAGTTGGAGGGCCCCCGGGTCATGGGGTTCCCCTTTTGCGAACTTCTGACAAGCCGAGTCAATGGGGAAGCTGGATTCACTTAACCATGTTGCTAATTTAACCACGGCATGTGATTCGCTTAACAACTGCGGCAAGCAAGGTTGTAAAATGGGGTGAAACTCACTTGACAAATGTCTCACTTAGTGATGGAAATTTTGGGCTCAGTGGTGGTTGTAATTGTGGCCATAAATAGAGGACTAGCTGCAATAGAAGAGCTCAAGAATATTGTACGTGTTGCCTTTCTATGTTTTGGAGTAAGTAAAATAGCATGAATAAAATAGAATAACAGAGTTGGAAGGGACCTTAGAGGTCTTCTAGTCCAACCCCCTGCTTAGGTAGGAAACCTTACACCATTTCAGACAAATGGTTGTCCAACATCTTAAAAACTTCCAGTGTTGGAGTATTCACAACTAACACAAGTTATTCCACTGTTTAATTGTTGTAACAATTAATTCTAACTTTTGATAACATGCATTGCCATCAAAAAAGCATAAGAAGAAGGTCTGATTATCTAACTGCACCGTTGGTCTTTTCAGCATATTTTTTTCTGACAACTGCCCAAGCAGAGGCTTTTGAGAAGCTGGCATATGAGGTCATAAACCAGATATTTTTACCTTAAAGATACATTATATGAAGAGCCAATATTTTTTGTTGTTGTTGTTGTACGAGTTTTTATTTCACCATTTCAGATTAATGCTATTTTGAGATGGGTTACAGGTAGAATAAAGTCATTCTTAGAAAATCAAAGCAATATTTTAATAAATAGCACTTCAAGGCTCTCCTAATCCAGATCAGTGCTTCAAGGAAAGCAAACCATTTGGAAACAGAATATTGACTCTTAAATTCCATCCGAGAGAGCAAAAATATTTAAGTTTTGGGGAGGAATCCTATATATTTTCTTTGTTCTATAGATGTGCACTCTGGTCTGTTCTGAATGGGTTTTTTTATTCTTTAACTCCTGAATTAGGGAAGAGAAAATTATTTGTTTCTTCACCTGATAAAAAGCTTTCACTTGTAACTCAATCCGAATACCGGTACTATATTTCCCTAAACTAAAATGAGCAGTCAGGATATGAAGTTAACTTAATTTTTTGGGTAATTTTGCATTATACAGGTTAGCATTGCTCCTGTCACTGTGACGATCAAACTAAAAAGCAGAACCAGGAATTTTCTTCTTTTAAAAAATGGTGTGTCTGTTCTTTTCAGCGGTACAATATTTGCTGCTTTTTAATCCTGGGTTTATGCAGTCCAGCTCTTAATGAAGTCTTCAGGATACTTTCAGATTGTGTCATCTTGATTTGCCTTTAAAAAAGATATTGCCCTACAGTAGATTTTATAAGGTTTTTAAAAAATAATACCCTGCAGTGAATTTTAATTATTTCACGCAGTTTTAGCTGATTTTAACACACTCATAATCCTACTGACTCTGGGCAATTTACAAACATGTTAATAAAAACCTGTCATTAAAAGCCAGCAACAGAAGGCCTGGTTAAAAAGATAATCTTTCCAGCTCCCTTCTAAACTGAAAGCAAGAAGGCAGCCAGTATTTATTTCGGTGGTAAGGAAGATATACCGCAAAAAGGGCAGAATCCAGAAGTTAATTTGATCGCATTTTGATTGATATTTTTAAAAGAAAGCCTTCATCCTTTTAACAGCATCTTTTTATGTGAGTATAATTCGAGATTCTCTCTGTTGTTTTGGAGCACAGATTTGATCATTTATGTGTGGAGTGGAAAAATCCAGAAGCAAATGAAGGGAAAAATCTATAATGTCTAATGTCAAAATCCATGGTTTATAAATGTAACATTGCTTATTATAACAATTAAGAATGCATGTCTAAAAAGCTTGATCCACTGTCTTCTATAATCTTTCTGAAAGATCAATCTATACCACTCTGGCATATCCACTTTCTTGTCTTTTTTCTTTGAAAATGTTTCGTTTTTTCCATCCTTCAGTCCATCACTCTGGGATATTGTCAGAGCTTAATTGCCACTCCAGTGAAAACAATCCATGCACCCTATTTGCACACATAAGACCTGAAAGTAAACAATCTAAAACATAACTAGCAATATAATAACACCTTGTGCTGGAGAGAAATAAGATTTTACATTTATTAAGACTTCAGGTTACAGAATTGAGCAACTCGGAGCTTTTTCATTTCCAAAGCTTGTTAAAGATTTTCCTACACGCTACAAAACAAAAATAAAATGCATGTGTATTATATATTCTATTTTGAATGATAGCTTTTCCATAATGTAGTGTAATCAGGAAAACCATTCTGAATTTATATACATAATTTTAGAGTGAAAAGGAAGCCAAGCAATATTCTTGTCCGATATATCCTTCTAGATATGTTGAACAAAATTTCATTCAACATAACTATCTCGGAGATATGAATTAAGGTGATGGCACCCTAATTATCTTGGTTTTAAAAAAAAATGTTGCTCAAAGCAATATCCTTAATTCTTTAGCAAACAGTGGCTCCTGGAGTGGTTTATAAAAATCAGTACTATCAACGGAAAGGCTTAAAACGTAATCTTTGATCTTAAAATTAAGCTTTAAGGATTAACATTTAAGAGGGAAGATAGAAAACGGAAATGGGAACAACAACATAAAAATTGGCTGTCAGTTCTTAGTGTACATGCTGAAAGAAACAGTTTAAGAACCCAAGTTGAATAGTTTTTGATGAACTAACGTAACCTTTTTAAGAAGCTGCTATTTCAGCAAAGATAATAATACAGACTTGGATCGTTTTTCCCTTCCTGCTTTGTCACCTGAGAAAATAGTGTCATTATGATTTAGAATAGTTTCCTGACCCTCAATTCAGAGATGGTTTAAGTAAAAGAGTCCCTGGAGATAATCTAACCCAGTTTTCCTTTTTTTTTTTTAAATGGTTGAGCAGAACACATTATTTTTGGAAAATCCTTAGTTTTATTATAGCCAACATGGCCTATTCGCTTCCAGAGAGGGAAAACAATCAGTTCTGCACTAAAGGATCAATAAAGGAAAATATTGAATGGCTGAAAATGAGGCCGGCTCCTAAATTTAGCATAACTTCATTTTGTGAATAGATGGATACAAGTGGTCCTTGACTTACGACCACAATTGAGCCCCAGATATCCGTTGCTGAGAAAGACAGGTGTTAAGTGACTTTTGCCTCATTTTACAACCCTTTCTTGCCACAGTTAATCCCTGCAGTTGTTAAATTAGTAACATGGACGTTAAGTAAATCTGGCTTGCCTATTGACTCTGCTTGTCAGAAGGTCGCAAAAGGGGATCACATGACCCCGGGACACTGCAACCGTCATAAATGCGAGTCAGTTGCCAAGCATCTGAATTTGGAGCGCGTGACCCTGGGGGAGGCTGCAAAGGCTGTAAGTGTGAAAAATGGTCATAGGTAACTTTGCAGCGACGTCGTCACTAAAATGAACCGTTGTAAGTCGAGGACTGCCTGTAATTTTCTTTTTCTGAGGACGTGCCTTGTGAGGAAGAGGAAGTGTTTTGTCCAGAGAAAGGAAAGATATGATGTGATCAGGTACATAAAGGTCGAAGCAGCCTCTTTTTTTGTTTTGTTTTTTGGAATTATTTTGGAATTTTGAGTAGTTGCTAAGTAACCCATCGTAAGTAGAGGGCTACCTGTAGAATCTGAAATAGCCGAAGTAAGTTGCAGCTTATGTACATTTGATCTAAACAGAAGGACCAGCTTTTCTGGTGAATCTGTGCAATATCGGGACGGTTTCGTCTGTAGAGGTTGTAAATTCTCCCATCTGTTTTTAAGAAGAGGTCGGACAGCCGCCTCCTGAGGTAAATTTCATTGGTTTCGCCGCCCGTTGCAGGGAATCGGATTAAGTGGCATCTTCCAACTCTTGATTAATGATACCGGCAGTCCTCGACTTACGACCACAATGGAGCCCAACATTTCTGTTGTTAAGCGAGACCTTTCTTAAGTGAGTTTTGCCCCATTTCCTCGCCACAGTTGCCAAGTGAATCCCTGAGGTTGTTGTAAGTTAGTCACAAGGTTGTTAAGTGAATCTGGCTTCCCCATGGACTTTGCTTGTCGGAAAGTCGCAAAAGGGAATCACGTGACCCCGGGTCATAAATACGAGTCAATTGCCAAGCGTCTGAATTTTGATCACATGATCATGGGGATGCTGCAAAGGTCATAACTCTGAAAAATGGTCATAAGCCACTTTTTTCAGTGCCGTAACGTTGAACAGTCACTAAATGAACTGTTGTAAGTCGAGGACTACCTGTATTTTCTCTCTACACGCTTGTTTCTCCACCCACTCCCAACAGCCAGGCCTGGTAGTCAGTTAGGTAACTTGATCCATGGGTGACAGCCGCCCATCGGTGTTCCTTCTCTGATCAATCCGCCTTTTGTTTCTCTCCCTCTCTCTCTCCTTTCCCTTAGCCAGTTTTGGTGGGTAACTTGGCCTTCCGGAAATTCCAGTTTCTCTTTTTATGAAATCTTCACGCTTCCCTTCCTAAAGATCTGTTCAACCTGTCTGCCAATTGCAGGTGCATTAAACCAACGGATCGGTTCAGCAATCTGATTTCTGTACCAGCTGCTCCACTACAGGGAGTCCTCTACTTATAACAGTTCATTTAGTGACCATTCGAAGTTACAACGGCACTGGGAAAAGGTTGACTTATGCCTGCTTTTCACACTTAACATCCATTGCCAAATTCCGACAGTTGGCAACCGGTTCATATTTATGACCGTTGTGCTATCTCCAGAGATCACGCGATTCGCTTTTGCAACTTTCTGGCCAGCAAAGTTAGCGGGGAAGCCAGATTCGCATCACAGCCGTGTGACTAACTTAACATATGCAATGGTTCACTTAACAACAAGCAGCAAGGAAAATCGTAACATGGGACAAACTCACTTAACAAATGTTTCCCTTGGCAACATAAATTTTAGGCTCAATTTGCGGTCGAGGTTTGCCTGTAGTCTTCCTGTCTCACAACTGCCAAGTTTTGCAGGACACTCCCTCTGTCTCCGTCTGTCTGTCTGTCTGTCTGTCTGTCTTCTCTCTCTCTCTCTCTGTCTGACTCTGTCTCTCTCTGTCTCTGTCTGTCTGTCTGTCTCTCTCTCTCTGTCTCTGTCTGTCTGTCTCTGTCTCTGTCTGTCTGTCTTCTCTCTCTCTGTCTCTGTCTTACTGTGTCTGACTCTCTCTGTCTCTCTCTGTCTGTCTGTCTCTATCTCTCTCTGACTCTGTCTGTCTCTCTCTCTCTCTGTCTCTCTCTCTCTGTCTCTCTCTCTTTGTCTCTGTCTGACTGACTGACTGTGTCTGACTCTGTCTGTCTCTGTTTCTCTCTCTGACTCTCTGACTCTCTCTCTGTCTCTGTCTCTCTCTCTCTGTGTCTGTCTCTCTCTCTGCTGTCTCTCTCCCTCTCCCTCTGTCTCTGTCTCTCTCTCTCCCTCTTTGTCTCTCTCGCTCTCAAAATGTGACAACTGGCTCATATTCATGACGGTTGCCGCGTCCTGGGGTCACACAATCACCTTTTGTGACCTTCACTTAATCTCACTTTTGTGAGGTTGAGGTTCACTTAACAACGTGTTATTAACTTGACAATTGCAGTGATTCACTTACCAATTGTATCAGGAAAATGAGGCAACGTTCAATAAACATCTCATCAACAGAAACGTTGGACTCGGTTGTGGTCGTAAGTCGGGGACTACCTCTACTTGAAAGGCGGTCATAGAGACGAGGGTGTTGATTTGTTCCCCATAGCACCCGACAGGAAACAAAGGATGGAAACGTGTCATAGGGAGATCCAACCTGAATATAAGGAAGAATTTCCTGACAGTGAGATGTATTAAGCAGTGGAACAGCTTTGTAGGTGATGCATCATTGGACATCTTCAAGAAAAGATTGGACAATTGTTTGTCCAAGATGATACCTTGGGCAGGGGGTTGGACTAGAAGATCTCCAAGATCCTTTCCAACCTTATGTTTCTATGACTTTTTCCTTGGTCTTTCTTTCATCTCTATGGTTTTTTTGGTCTCCCCATTTCTGAGTCAAAAATTACTCTGGAACATTTGCTCTATATTTCTTTCACCGTTCATTTCTAGTATTTTACTTCCATTTTTCATTTCTGTATGTGGTGTTTTCCTTGGCATTCTAGGGTGTGTTGTGTTATACAGTCTATATAGTATGAGTTAATACATGGTGTAGTTCGTTTAGTGAATGGGAATAAATTACATAAAATATCTGGTTTGTAGCTGGATAACTTCAGTTTCATAATCCCATTGTTACACTACACTTCCTTAACCTTGGCAGCTTGAAGACGTGTGGACTTCAACTCTCAGAGTTCATTAGCCTACATTAGCTGCATTCGCCATTATAGGTAGTCCTTGACTTATGACCACAATGGAGCCCAAAACATCTGTTGTTAAGTGAGACATTTGTTTTGCCTCGTTTTATGACCTTTCTTGCTTCAGTTGTTAAGTGAATCACTGTAGTTGATAAGTCAGTTACCTGGTTGTTAAGTGAGTCTGGCTTCCCCATTGATTTTACTCGTCAGAAGATCGCAAAAGGTGATCATGTGACCTTGGCAACGGTCATAAACATGAACCAGTCACCAAGCATCTGAATTTTGATCACATGATCATGGGGATGCTGCAAAGGTCATAACTCTGAAAAATGGTCATAAGTCACTTTTTTCAGTGCCGTTGCAACTTTGAACGGTCACTAAACAAACTGTAGTAAATCGAGGACTACCTGTACAATGAACCGTTGCTCCAGCGTGTGAATATTTCCCGTTGGATTTATCTCAAATATTTCCTATGCGATGAAATACTTACTTACAACCTGATATCACTAGGTCAGGGTTTCACAAAATACTTCCTTTCCTAATCTTTTACAGAGTTTGAACAATAACCCGTTTGTACATTTAAAAAAAAAGGAATTACAGTCTAGAAAAGGATGGGGGAGAGTCCCAAATATGCTTTTTCAAGAGGCAACTGAGCTTTCTGGTTTTTCTTTGAAGACGTTTCGCTTCTCATCCAAGAAACTTCTTCAGCTCTGACTGGATGGTGGAGAATGGAAGGATTTATGACCAGCTGTCTGCGAGGAATATAAATCCTTCCATTCCCCACCATCCAGTCAGAGCTGAAGAAGCTTCTTGGATGAGAAGCGAAACGTCTTCAAAGAAAAATCCAGAAAGCCCAGTTGCCTCTTGAAAAAAGCACCTTTGGGACAATCGTGACCTGAATGACTGAAAATCTCCATAGACATTTAGCGATGAGGGAGAGGCAAAGGCAGATATGTACACACATATCAGAAAAGTAATCCCATGAGTACCTCCTCTGAGCCTGTCTCCTCTGTTTATCAGCCTAATTAACAAAAACTCTGGGTAACAAAGGGATATATATTTCTGTAATTGGCTTCAGCTTGTAGGACTTTGTACACACTTAAATATTAGTTATGATTATTGGGATGATACGAGTACTAGTCAAATCGGGAGATCTTGGATTGGAAAAACGAGTTTAATCAAATGTTCTAAGTTGCAGATTCTGAAAGATTACTCCAGTTTTAATCAGGGTGGATTTGATTTAAATCGAGTTGATTTAAATCACAATTTAAATCATGATTTAAATCACTAGTAAAAAGGCTTGATTTAAATCAACTCGATTTAAATCATAATTTTTAAAGAGCAACTGTCATCTCTGCTACTCCTTTGACCCACTGTTGACTCACCGATAGTCCCAGTGTTGCAGAATATACAGCCTCATGCTACATAACTAAGCTCTATTTCATGCTGAATAAACTAAATTATTTATGTATCTTAAATCTATCTTACGATAGATTTTTACCCCAAAAGTTTTTTATTAAAATAAATTCGATAAAAATCAAAAAAATCCGATTTAAATCAAAAAAATCTGATTTTTTTGATTTTTTAAAAAAAATCATTGATTTTTATCCACCCTGGTTTTAATTGTCACTTCTCTAGGTTAGTTTATGGCAATCCACTAGTAGCAATATATTGAACATTAAACCATGTTTTATCCATTTGTTTGGCCAGAGTATGGTATTACTGTTACATTAAAATCTTCCATCACTTTAAATCAGGGGTGGGCAAATGTGGCCCTTTTACAACCTGTGGACTTCAACTCCCAGAATTCCTGAGACAGCCAAGCTGTCTCAGGAATTCTGGGAGTTGAAGTCCACAGGTTGTAAAAGGGCCACATTTGCTCACCCCTGCTCTAAATGTCTGTGGAGATTTTCAGTCATTCAGGTCATGGTTGTCCCAAAGGTGCTTTTTTTCCAAGAGGCAACTGGACTTTCTTTGTCTTTCTTTGAAGACATTTCGCTTCCCATCCAAAAAGCTTCTTCAGCTCTGACAGGATGGTGGGGAATGGAAAGATTTATATTCCTTGCAGACAGCTGGTTATTTGCATCCTTTTAGAGGATTGTTGAAGCACTTGGAGGTTTCTCTGTGTCCTTAGGGTCACCTAAGTGGTGCAAATGGTTCCTGTAGTTGCAATTTTTTCCTCTGGAAATCCATTCCTACTCCCACATCATTCCAAGAGTGTTCATCCCAAATTGTATAGCTAAAGGTCTGTAGAGATTCTCAGTCATCCAGGTCAGGTTATCCCAAAAATGGGCTTTTTTCAAGAGGCAACTGGACTTTCTTTGTTTTTCCTTGAAGACGTTTCGCTTTTCATCCAAGAAGCTTCTTCGGTTCTGAACTGAAGAACTGAATAGTTCTGAACTGAAGAACATCTTCAGAAATGAAGAAGCTTCTTGGAGGTAAAGCGAAACATCTTCAAGGAAAACCCCCCCAAAAAGTCCAGATGCCTCTCGGAAAAAGCACCTTTGGGACTTCCATCCTTCTAGCTATTGTAGTATCTGGTGAATGCTATAATGGCCATCTTATCTGTAATTCGGATGCTCAAGAGACTACCCTGTTTCCCCAAAAATAAGACCCAACTGGAAAATAAGCCCTAGCATGATTTTTCAGGATGCTCGTAATATACGCCCTACCCCAAAAATAAGCCCCAGTTAAGATCGTCAGCCAGACGGACGCAATTCAGTGGTGGGTTGCTCCCGGTTCGCACTGGTTCGCAAGAACTGGTAGTAAAAATTTGTAGTAGTTCCGAGAACCAGTAATAACATTGGCTGGCCACGCCCCTGAACCGGTCCCTGGCCCAGTCGCCGCTCGCTTACCCCGCCCACCTCATCAGAGGCTTTTTTTTTTTTTTTTACTTTTAAAAGCATTTTAAAGAAAAGGTTGGCCCTGCCTGTTCTGCAGGGCTTTGGAGGCCCCCGGAAGAACTCAGTCCTGCTCTAATCAGTAGAGTACAAGTTGTCCTTGATTTACAACGGTTCAGGGCTGTGGAGTCGGGAGATAAATGTTCCGACTCCGACTCCTCAGTTTTTTGTACCTCCGACTCCGACTCCAGGTACCCAAAATTTCCTTCGACTCCTCGACTCCGACTCCACAGCACTGTCAGGGCTATGGAGTCGGGAGATAAATGTTTTTGTACTTCCGACTCTGACTCCGACTCCAGGTACCCAAAATTGACTCCGACTCCGACTCCACAGCACTGCATTTAGTGACCGTTACAACCGTACTGAAAAAAGCGACTCGTGACCATTTTATGACTCTTGCCGCGTCCCCATGGCAACGTCATCAACATTCAGGCGCTTGATAACTGGCTCATATTTACGATGGTTGCAGCGTCCCTGGGTCATGTGATTGCCTTTTGCGACCACCTGACAAACAAAGTCAATGGGGAAGCCGGATTCGCTTCACAACCGTGTTACTAATTTAGCAACCGCAGCGATTCATTTAACAACAGCAACAAGGAAAGTTGGAAATAGTTGGGCAAAACTCACTTAGCACCTGTCTCACTTAGCAACATAAACGTTGGTCTCGATTATGGTCGTAGGTCGAGGACCACCTGGACATTGGCTCCAAATCTGATTTATAGCATTGTGAGGGGGTCCTTGGTGCTCTCTGGGCTTGTTTTCTTGCAGACGTCTCATTACCCAAAGTAGGGAACATCATCAGTGCTAGTAAGGAGTGAGGTTTGCTGTCAGTTTATATTCCAGTGACTTGCCCTGTCAATTTTATTGTGGGCAGTCTTAGAGATTCTTTGGTTGGGCTGTTTACTGGTGGCTTCTTTGGCACTTTCTTGATTGGGGTATTGCTTTCTTGATTGTTGGTCTGAAGTTGACCTTGGAGTTAATCTATTCTGATCCGGGTGCTGATTACTGGTGGACAGATGCTGGAGTCTTTTTGGTCCTCTTTTGGGCTGGTTGATTGTCCCTTTTGCATGCCATAGTCTATTGATCAGAGGTCCTCAAACTTTTTAAAACGGGGGGCCAATTCATGGTCCCTCAGACTGTTGGGGGGGCCAAACTGGCTTGGATAGGCGTGGCTAGGTGGTTTTTTTTTTTTTTTTGCTTTAATTTATATGCCTCCCTTCTCCGGAGACTCAGGGCGGCTTACAATGCGTTAAGCAATAGCCTTCATATTTTTTTATATATTTATACAAAGTCAGCTTATTGCCCCCACAATCTGGGTCCTCATTTCACCTACCTTTGAAAGGATGGAAGGCTGAGTCAACCTTGAGCCTGGGGAGATTTGAACTTGCAGTAATTGCAGGCAGCTGAATGTTAATCTGTTAATAACAGTGCTTTAGTCCACTGTACTACAGGCTCTTTGACGGTGATGTGGTGGTGATGTGACTGTGTGGACATGGCCAATTTAGCAGTCCATTAAACAATATGCACAAATTAAACTTTAATTTGTTATGCTCCTGGGGGTGGAAAGCGGGTTAGTGAAGGGATGTCTTGGGGTATGTGTGAGGGACTTCTGTTTGTGTGTGTGTTTGTGTGTCTTTCTCTCCCTCCCTCTCCCTCTCTCTCTCTTCGGCCTCCAGAACCACTCTGCTGCCCCCAAACAGGCCCGTTTTTGGCCTCATGAGGCCTCTGCGCCAGTGGTGGGCTTCAAAAATTTTTTACTACCGTTTCAGTGGGCGTAGCTTGGTGGGCGTGGTGTGGCTTGGTGGGCGTGGCAGGGGAAGGATACTGTAAAATCTCCATTCCCACCCCACTCCAGGGGAAGGATACTGTAAAATCTCCATTCCCACCCCACTCGAGGGGAAAGATACTGTAAAATCTCCATTCCCACCCCACTCCAGGGGAAAGATACTGTAAAATCTCCATTCCCACCCCACTCCAGGGGAAGGTTACTGCAAAATCCCCATTTCCTCCCGATCAGCTGGGACTCGGGAGGCAGAGAATAGATGGGGGCGGGGCCAGTCAGAGGTGGTTTTTACTGGTATTTACCAAACTATTCAAAATTTCTGCTACCGGTTCTCCAGAACTGGTCAGAACCTGCTGAAACCCACCTCTGCTCTGCGCGTCCCATTTTTGGCCTTCTCGGCATCCAGAAGGCGGGTGGGGGCCAGCGGGTAGGTGGGGCGATGTGAGTGGTTCCCACATGTGCTAGATTAATGGCTTCGGCGGGCCATATTCAACCCGCAGGCCGTAGTTTGAGGACCCCTGCTATAGATGTTGTTAATGTCTGTGTGTCTTTTTTTTTTTTTTTTTTTAATTTGATTTATATGCCGCCCTTCTCCGGAGACTCAGGGTGGCTTACAATGCGTTAAGCAATAGCCTTCATTCTTTTGTATATTTTATACAAAGTCAGCTTATTGCCCCCACAAACTGGGTCCTCATTTCACCTACCTTAGAAAGGATGGAAGGCTGAGTCAACCTTGAGCCTTGGAGAGATTCGAACCAGCAGAAATTGCAGGCAGCTGTGTTAATAACAGGGTGCACTAAACCCCTGTACTATCAAGGCTCTATTGATGGCTGATTTGTCAGGGTGTTCAACAGCCCAACCAAAGAATCTCTTAAGACTGCCCCCACCCACACAGACAGGCAAGAAACCTAAACTGACAGCAAACCCCACTCCTTCCTAGCACTGATGCTGTTACCTAGTTTGGGTAATGAGACGTCTGAAAGAAAACAAGCAAGTTCAAAGGGCACCAAGGACCCCTCATGTCAACTCTGAGCTGTAAATATTCTCCTTTATTGGTTATAACATTGGAATTTTTCTCTCTTTTTTTAATTCCAGGGCCGAAACGCTTCCTTGTTAACCCTGTCTCCCAATTCCTGCACCAGCATCTCTGAGAAAGGAGGGTTTCCCCAGGTCCCATCCCAGCCTTGGCATTAAGAAGCGACAATGGCAGGAGAACACAGAAACCCAGCTGGCTTGGATCTCCAGCTGGATGCCGATGTGGAAGATAAGATGAAAGTCGAGGTCCGCAAAGAAGCCGAGGCCGAGAAGGAAGTGGTGGAAAGGCCTCCGAGGGTCCCCTCGGAGAGAGCCAAGGAATCCGTGGAAAAAGTAACGGCGGAAGCCATTAAGCGGGAGCCGGAGGCCAATCCAGAAGACTGTTGCTTGGAAGTGGAAGAAGAGAAATTTATAATGGGTAAACAGTCCCCGACTTCCGAGCCCGGCAATGAGCAGCTGCTGAAGGCAGAAGGAAGCATCCATTCGGAGGCCGAACTCTCTTCCCTGGAGGAAACCGCCGACCTCGGGCCACATCGTCAGCGAAACAGGATCATCCAGCCCCTTTTGCACATTAGCGAAGGAGCCCGGCCATTGATCAACAGCGCCTGCGCGAAAGACAAAACTGAGTTCATAGAGGTGGGGGAGGAAGGGCTGGAGGTGACCGGCGCCAGCCTGGACATTGAACGCCAATGTTTCAGGCAGTTCTGCTACCAGGATGCCGAGGGTCCCCGCGAAGTCTGCGGTATGCTCTGGAAGCTCTGCCATCGCTGGCTGCAACCGGAGCGGCGTTCCAAAAGCCAAATCCTGGAGCTGGTGATCTTGGAGCAGTTCCTGTCCATTTTGCCCGAAGAAATGCAGAATTGGGTCAGAGCCGGTCATCCGGAGACTTGCTTTCAAGCCGTTAGCTTGGCTGAGGATTTCCTGGGACGTCAGCAAGGGACGGAGCGACGGGAACGGCAGGTGAGAAGAGAGGGGGAAGGATGAGCCGGGGAAACTGAGGCTCGGCAAGCGACATCAAGTGTGGCCACCAAAATTTAGTTGGAGAGAAGCGGCAGGTTACTGCAACGTTTTCAACCTTGGCAATGTAAAGGTGTGTGGACTTCAACTCCCAGAATTCCCCAGCCAGCATAGCTATGCTGGCTGGGGAATTCTGGGAGTTGAGGTCCATATACCTTCATGACGCCAAGATTGAGAAACATAGATCTAGTCTAAATATCATAACAAAATCTGGATAATTTAACAGAATTTCTCTTCCTCTAAGAGAAATCAGGGTGGGCCAATTTTGACTGTGTCCCTCACCCCCTTCCTGTTCCTCTGGGCAAAGTTTAATGTTTTTACAATGGTAGTCCTCGACTTACGGCCACAGTTGAGCCCAAAATTTCTGTTGCCAAGTGAGGCATTTGTGAAGTGAGCTTTGCCCCACTTCACGGTCTTTCTTGCCCCGGTTGCTAAGTGAATCACTGCACTTGTGACGTTCGTAATGCGGTTGCTAAGCGAATCTGGCTTCCCCATTGACTCTGCTGGCCAGAAGGTTGCCAAAAGGGATTGTGCGACCCCGGGACACTGCAACCGTCATAAATACGAGTCGGGTGCCAAGCATCTGAATTCTGATCACGTAATCAGGAGCACACTGCGATGGTCGTAAGTGTGAAGAAACGGTCACGAGTCACTTTTTTTCAGTGCCGTTATCACTTCAAGCGGTCATTAAACGAGCTGTCGTAAATCGAGGACTACTTGTACCTTTTTCCAAACTGGTTTTCGTGTTCCCCTATGCCTGAGTGTTCAGTTTGGAGATTTGCATGCTTGAAAAATTTGCATGTTTGAAAAAAAAAAAGAGAAAGAATAAGAGGGATTGGAAAAAGTCATCTCTGACTTTTTAACGGCTGTTAAACTTCCTGAACTTTTTGGCTGCCATTTTGAGACTAGGAAAGACCTTACCTCGGCAGCCATTTTGTGCAATGCTTTGAAATTCCAGACCAGGCACAGAGGCTGAAAATGTTTGCTCACCCCTCAGTCGGGAAGGCCCAGTCACTCCAGAATGTTTGGAATTTGTTTGGAATTGCAGGAATGGAAGATTAACGCAACCGCGAGCCAGAAAAGATACCACTAAATTCAAGACCGCGAATAGCTTCCTTCAAATAAATCAGGGGGAAACCCAGCGTTGAATGTTTCAAACGGCAGAATTTAAATCGGGGAAAGAGCAGGCATAAAAAAGTACCGGTAGTCCTCAACATATGACCACAATGAAGCCCAGTGTTTCTGTCGCTAAGCGAAACCTTTGCTAAGTGAATTTTTGCCCTGTTGCCACGGTTGTTAAAGGAACCGCTGCGGCGGTTACGTTAGTGTCGTGGATGTTAAGTGAATCTGGCTTCCCCATGGACTTTGCTTGTCAGAAGGTCGCAAAAAAAGAAATCACGTAACTCCAGGACATAAATAAGAGTCAGTTGGCCAGCGTCTGAATTTGGAACACCTGACCGTGGGGATGCTGCAACGGCCGTGAGTGTGAAAAATGGTCGTAAGTCGCTTTTTTCAGTGCCGTGGTAACTTCGAATGGTCACTAAACGAACTGATGTAAATCGAGGACTACTTCTACAGCAGTAGAATGCAGGTTTTGCACATCAGAGGTCACCAGTCAGCCCTTGCCCGATATCTGAAAAGAAGGGTGATTGAATGCTATCCAGATGTTCCTCAACTCCAGCCTTAAGCCCGGATTGTGCTAACTGAGGCTTCTTGGAGTTTAGCTACCACTGGGGAGTCCTATTACAAATTCAGCCACAGACTCCCTAAGGGACCAGTGATGGCAACATTTTTTGATGCCGAATGCCCAAAGCATAAGTATCTAAGTATCTAACATGTATCTAACATGTGTCCTGCCCCCTCCCCCACGCATGCGTCCTGGCCCCCCTATGGCCCATTTTGGCTTCCAGGTTGGTGCAGGCGGCTTTCCAGGCCCAAAATGGGGCACGGGGGAGCCTCGTGTTACAGCCTGTGTTTGAGGCTTTTTTTCAGCCCATTTTTGAGGATTTTTTCAGGCCATTTTCCCCCAAAAATTGGCCAAAAAAAAAGCCTTGAAAACGCACCAAAAAAAGCCGAAAAAATGGGCTGAAAAAAGCCTCAAAAACAGGCCAAAAAAAGCCTCAAAAAAGGGCTGAAAAAAGCCCCGAAAACAGGCCAAGAAAAGGCCCAAAAAATGGGTTGTGTGGAGGCAAAAAAATGGCTGACAAGTTGGTGGGGCTTTGGCAATATTCGATTTATAAGACGCACAGACATTTTTACCCCCTTTTGGGAGACAAAAAAAGTGCATCTTGTAGTTTGAAAAATACGGTACCTCTATAAATACTATATACTAGGCGGTACAATAAACAAAGTGTCCAGGATACCCAGGTTTCCAATGTACTGGTAGTCCTCATCTAATGACCGTTTAAATTAAACAGCGTCCTTCAAAAAAGTGATGGCCTAAATTGGAATTGATGACCATCGCCTTTGACTGCATTGCCACATGATCAGAATTTGGGCATTTGGTAATTGATTCGCATTTATGACGGGTTGCAGCATCCCACGGTCACGTGATCGTGATTTGCAACATTTTCGCAACAATAACTGCCACTCGCTGATTACGCCAGATTCGCACTTGACTTATGTGTGACTTGACTTATCGCTGCAATGATGCAACTTACGGCCGTCATAGAAATGGTTGTAAAATTGGATCCAGTCACATGGTGACTCGACAAGTGAAATTCCGCTCCCAATTGTGACTGTAAATCAAGGACTACCTATATGTAGTAGACTGATCGTATTTTCCCAATTAAGTATGTATTTGAGGATTGGGTGTGTTAGCTAGGCTGGCGAGACAAGCCTCTCATTCCGTCTTTTCTGCTACTGTTGCTGTTGGGTCTTGCTGCTTTTTTAGGGTCTCTGGCCCTTCAAAGAGGCAACTGTGGATTTCCATGGGTCTGCGGGGCCACCGATGGAGTCGAGCGAATGGCCGATGTTCAGGGAGAACAAAGAAGAGGATGTCCCTTTACTGGGTAAGGATTTCCAAGCCTTTCAACCGGTGATGGTATTCAGCCCCGGTGCTATGCCGTCCTATTTAGCCTCGTTTTCTAAACCGCGCGCATGTGTGCAGGCCGCACGAGAGAGCACATTTTTGGTGTGCAGTGAACCGGTGATAAAATTACGTGAAACCCACCTCTGCTTTCAACCCAAAAACAGCAAGGGAAAAGATAAAAAAAAAAAAAAACCTAGCATAAAAGGCCGAATTCTTCCCCAGGCTTCTTAGCCATTCCAGTGATGCTGTGATGTCGTCGTTCCGCTTGCTTTGTTACAGACAGAAAGTCCCTCTTTTGACCTCCAAGAATGTTGACTTCCCTTCTCCGGGATCATGAAACTCAAGTTTCCATTTAAAGTACCTTTGATGTCATTACTCTGTTTAAGCTGCCACTTAGTTGGCATTCAGTTTTGGTAAGAAGCCAGGATTGAGCTGGGTAGATTTTGTCCCAGAGCTGCCCCTGCACTCTGAGACAATCCTGGCATTGGCCAGTTACAAAAAGCCTTGAGCTGGCACTACCAGTGGTCTGACTGGAGTCGGTGTCTTTCCTTGGGAAGCTCCTTGCTTCCCTGGGAGAGACAAAAGCCATTGTCAGGTTTCGATGTCATCTCAAATAAATTGCACTCCCAAACAATTAATCTTTGCTGAAATATTCCATTTATTGAGTACGACAGATCTGGCCCCGACTTCGTCGTAGCCAATACTAACCCTCTGATTCCCAAACCCTTCCCTTTCCGTTCCCCAATTCTCATCTTCTCATTGGCCATCTTCCAAGTCAGTCTCCCCAGCTTCTGACCTCACCCCACAGGAATGTTCCCCCCACCATCCCATCTCCTAGGGGATATTATCTACAGAGAAATAAGTAGGTGAAAAGTCAAGCCTCGTCTTTTTATGGCAGCATCAGAATGCTGACAGCCATGTTATAAGGCGGCTCTCCTTATTTCAGCAGCCGCCGAGAGGCCTTTGGGACAAGTGAAGAATCTCCCCGCTCCCAGTTCTGGATGAGTTGCAGCTTTTTGGATACTCTCTGGCACAGCAGTGCAGAACGCATCTGTCAACATCCAGCTCGAGAATCCAAATAAAACTCCGGGTTCATTCCGTTTCCAAAAAATTTACTGTTTATTGAATTGAACATATGATAATGTTGAAGTAAAACTAACTCTGAGGCTCCCAAACATTAAACAATAATTTTCCCAACCAACCCCCCCATGTAAACAAGTTCACTTAGTTATAGGAACCGTCCGCTTCAACTCCACACCTGTTACGATGTCCTTGAGAAGGTTTCAGGCTCTCGCAGTCTTCAGCAGAATTGTAGAGGTTGTGTTTCTTCATCTAACCCATTCGAAACACCCCACCACCACCACCAGTGTAATAGCAAGTTGAAATAAAGAGGCATGTAGCTGCCAAAGTTTCATCCTCACAGCATCCCAGGATCCTGAACCGTAAGATGTGTGAAGGCAAATATACATGTCCCAGAATCCAATCTGAATCGCTTACTGGGACCAGAGGTTTGTTCTTCCAAGCTTTCAGACTTGTGCTGGAACCCATCCTCAGGGAAGTTCTCAATCTCCAGGATGTGTCTTGGAGATTGAGGAGTTCCTTGAGGATGGGCTCCAGCACGAGTCCGAAAGCTTGGAAGAACAAACCTCTAGTCCTGGTGACCGACTCAGATAAGATCCTAGGAAAGGTGTGTCCACAGATCAGTCCCAAAGTGGCCAGAGTAATGTAGCTAGCAAATCTGTTTCTTTTCCAGCTTCGGTGGAGAATCCGTACACCTGCTGGGACTGCGGAGAGAGCTTTTCGGGGATAGACGTGCTGGTGGCCCATCAGAGCATCCACACGGGAGAGAAACCCTTCATTTGCTCCAAATGCGGGCAGAGCTTCAGCCAGCGGTCGCAACTGACAGCCCACGAAAAAAGCCACGTGCCAAAGAAAGCTTTCCCTTGCCCGGACTGCGAACAGAGCTTTAACAAGAAAAGTGGGCTCTTGGCTCATCAGAGGACACATACGGGAGAGAAGCCGTATCATTGTGTAGACTGCGGACAGAGTTTCGCCCACAAGTTCGACGTGATCCGGCACCAGCGTATCCACACGGGAGAGAAACCGCACGAGTGCCCCGTCTGTGGGAAGAGCTTTCGAAACACCTCTGCTTACCACGTCCACATGAGGATCCACACGGAAGAGAAGCCCTACCCTTGCTCGGTTTGCGGGAAGAGCTTCCGGCACCGGGCCAACGTCATTGTCCACGAGAGGATCCACACGGGAGAAAAACCGTACGTTTGCGTGGAATGCGGGAAGAGCTTCGGCGATGCATCTTCTCTTAGGAAGCACAGAAGATCCCACACCGGAGAGAGGCCGTACCACTGCGGGGAGTGTGGGAAAAGTTTTTCTCAGAACGCCGGGCTGGTTCAACACGAGAAAATCCATACGGGAGAAAAACCTTACCAGTGTCCCGAATGTCCTAAAAGTTTCCGGGACAAATCGGCTTTTGTTGCGCACCAGAGGACCCACACGAAGGAGACTCCCTACCGTTGCATGGTCTGCGGCAAATGCTTCGGCCATCGCTCCAACCTTCACAAGCATGAAAAAATCCACGCCCGGAGACAAATGGTCTGAGTACTGGTGGGAAGCACTTCGTTCAGAAACCAAAACTCCTCGTGCATGAAAAGACTTGTTTGAAGGAGAAGGCATAAAGCTCTTCTCTCACCTTGGTAGTTTTTGTTTCTTTTCCACCAGGTACGTGTCGTACCTTCTCTGTTGCTTCCAGGACTGGATTCCTTAATGGACAGCTGGAACAACACAGCGATGTGTATCTAGAGAAGTCGACCGATCGTATGAAGGGTGAATAGGACTGATTGTCTCTATCGTGGCTTTTTGTTTCCTTTTTCCTTTCTTACCTCTTAGATTTTTTTTTTTTTAAATGGATTATATTTTAAGTGAGTTGATTTGACAAAGAGCACGACTCCCGTTTTGATTGCATGCACGCTATAACCAGTTCATTGTGAACATTTTTGGCTAGCTCTGGTTCCGACCAAGGTTTGTCTCTACAGCGGTCGCATCAGTGTAAGAGAAACTGCTGGGGGCTCCTGCTCGTTTTGATTTCCCCCTCCCGAGCTGTGCAGGGTATGGATTTGGGGGCCTGGCGTTTTGGGACGGGGAATGAGGTATGGACATTGAAGAGAGCAGGTTTGTGGTCGCGGGATGGAATTGAGTTTGGTTCCATCCTAAAGCGCTGTCCCCTATCAGGAAAATGGTACATGTCCAGCATGGATGTATCTGGCAGTTGCTGCGGTTGCCTGTGGCCCAACGGCAGCCATAAACTTGGCATCATGAGTAGGCCTGTTGGAAACGCCACGTCACGGTCTACCAGAGCAAGCCTGTCAACCACCTTCGGTTTCTCGCCTCGGCGAGGATGAGTGAGCCACCTCTCTTTCAGGAGGGGTCAACCAGCACGTTCTTGCCAGCTTCTGATTGGTGGGGGGTTCCCCCCCTTCCTTTCAGCCCTCCTCCTCCTCCTCCCCCCCTCCACTCCCCCTTTACCTCAAAGTAATAGCAGGTATTTTTATTTTTCTTTCTTTCGTCTTTGGCTTGACGCACTTGTCGGACGCAAGTTAATGGACCTTGGCTTATAGTGATTCCATATAGGCATTGTAGAAGCTACTTTATTTAATCGTTCTTTTTATACCGCACCCTGCTTTATTTCTCTTCAAATCTCTCTTTCGTCCAAATTTAATAAAGTCTTTCTAAATTGGATTTCGGTGTCAACAGCCTAATTTTAAGTCAGGACCGGGGAGTGGGGAGGAGGGAATTAGGGCTTCCAAAGTGTCCTGCGGCCTAGGAAGTCCCGATGGCCTACAGAAAGGCTGAGGGTTCAAGATCCCATCTCTTAATCCTGGGGTTCTGTTTGTTTATCGTTCTGGTGGCATAGATTCAGTTGGTCTGTGTCGAGGTGTTCTGACCCGGTTCCCAAACACAACAAGCACACTGTTTTTTAACTAAATGTTCACCAGCAGTGGTGAAATCCTCCGAGGTCTGCTACCGGTTTGCTGTGCGTGCGCATATGCGGTGCGCACCAAACGTGCTTTGCACGCATGCACACTCTAGGCATTACCGCGCAACACTGAAAAATAAAGCTTAAGAAGCCTTTTCTAAGGTAAGTAGAACAGCGATGGCGGGGAACAGCTGTGCCGCGCGATTTAGATTCGCTAGAAAGCAGGATTTCCTGCTTTTTAGCGAATATAAATCGCGCAGCACAGCTGATCGTCAGAAATAGTGGTTAGTCCGAACTGGTAGCATTTTTTCACTACCAGTTTGCCCGAACCGGTAGCATTTCACCCCTGAGCACCAGCAACCCTGGCAAAGAGTCTCACTCTCTCTCAGCAAGCTAATGAAATCTCTAAGTGCCTGTGGAAACCTAAGCTCACTCCCCTTCCCCCTGAAATGGTTCCAACACACCAGGAGTCTCTCTCACTTACCACCCTCATAACGAAAGTCCTGGAAGGTGCGCCTGCTCTTTTTCCAGTAGCGGAGACACACACAAACATACACTCCGAAGGCACGCCCGACTCTCAGTGCCACAGAATCCAAGAAAGAAGGCCGATACAGTTCCAGACAGGATTCAGAAGTGAGAACTATCAGTGGCTGACTGACAGGGAGATGAATAGTTGTCTGCCACACCTATTCGTCTCCGCCTCCTGCCTTTTATCCCCAGAGCTAGCGGGGGGCTTAGCTAGCAGCGGTGGCTCTTCCATCCTGAGGACTGGCCCGTAGACTCCTGCTGTTCTCTGCCTTCTGTGCATCCGTGCGTCAGGCACAAGACCCAGCCGTTCCTCCTCTTCCTCATCAGTGACCTCTGGACCTGGGGGCTGTTGACTCTCCATCCGGGAGCTAATGGACGGCCCAGGCTCTGCCTCGGCCTCTATCTCAGACAGCTCCATTCCCTCTTCCCCCTCGGAGCTCTCCGAATGCCTGGATGATGGCCCTGGGAGTGGACCAAAGAGGGTTAGATTGGAGATGGTTGTTCCAATTGAAAAAACATAATTTCCTAATAAGACATTGTTGCAGTTGTAATACTGTGTTTCCCCAAAAATAAGACCCAATTGGAAAATAAACCCTAGCATGATTTTTCAGGATGCTGGTAATATTATCCCTATCCCCAAAAATAAGCCTGTTAAGATCGTCAGCCAGATGGATGCATTTAGTACCATATTTCTCTGAAAATAAGACCTAACCAGAAAATAAGTCCTAATCAGTGGTGAAGTCTAAAATTTGTTACTACCGGTTCTGTGGGCGTGGCTTGGTGGTGGGGGTAATGTGACTGGGTGGGTGTGGCCATTTTTTCTTCTTTTAAAACCATATTTTCTACAACCTCTTCGGTGAAGAGGTTGTAAACAAATGCTTTCAAAAGCCTCTGCCGATCAGGCAACTCAGCTTGGATCGTCAGAGGCATTTAAAAGAAAAAAAGAGTTTTTTTTCTTTTAAAAGCCTTTGACGATCCCAGCTGAGCCATGCAATCATCAGAGGCTTTTTTTTTTACTTTTAAAAGCATTTTCCCCCCCTCCAGAAAAGGTTGTAGAAAAAATGCTTTTAAAAGTAAAAAAAAAGCCTCTGATGATCGTGCGGCTCAGCTGGGCATGGTGGGGGGGGGGCAAGGATTTTTGCTATCGGTTGTCCGAACCACCTGCCTCCATCGCTACCGGATTGGGCGATCCGGTCCGAACCGGGAGCATTTCACCCCTGGTCCTAATGCATCTTTTGGAGCAAAAATTAATATAAAACCCTGTCTTATTTGGGGGGAAACATGGTACAGGTAGTCCTTGACTTGTAATCACAATTGTGCCCAACTTTTCTGTTTCTAAGTGAGACATTTGTTAAGTGAGTATTGCCCCACTTACGACCTTTTATGCCCACAAGTGCTAAATAACGTGCAGTTGCTAAATTAGTAACATGGTTGTTAAGAGAATCTGGCCCCAAAGGATGATCGCTTCCATGCAACTGTCCTAAATGTGAGTCAGTTGCCAAGCATCGGAATTTTGATCACATGACCATGAGGAAGCCGCAATGGTTGTTAAGCGTGAAAAATGGTTTTAAGTCTGTTTTTTCAGGGCCATCGTAACTTTTTAACGGTCACTAAATGAGCTGTTGTAAGTGGAGGACTACCTGTATTACTGCTGAAGAAAATAGTGTTATGCATGAATCAAAACACTTTTTTCAAGTGCTGATAGTCCTCAACTTACCACAGTTCATTTAGTGACCATTCGAAGTTACAATGGCAAGTAAAAAGTGAGTTATGACCAGTTCTGGCATATTTATGACCATGGCAGCCTCCTCCTGGTCACATGATCAGAATATGGGCACTTGGTAATCAAGCGTGTGTTTATGACAGATGCAGCATCCCAAGGTAAACCGGATTGCCATTTGAGACCTTCCCAGCCAGCTTCCAAAAACACCCAAGTCAATGAAGGAATGTGGACACAATTCACGATTGTGTGATTCATCGAACAACTGCGATGTCTATGGACATTCTCAGTCATCCCAGGTCATCGTTGTCTCACAGGTGCTTTTTTCAACTGGGCTCAGGGCCGGATTTTCCTATAGGCTAACTAGGCTTCAGCCTAGGGCCTCAAGATCCAGAGGGGCCTACACAGTGGGATTCTGGGGGTTCTAGGTGGCTCCGCCGAACCCTTTGTTAAATTGCTGGCTCCCCCGCCCCTCCGCACCACTATTTATTGCCAATAAATAGTGGTGGGCGAGGGGCGGGGGAGCCAGCAATTTAACAAAGGGTTCGGTGTTTTTTTTGTAATTTTATTGGCCCCCGGAGCTTCAGCAGAGGCTAATTGGCCTCCCGGCTCTCAGCTGATTTGTCTCGCTGTTTTGCTTCCTTCCAGAGAGTGCTGATTTTTTTTCCCCTAGCTATACTGAGAAACGAAAGTGAAACTGCTTTGCTGTTGCTGCAAGGTTGGAAAATTAGGCAGGCAGAATTCTTTTCTTTTTCCTCACCAAAAAAGGTACGTGCAAACAATGGGAAATTTAGGGAAAAAGAGAAGAGTTCAGGATTTTAAAACACAAAAGAAAAAAAAGCTGTATTTAACTAGGGAATTGTAATAATTGAGATACTATTAATTGTATATTTCTGAAAGCAGAAATGGTTAAGTTGTGGTTTGGAGGAATATATGGGGGAAATTATTTGGTTTATTATTATTGGTAAATATAATTAATGGATTTGTAAGAAATTGGATTGCATGGAAATAATTGGAATATTCATGTTCATATTGATTAATATACAAAAAAGGTAGTTATATAACTAATTGATTTATATTAAAATGTTGAATTTATATTAAACAACTAATATTACATAATTAACCAATGTGAGGATGGATATAAAAATAGATGACAATGGGAAGGGGTATAATATAGAATAGAAGGGAAAAATTGAATTTGATTAAGATTAGAGATGAGGATGAAGGGTAATATTGGTTTTTTACAAAAATAGATGAGGAATAAATATGGCAAAAAGGAAATATAGAAATTGTAAATTTAATTGAAATGACTAAACACTGTTTAAATTTGTGAACCGGCCAAATACTCTGTTCAAAGAAAATACATTGTATGTTTGTATGTGTGTTTCTAATTATTGTTATTTATTCATATTTGTTCTCTTTTATTCTTTAAAGTTTAACAATTCATTCTTTATCTTAATATCTTTATATTTGTTTGGGGTTGGCTTTCTTCCCTTTCATCTTTTTTATTGTATAGCAATCTTTCTCCTCAAACCTACCATCTCTCTTTTCTTTCCTTCTTACTTTCTCTTCCTCCCCCTCTTCTTCTCCTCCCTACTTCCTCTTCCTTTCTCCTTCTCCTCCTCTCTTCCTCCCTCTCTCTCCTACTCTAATTTCCCTTCCCTTCCTTCATCCCTCTCTATTGCTGTATCCTTTTATGCATATGGACTACTCAGAGGGCTGAAAAAGTTATTTCTGACTGGTCCTCGCACTTTTGACCAGTCCTCGAACTTACGACTGTCCTCACATTTTATGTTTTTGCCCTATCTTGTCACCATGGTGAAGAGAAGCAGTTGTGAAATGAGTGACATGGTTGTTAAGAAAGCTGCACGGGCATAAATGTGAGGATGGTCATAAGTGTGAGGACCGGTCAAAAGTGCGAGGCCCAGTCAGAAATGACTTTTTTCAGCCCTCTGAAAAAAGTCTATGCACATAGCCACGCCCACCTGGTCACATGACGAGCTACCCACGCCTACACAGTCACGTGACCAGCTAGCCACACCCACCCAGTCACATGATTGCCAAGCCACACCCCCAACTAAGCCACGCCCACAGAACCTGTTGTTAAAAAATTGAATCCCACCACTGGTGAAAGGGCCTCATAAGTGGAATAGCCTAGGGCCTCTTTTCATCTAAATCCGGCCCTGACTGGGCTTTCTGGTTTTTCTTTGAGGACGTTTCACTTCTCATCCCAGGAGCTTCTTCAGCTCTGACTGGATGGTGGGGAATGGAAGGATTTATATTCCTTGCAGGCAGCTGGTCATTTGCATCCTTTTTAGAGAGTCGTTGAGGCCACTGGGAGGCACTCAAATGATGCAGGAGAACGAACAGATTTCCAGAGAAAAATTGCCAACTACAGGACCATTGGCGGTTCAGTTTGACATGCAGATTCGCTTTGCTCGCACATGCGCCAAACATGCGCTCTGTGTGTGCCCTGTGCATTTGAAAGCAGCCCTAAAACTTACCTTTTACTGCAGCCCCGGTGAGTAAAACAACTGAGGCGCAGCAATCTGCTCTGCCGCGCCTATCAGCTGGGCTTAAAACAAAGGAAATATAGGTCGGTATAGTGCAGGGGCGGGCAGGCAGGCCCAGCTGATTGTCGGAGTAAACCGGTTCGCTCTCAGCTGATTGTCGGAGCTACTGGTTTTCCTGAACCCGTCTGAACTGGCTGAATCCCACCTCTGTCTCTATGGTCCAATAGCCACAAGGGATTATATACCAAAAGTCAAGGCTGTCGCCGCGGGATTCAGTCGCCACAGAGATAGAAAAATGAAGAGTGACCCAACCTGTGCTCATTCAAACCGCAGACACCTGGTTTCCTTGAACGGATGTAACTGGGTTCCCGCATTGCATCAATTATAAACCAACGATTCAACTTGATTCACACAACACATTGAGCCACAAATGAACACATTGTATTTCTGTAAGATGAGCAGCCCCTGTAGCTTTGCTTCGCTTCTATGCCAGTTGCACCATGAGGAATAGCAATGCAGACTAGGGCACGGAGCAGTTTTGCACAATCTGCTAAACATGGCTTGTTTGTAGCTTAACGTGTCATGCCAATTCAGATAAGCCAGTGTGCTTTGGGAGAAACCCAACCAATTGTAGTATGTTAAATTAACCACGGTAAAATCAATTTTGCATGTTGAGCGAACGCAGCCATAACTTTTCTTTCTAGTATCAAAATTGAGATGAACAAAAATCCCATAAAGCAGCGCTTCCCAACCTTGGTAGGATTTAAGATGGATGGACTTCAACTCCCAGAAGCCTTGTTGGATGGGGAATTCTGGGAGTTGAAGTCCATCCATCTTAAACCCTACCAAGGTGTTGTGACCCAGGCCCAAGTAGCTATTATCTGACGCAATCAGTTAGAAACAAACAGACTTTATTAGAACAGCTGAGAATTAACTCATTCTCAGCGTAGTCCAAACTAATTCAAAACTGGTTATTAACACCAGCTGTCTGCAATTAAAGTAAGTTCGAATCTCGCCAGGCTCAAGGTTGACTCAGCCTTCCATCCTTTCTAAGGTAGGTAAATTGAGGACCCAGTTGTGGGGGCAATAAGCTGACTTTGTATAAATATACAAAAGTATGAAGGCTATTGCTTAGCGCATTGTAAGCCGCCCTGAGTCTCCGGAGAAGGGTGGCATATAAATCAAAATTTAAAAAAAAAACAAAATTCTTCATAACACAATTCTACAGCCTTATCACCAACCTTGGTCTAATTAGGCAACCTGCCAAAGGCTTTTCTTGGCAAAAGTTCAGAAGCAGAAGACGCCAACAAGAAATAAATGCAGCAAGACAAGAAACAAATCTATCAACGTTGTTTTCCGACAAAGAGCCCAAGAGCCGTTGCTGGTCTTTTAAGCCTTATGGAAGGGGCCAATCATCTCTTGGCCTTACTCCTGAGTTGTCCTTTTTGCTTTAGCTGCTCTTGCCTTCTGGCAGCTCTTCTCGTGCGTGCACTAGGAACAAGCTCCTCCTGTTCCTCTGCCTCTCTGCTGTCAGCCTCTGGAGGCTCCGGAGTCCGCACATCACTCCCAGATGGCCCTTGCCCCATCTCTGCCTCCGATGCAGAGCCCTCATCCGGGCCTTCCCCAGCCTCCAGGACTGGCCCCTGTTCTTCCTCAGCCTCCTCACTGTAAGACAAGGCTCAGTACATTGCACAATCCCCTGGGAGCATCTCAATCACAAAACCCCAGAACCCTATAAAACAGGGATGTCGAACTCGCATCGTCACGGTGTCTTCACGTGACATATTGCGACTTTTCCATGCTTTACTAAACCGGGCGTAGGTGTGGCTAGCGCATGATGCAACCGGCCTACGGGCCGCAAGTTTGACAGCCCTGCTATAAAAGATCCATCAACTCACTCAGCCATTTTGTCAGCCACCCCAGAAATATGCTGCCGTCACTGAAGTTTCTGGAAACCAAATAAACAAGAGTCCTTCTTTCCTTGAAGCCAGCCTCCATTTTATTTCCAGTGTTTTTCCTCCAGCTTGGATTTTTCTTCCTACAAGTGCAAGTGTTTGTTTGTGTGTTTGTTTGATTTTGACCCTGAAATAGGGAAAAGGGAAAGTTGAAAGAGCAGTGTTTGGGGAAAGGGGTTGATTTTCACTGCTACAAGGTGCCTTTCCCCCGCCCCAAAATCCAACCAACCTACTCTCTCTTTCTGTATTTAAGCTAAAAATATTCTAACCCTCTGGTTAACTATTCTGAAACATCCACATAATTATCGTGGCAACTGCAACTGCTTGGTTTTTACTTCCCATTAAACCAGAGTTGAAGCCTGGCTGGGGAAATCTGGGAATTGAAGTCCACACATCTTAAAGTTGCTAAAAGCTGCTCTTTGAATTGAAAAGAAGGGGGGGTGAAATCAGGGGTGGGTTCTAAAATTTTTTACTACTGGTTCTGTGGGCGTGACTTATTTTGTGGGCGTGGCTTGATGGTCCTGTGACAATTCTTTAGGATTTAGCAGAGGTTCTGGTCTACCAGGCCTTTATCTGATTGCAGAGCTGTACTGGTCTACCCATTTATTTTTGCAGGCACTGGTCTACCCATTTATTTTTGCAGGCACTGGTCTACCCATTTATTTTTGCAGGCACCGGTCTACTCATGTATTTTTGCAGGTACTGGTCTACTTATTTGTTTTTGGAGGCACTGGTCTACCACCAAACTGCCTTTTACCACTGATCAGCTTTAGGGCAGCCCTTTGAAGCCCCCCCCCAGCAAGAGTTTAAACAATTTTTTTCATTATAGCCCATCAGCTGGGACTCAGGAGACAGCAATAGATTGGGGGTGGGGCCAAATAAAAGGTAAGAATAATGCGGGGGGGGCGGGGGGGCAGAACTGGTTCGGTGATGTCATATCGTCACCGCTACCGGCTCGGCGGAACCGGGAGGAACCTACCACTGGGTGAAATGCTCCCGGATTGGACCGGATCGCCCGATTTGGTAGCAATTTTTCCCTGTGGTTCGGCGATCCGGTAGCGATTACTGCCCGGGTGTCATTACTTCCTGGTTTTAACCAGGAAATATTTTTTTTTTACCTTCTGCGCTTGCGCAAAGGTTTTGCGCACGCGCAGGTGTATGCGCGCATGAGTGCTTCCGAAGCGGTAAGGAAGGTAAGTAGATTTCACCCCTGGATAAAACCCCATGTGTCTCAATGGTTTTCCTCTTTCAGGGGTGGGGAGCTCACTTTGAATTTGAATTGACCAGTGGAATGGCTTGCCTTCAGAAGTAGGTGCTCCAACACTGGAGATTTTTAAGAAGAGACTGGACAGTCAACTTGTCTGAAATGGTATAAAGTCTCCTGCTTGAAGAGTGGGTTGGACTATATGACCTCCAAGGACCCTTTCAGCTCTATTCTAATTGCTTGAATATGTATGCCAAATCTCAGTGTGGCTGATCCCTCCTGGCAGACACCTCGTGTGGGGACAGCCCTGGTTAACTTCAGCTTCTGGTTGAGGTCTAGTACCTTGTCCCAACAAGTGATCAAACAATAAAAGACACTGATTACTCAAAATTGGAAATCAGAGAAAATACCTTTGGAAGAAGTAGTAATAAAAAAAAAAATCTTAGACTGTGCAGAAATGAATAGATTAACTTTGATGATTAAAGATAAGGAGGAATCAGAATATTTTAAAATATGGAATTATTTTTATAGTTGGTTGGAAAAGAGATATAAATGATTGATACTATAATTGTGTACAAATGATGATTATAATATTGATTTAGAAATGAAATGTTAGAATGGTTTGGCTTTTTTAGCTTTTTAGCTTTTTAAGTGTAAATTGGGTTTTAATTGGATTGTTTTAAATTGTGGGCCAAAGCTGTATAATTCTTTTAATTGATTTTAAATTTTGTATTGGTATGTTTTTTATCCTTGGCTTGCACCGCCCTGAGTCCAATAGGAGAAGGGCGGTATATAAATTGAAATAATAATAATAATAATAATAATAATAATAATAATAATAATAATAATAATAATAATAATAATAATAATAATAATAATAATAAATGAATATGAAGATAGAAGAAACTTATGGAAGATGGAAAAGAAGCCTAGAAGATAACACCAAGGTGTCACAGGGAAGGGAGGATTGATGTATTAAATGTTTGTCTGTCTTAAAAAATAAAAAAAAAATATTAAAAAAAAATAAAAGACATTGATTACATGTGAAATTTGAACAACAGAAAATATGAATTCTGGATAAAATTCCACAAGTAGCAAATTTATGGGTTAGGTCACTGTTTCTCAACCTTGGCAACATTAAGATAGGCAAGACTTCAACTCCCAGATTTCTCCAGTCAGCGATGTTGGCAGGGGAATTATGGGGGTTGAAGTCCCCCCAAGTTTCCAAGGATGAGTGACGCTGGGTTAGATCCCCTGCTTTCCCAGGCTAGTTTCTTTCTATCTGTCTTCAAATTTGCACGTGTATCCAAGGTCTTTCAGAATAGGCTCTCTATTGTTTAGGGTGGAAAACACAAATTTACCAATCGAAATGCCCTTGGCTACACAGAAAAAACAAATAAAACATGTTTTCCTGAAGTTAGAAAAAGAGGGCTAAACTGCCATGTTAACATGCTAAAAAAAAATCCTATTGTTTTTTAAAATGCTAATCCTGCCAGCCTAAAATTCCAGATAACACTCCACTCCACCACCAGATTTTCTAAGAACAGCCCAGGAAGACAGGATGCTCCCTGCTTTACCACAAACTGCAGAAAAAACAATGGCTACCAACCTGCCTTCCATTGAGGACCTGTATACTGCATGAGTCAAGAAGAGGGCTGTGAAAATATTTACAGACCCCTCACATCCTGGACATAAACTGTTTCAACTCCTACCCTCAAAACGACGCTATAGGACTCTGCACACCAAGACAACTAGACACAAGAACAGTTTTCCCCCGAACGTCATCACTCTGCTAAACAAATAATTCCCTCAATACTGTCAAACTATTCACTAAGTCTGCATTACTATTAATCTTCTCATTGTTCCCACCACCCATCTCCTTCCACTTAGACTGTATGACTGTCATTTTGTTGCTTGTGTCCTTAAGATTTATATTAATATTGTTTCCTGACTGCTATTTGGACCCTATGACTATCATAGGTTTTAAGTGAATTTCGTTGTATGGGTATACTCTGTATACACATACAATGACAATAAAGTTTGTTTGTTTGTTTGTTTGTTTGTTTATTTAGCTAGCTAGCTAGCTAGTTAGTTAGTGTTGTACCTTGTGATTCTTGATGAAGGTATCTTGTCTTTTTATGTACACTAAGAGCGTATGCACCAGGACAAATTCCTTGTGTGTCCAATCACACTTGGCCAATAAAGAATTCTATTCTATTCTATGTATAGTATATAGGGGGTAGAATAGTTTAATGTTATGTAGAAATGTATAGTATACAGGCGGGAGATTAGAAGGGCAGTAAAGTATGATATAATATGATGTGGATTTGGATTTCACCTTGGGGAAGTCATGGGAGGAGGGGAGGGTTAGGGAGGGTTAGGGAGGGAAAATGGGGGGGGGAATGGGGGAAAAATTTGTACTTGTAAAACTTTTTCAATAAAAAAATTCTATTCTATTCTATTCTATTCTATTCTATTCTATTCTATTCTATTCTATTCCATTCCATTCCATTCCATTCCATTCCATTCTCTATTTTGTATTCTAGTCTCTTTATTCTATTCCATTCCATTCTATTTCATTCTATTCTATTCTATTCTATTCTATTCTATTCTATTCCATTCCATTCCATTCCATTCCATTCCATTCTAAACCGGTCACCTATATGTTAGCTTAGCACTGTTGTGCCAAGTCAGCCAGCGATTCCCCCTCCAAACAGTTAAGGTGAGAGAGTTTGAATTCCTGGAGGGGCAGGGGAAAAAAAAAAAACACCTCCGCAGGCGGATAGAGAAAGCGCTGGGAAACAAAGAACTAAAGAGAATGAGAGAGAGAGAGAGAGAGAGAGAGAAGGAAAACCGCTTCTTCCGGTTCCGGTTCCCGTGGGAAAGTGGCCTTTGAATTTTCCCACGCGGAGATTGCCCCGGTTGGAAAGGCTTTTCCACGCCTGGAAGGGAAGACAGGCACGTGGGAGGGGTTCCGGGTGCGGGAGAGGAGAGGCTTCTGCCTGGCGGTTGCATGGCAGGCAGATATTCCACTGGGGAAGCTCTTGGGACTGGAGAAGGGATGGGGGAGGCAACTATCTGTCAAATCAATTCAGCCAAATTTATTTAATTCATTTTATTCGATTTTAAATTTTGTATTTGTATGTGTTTTATTTCATGGCTGTTCACCGCCCTGAGTCCTTCGGGAGTAGGGCGGTATAGAAATTCAATAAAATAAATAAATAAATTCTGTGCCTTGGGTAAGGACGCCCTGTGCCACGGTTGGCTGAAACCATACTGAACCGAAGAGTCACGAAAGTGTTCACCCAATGTGCTGAGCCATCAACCATGGTTTAATCAAGCCTGGTTGAACCAAAACAAGCCACCTTATGGCTCAGCTCATTTGTGTGGACCCAACAATGTAAGCCAGAAATCCAGGGTTTTAAACCATGGTTTTATGGCTTGGGAATCCTAAACCATAAATCATGGTTTAATGGCTTACATTGTTGGGTTCACACAAACGAGCTTAGCCGTAAGGTGGCTTGTTTTGCTTTAGAGTTGAGCAGGCTGGCCCTGATGTCATGTGTCCGGAGACACCGCAAACTCCCAACCAGGGTGGATAAAAATCAATGATTTTTAAAAAAAAAAAAATCAAAAAAATCAGATTTTTTTTATTTAAATCGGATTTTTTTGATTTTTATCGAATTTATTTTAATAAAAACTTTTGGGGTAAAAATCTTATCGTAAGATAGTTTTCTATTTAAGATACATAAATCATTTAGTTTATTCAGCATGAAATGGAGCTTAGTTATGTAGCAGGAGGCTGTATATTCTGCAACACTGGGACTATCGGTGAGTCAACAGCGGGTCAAAGGAGTAGCAGAGATGACAGTTGCTCTTTAAAAATTATGATTTAAATCTAGTTGATTTAAATCAAGCCTTTTTACTAGTGATTTAAATCATGATTTAAATTGTGATTTAAATCAACTCGATTTAAATCAAATCCACCCTGCTCCCAACAGAAGCAGTAAAAGGGATGTAGTGTTGGAAAAATGATCCTTAACCAAAAAAAGAAAAAAAGGCATGACGGTGATAAAGACAACGGGTTAATTGTAAAAATAAAAGAACATTTAATAGCTTGAAGGACAGTAAGATATCACCTTGCTGAGGCTCATCCTCCCTAAAATATTATAAAGTAGCATTTCAGCTATTTTTTCTTTAAAAAGGTACTGTTATTAGTAGCATTCGCATTGGCTGTTCTGTTTACTTGGGTGTTTACCATAGTAAAATACCGCAAATAGACAACAAGCTAAATATGATAATGGTTGAAACTTAAAAATGTGTCTTTATTACTTGCAAGACAAGCTGTTTATTGAATTTAAAGTTTTAGAATTGTGCACCCGATATTGTCAGTGATTTGGTTGTATGTGATGCGTTCTTTAGGTTTATCTTAACTGTTTGTGTATGTGTGAATATGTGTGTATGTATGTGTATTCCACTTGGATGATGGATATATATATATATATAAATATATAGGGACACACAGATATATATAAATAGACACACACGCACACAGAAGCTGACTTGATGACTGCCAGTTACTCTCAGCTCTAGACTGAGAAATCAAAGTCAGATTGATAGAATGAGACATGAGAAGTAGGGAGAAATTAAATTACTAATCTCTTTGCACGGAGAAAATCAACAGATCTTAAAGTAAATGTAATTACAGTTCGATTCAGGAAGGGCCATCCTTTGATTGGGTGCTTCCTAGTTTGATAGAAGGTAGAATTGTTTATTGGCCAAGTGTGACTGGATTACACAAGTAATTTGTCTTCGGTGCATAAGCTCTCAGTGTACATAAAAGATATAAGTGATAAACCATATAGGTGGGCACGTATTTAAATGTTTTAAATCAATAAATCCATCTCCATGTGATTAGAGAGGATTCTAACATTTTCACATTCTTTTTTGTGTGTGTTTAAAATTTTTATTAGTTGATCAAAATATAATATAAATACAAAATGCAAAAGAAAATAATGGGGAAATAGGGGAGGAAAAGGGGAAGAGAAAAGTGTAGGTGAAAAAGAGTGAAAAAGAAAGAAAAAAGTGTTGACTTCCAACTCTTTTTGGTGCAGTAGAATAAGATAATAGCATGAAACCTCAACATTTTACTTTTATATGATAATATTAGCTAGCCACTTCTATAACAACAAACTTATATAATCAAACCCAAAATCAAACTTTCATATATATTTTTTTTCCTGTCTCAAGAACGAAGTCCAAAAGCCGTTTCCGTGTAGAAACAAAAGTAATTGTGTTCTTTTCTTTAATCAGAGCAATCAGCTCTGCCATCTCTGCGAACTCTGTCAATTTTTGCAGCCATTCGTCCATTGTGGGGTCGCCTCCTCTTCTTTAAGAGCGCTGCAGCTCCAGCCCTCTTGACATCTCGGAGGTGCGAAAATGGCCCATCTCCTGCCAGACCTTTGCAAAGAGGCCCCTTTGAGCAACAGCGGCCTCTGGGCCAGCGACAGAAGCATCAGGCAGAAAGTCAAGGAGGAGATCCAGGGGGAAGGGACGGCTGTCTTAGAAACCCAACGCCTGCACTTCAGGCAGTTTGGCTACCAGGAGGCCGAGGGGCCGCGAGAGGTGTGCAACCATCTCTGGAAGCTTTGCAACCTGTGGCTGAAACCCGAAAGGCACACCAAAGAACAGATTCTCGAACTGGTGGTCCTGGAGCAATTCCTGAACGTCTTGCCCCCACGAATCCAGAACTGGCTCCGAGATGTTGAGCCAGAGGATTGCACCCGAGCAGTGGCCTTGGCAGAAGATTTCCTGCTGAGGCAGCAAAAAGAGGAGACTCAGAAAGAGTCAGTGAGTATATTTAACCCCCGGTCATTTCATTGGGATGTGTGGTTTAAATCAGGGGTGAAATGCTCCCGTTTTGGACCGGATCACCCGATCTGGTAGCGATGGCGGCGGGTGGTTCGGAGAACCGGTAGCAAAAATCCCTGCGCCCCCCCACCATGCCCAGCTGAGCCACATAAATATCAGAGGCTTTTTTTTTTTACTTTTAAAAGCATTTTTTCGACAACCACTTCCGATGAAAAAATGCTTTTAAAAGTAAAAAAAAAAAAAAAGCCTCTGATGATCGTGCGGCTCTGCTGGGATCGTCAGAGGCTTTTCAAAGCATTTTTTCCTGCAACCTCTTGGTTGAAGAGGTGGTAAAAAAAATGCTTTGAAAAGTCTCTGACGATCCTAGCTGAGTTGCCTGATGGCAGAGAGGCTTTTCAAAGCATTTTTAAAAAAGCCTCTCTGTGATGATCCCAGCTGAGTTGCCTGATCAGCAGAGGCTTTTCAAAGTATTAGAAAAAAATGCTTTGAAAAGTTAAAAAAAAAAAAAGTTGGCCACGCCCACCCAGTCACATTACCCACCACCACCACCAAGCCGCGCCCACAGAACCGGTAGTAACAAATTTTACATTTCACCCCTGGTTTAGATCTGTGTTTCTCAAACTTGGCAACTCGCTAGCTGAGGAATTCTGGGAGTTGAAGTCCACATGTCTTAAAGTTGCCGAGTTTGAGAAATATTGGTTTAAATAGATATGCTGGGTGGGTAGATGGCCTAATTCTTGTCTCAAAAGGTGCTTTTTCAGGAGGCAACTGGACTGTCAGCGTTTCACCGCTGGCATAGAGGAGAGAGATAAGCCCTGAACTTTTGCCTGCTAAATCCCTTTGAAGCCCGGTCGTCATGGAAATGAGGAGGGGGGAGACATTCCTGTGAAATGACGAGACAAGAAGTCAGTGGAGTGACTTGGAAGATAGCCAATGAGAAGCAGATAATTGGGGATCGGAAAGGGAGGGATTGGGGGGCAAAAGGTCAGTCTTGTCCGCATCGAGTCATGATCCGGTTGCTGTGCTCAATTAAAGAGAAGATTTCCTTAAAGATTGGCAGTTTGGAAATTCATTTATTATGAGATAGCATCGAAGTCTTTCTTCTTCTTGTTTTTTGAAGACATTTTGCTTCTCATCCAAGAAGCTTCTTCAGCTCTGACAGGATAGTGGGGAATGGAAGGATTTATATTCCTTGCAGACAGTTGGTCATTTGCATCCTTATAGAAGGTGGTTGAAGCACTTGGAGGTTTCTCTGTGTCCTCAGGCTCACCTGAATGGTGCTCCTGGTTCCTGTAGTCTGCAATTTTTTCCTCTGGAAGTCCATTCCTACTCCCACACCATTCCAAGGGTGGTTGACCTGAATGACTGAGAATCTCTATAGACTTTTAGCCTAATTCTTGATTCTCTCTGTTGCAATATTTTTAGGATCAGACTCAATAATGATAATAAAGATTAGAGGTTTAAATATATCTCTCTTTAATCTTAACAGGCATTCTATATTCACTGAATATTCACAGATAGAAGCAAGGGAAATGGTGAGGGTGACTCCTTATATATACAAAGGGCGGAGTCAAGGATGGGAGTGGTGAATTATGAATACATTAAGAAACAAAGAATAAGTTAACCCCTGATATCCCATATATACATTATTTACAGATTAGGGAATAAGGCATTTACATCTGACAAATCCCCCTCTAAATGCCGGTTCGCTATACAACACCAATTACATTCAGATTCAGGACAATATAAGACATATAATTTTGAAGTTAAATATTTGTGCTGTTTAGAAGGTAAAGGCTTCGTTAATATGTCAGCTAATTGTTCAGAGGTATCACAATGCACTGCTTTGATAAATCCATCTTGAGACAATTGTCTCACATGTTTAAACTTTATATCTATATGCCTGGATCTTTGTCCTATGGCATCGGATCTGGATATTTCAATGGCTGCTTTATTATCTTCATGCATAACAAAAGGTAAAGCAGGTTTTTTCCAGACATCTGAAATCAAATCATTAAACCATACAAGGTTATTTGCAGCTTTGGATAAACAAACATATTCCGCTTCTGTGGTTGAAGTGGCTACCAGTTCTTGTTTACCAGTGTACCAGTAAACTGGACAGTTATTTAATAGAAAAATATAACCAGAAGTGCTCTTTCTGCATGATATATCTCCAGCCCAATCCGCATCTGCGTAACAAGTAAGTTTTGGCTCTTTGTCATTACTAGGTTCTAATACTAAACAAAAATCTAATGTACTTTTTAGATATCTTAGAATTCTTTTGACAGCTTCCCAATGATACATAGTTGGTTTACTAACATGTCTTGACAATAAATTGAGAGGTAATGCAATATCTGGTCTGGTCCAATTAGATATATAAAGAAGTGAACCTATGACTGATCTATAGAATGTATTATCTTTAAATTCAGGGGAAGACTCATCATTGTTTCTAAGGAAATCAGTTTGCATGGGAGTGTCACATGGTTTAGCATTGTTTAAATTGCATTTGTTTAGAAGTTCAATAATCTTATCTTTCTGAGTGAGTTTGAATCCCCTTCTAGTTTTGTTAATTTGTACACCAAGGTATTTGTTTACTTTACCTAGAGATTTCAACGAAAAATGTTCGTTTAGCTTATTTACAAAGATTTCTCTTCTCTCCTTGTTTTTTCCTATATATAAAATATCATCTACATAAATTAACACGAATTCAATGTGATCATCACTTTTTTTTACAAAGAAACAGTTATCAGCGGTGGTAGCGTTAAAATCCATGGTCTTAAGTACTTTTACCAAACAATCATACCATCTTTTGCCAGATTGTTTTAACCCATATAGACTTTTGTTCAATAGCCAGATTTCATTCTTATTAGTGTATTGACTGTGTGGTGCCCTTACATATATTTCCTTATCTAGTTTCGCGTGTAAGTACGCAGTCTGTATGTCATATTGGAATACATCAAGATTGAGTGCAGATGCCACTACTAGAGCTGTTTTAACACTCTCTGTTCTCACTGTGGGAGAGTATGTGTCAGTATAGTCCTCCGGATATTTTTGTGCATAACCTTGTGCAACTAATCTGGCTTTGTATAGAGTATTGCCTCCTTCTAGATTCTTAATTTTATAAATCCACCTAGTACCTATGATTGTTTTATCTTTAGGTGCGGTCGCAGGTGTGAATACATTTAATCCTTGCAAACTTTCCATCTCTTTTTTCATAGCTAGTTCCCATTTTTCCTTTTCTTCATAAGGGAGTTTTAATACTTCCTCATATGTATTAGGTGTTATTTGTTCACCATCCATATGCATTATATAATCTCTGTATTTACCTGGTATTTGATTTCTATTGTTTCTAATAGCTCTTTCAGGTTTGCTATGGTTGTCATGCAAATATCTTGCTTCCTTTTTTGTTAATGTGTCTGTCTTTATTTTGTGCTGACTATTTGTCCAAGTTTTGGTTTTGTTTGTATTTTTGTTGATATTTTGATTCTCTATTGTTCCTTCCTCACAAGATTTTGTATCTTTGTATTTATCTGGAAATATTTCATTAAGATGTAATTTAGACCAATTTGCTTGTTCATGGAACACAGCTGTTCTGGAGACTATAAATTTGTTATTATTATCAATGAATCTGTACCCTTTGGTGCCAGTTTCATATCCCATAAATCTTAATCTTCTGGATACGTTTTCTCCCTTTCTTCTCAACTGCTTAGGTATATGTACGTCTGCAGTGACTCCAAATATGTGCATGTGTGCTAATTTGGGTTTCCTATTATACATCACCTCATATGGTGTTTTATTCACAATACTGGACCAGGTTCTATTTTGAGTGTAATTTGAATAATGTAAGGCTTCTGACCAAAATTGTTTGCCTAAACCAGCATCCTCTAATGTGCATCTAATCATGGTTTGCAGTGTGGAATTCTTTCTCTCTGCAACCCCATTTTGGAATGCAGAAAATGGACTAGATGTGAAATGTAGCATTCCTCTATCCTTTAACCATTGGGAGAATTCTTTAGACATGAATTCACATCCCCTATCTGTCATAATTTGTTTTATTCTGATATTATGTTGTGTTTCTATGCGTTTGTAGAATTCCTTAAATTTCTGAAAGGTTTCATCCTTGTGTTTTAATGTGTAAACAAAACCATAGCGACTATAGTCATCTACTATTGTTAGGAAGTAACGCTTTCTATAAGTGATTGATGGAGTTAATGGACCAACTAAGTCCATATGTACTAAGTCAAAAATTTTGTTAGTCGATCTGTTGGATTTTTTTGGTCTGGGACTAGTTTTTAGTTTAGTGGATTTACATACTGAGCATTCCAAATAATTTTCACAATTTTTTATTTTGACACCTTCTGCGTGTTCAGTCATTTTTTGTACTACAGGAAAACTTGCATGTCCTAACTTCCTATGTAAGATGTGAGCACACTCATCATGAATTGGTTTACCTATTCTTGGTCTCTTCTCTTTGTGTGTATTTGTGTGATCATGAGATATTTCACATTCATCATTGTCACTGTTACTAACATTTTCATCATCTGCCTCAATACAATCCTCCATATTTGAGTCAATGTTATGTAACCATCTTTCTTTTGTTACTAGATAGGGTAGGCCTCCTTTAATCATCACAGTACCTACATTTGTTTTGTCCTTCTCTAAAGTTGCTTTCCCCTTTGAGAAAACTATATTGATATCAGAATCTCTACTTAGCTTTATGACACTTAGTATGTTATGAGGTATTTCAGGGATTAACAATACCCCCTCTATTTTTCCTAGACCAGGCAATGTTATGTTTCCTCTGCCTAATACTTGAACCTTTTCTTGATTAGCCACCTTTATTACAAACTTATCTTCTGTAAATGAAGATAGAATATTTTTGTTATTAGTGGTGTGATTGGTTGCCCCAGAATCGATAAGCCAATTATTGTTCTCATTTTGTTGTGTTTTAGTGCTGTCTTGTTTATTTATTTTTTTTTTTTTATTGCAAAAGTTTTACAATTACATTTTCACCCCTTTTTTCACCCCCCCACCTCCCTCCCCAAACTTCCCATCCTCCCTAACCCTCCCTAACCCTCCCCCCCCCAGACTTCCCTATTATGTACTCATAACTAATAACACTGATATATATACCTGAACCCATCCCTCCCCCTATATAATTTTCCCTCTTTGTCTCTTTATATTAAAATATTTCTAATACATTGTTTTCAAATAAAAGCTATTTGATACTTTCTAATTTGGTATTTGTTCTGAACATATTCTATCCACCTTTTCCATTCCCATTCATAAGTCTCTTGTGAACAATCTTTTAAATATGCTGAAATCTTCGCCATCTCTGCAAAACTGGCCATCTTCGAAGTCCATTCCTCGATAGTAGGCAAAGCTTCATTCTTCCAATATTTACCTATCAACAATCTTGCTGCTGTTATCATATACAATATTAATTTTGTTTCATCCCGTGTGAAACCCTTAACTATGCCCAATAAAAACAATTGTGGAGAAAATTGAATTTTTTTCTTCAAAACATTCTGCATGACCCACCATATTTTTATCCAAAAAGCCTTAACTTTCCTACAGGTCCACCAAACATGATAATACGTAGCATCCAAACATTCACATCTCCAACATTTTGGCTGAACATTAGGGTACATACATGACAACTTTTTAGGATCTAAATGCCATCTATAAAACATTTTATAAAAATTTTCCCTCAGATTCTGCGACTGTGTAAATTTAACATTCTGAACCCAAATTTTTTCCCATGTTTCCAACATCACTGGTTCTTCAAAATTTTGTGCCCACTTAATCATGCAATCTTTAACTAATTCCGTTTCTGAATCCCTTTCTAGCAAAACATTATAAAGCCTTTTAATATGCATTGGACCTTTCTCTCTTATATGTCTAACCAATTCTTCCTCATGCAACATAATACCAGTTTTTTGGTCCTCTTTCCATCTCAATTGTAATTGATTATATTGTAACCAGGTTAAATTAATCCCTTCGTCCAACAGTGTCTGCAATGTCTTCAGCTGCCATCTGCCCGCATCTGTAAAAAGAACCTCTTTGTATAAAAACCCCCCGAGTGACATTATATTTGTATTCCACAAGGTATGACCAAGATCCAGCCATAGCGGTATTTTATAATCCCATTTGAGTCGGTGCTTCTTCCAAACTCTCATCAAAGAGTCTCTAAGTATATGACTTTTAAATACTTTATCAACTTTGTCATCATAAAATAGGTAAGCATGCCATCCAAATTCAAGATCAAAACTTTCTGCATTCAATATTCCAGCCTTTTTACCCTCAAACCAATCGCTTGTTAAAGTTAAAGTTGCTGCATCATAATATAACTGTAGGTTTGGAAGTTTAAGGCCTCCTCTTTCTGGAACATCTTGCATAATTTTCAATTTCACTCTCGGCTTTTTCTCGTTCCAGACGAACTTATTAAGTCCAGTTTGCCAAACTTTCAGTTGTTTATCACTTTTAAGCACCGGAATCATTTGAAACAAAAACAGAAATCTTGGCAAAATGTTCATCTTAACTGCTGCTATTCTTCCAAGTAAAGACAGTTGCAGCTTTTTCCAAGTCTCCATGTCTTTCTGAACCTCTCGCCACAACACCTCATAGTTATTTTGAAACAATTTCATGTTTGATTCTGCAACCTGAACTCCAAGATATTTTACCTTAGGTACAATTTCAAAACCTGCCCTCCTTTCAAGCTCATGTTTACGATCTTGTGTCATATTTTTGACTATCATTTTAGTCTTTTTTGAATTCAGTCTAAAACCTGAAACTCTACCATAGTCTTGTATAATGTCATTCATCAGGATTGTTGATTCCATTGGTTGTGATAGGGTAACCACCAGATCATCTGCAAATGCCTTTATTCTATAATCCTCTTGCCTTATCATTATGCCTTTCAAAATTTTTGAGTCCCGTATTGTGTTTAGCAAGACTTCCAATGTTAAAATAAATAAAAGTGGGGACAACGGACATCCCTGTCTTGTTCCTTTTTCAATTTTAAACTCTGTCGTCAAACTTCCATTAATAATAATCTGTGCTTTTTGCTCTTGATAAATTGCTGAAATCGCCTGTGTAAATTGGTCCCCAAAGCCCATCTTTTTTAAAGTCTTTAGTAGAAAATTCCAATCCACTCTATCAAAGGCCTTCTCCGCATCCAAAAAAACCAGCACTGCAGAAATCTGTTTATTCTTATCAAGATATTCCAATAAATCTATTACTTGCCTTACATTGTCCTTCATGTATCTGCCCTCAATAAATCCCGCTTGGTCCTCATGAATCACCTTTTGGATTACTGGCATCAACCTGTTGGCTAATACCTTCGCATAAATTTTATAGTCTGTGTTCAAAAGAGATATTGGTCTGTAGTTCTCTGGTTTTTTAGGACCAACTTGTTCCTTTGGTATCAAAGATATATAAGCAGTTGTCCAGGATGGGGGTATTTTACCCCCTTGTTGAATATTGCAAAATAAATCTCTAAGTTGTCCCACCATTTCAGCTTGTAGAGTTTTGTAATACACTGCAGTCAAACCATCCGTGCCAGGAGCTTTAGCTGTTTTTAACTGTTTAATTGCTACTATTATCTCCTCCTCTGTTATAAGATAATTCATTCTTTCCTTTTGTTGATCAGTAATTTTTGTAACTCTCTTATCCTTTAAATATTTTTCTATAAGTCCATTCTGCACCTCTTCTTTGGCATATAGTTTAGTATAATAATCCACAAAAGCTTCTTTAATTAATTTTTGTTGAAAAATTTCTTTCCCTCCAATATCAATACTGTCAATAGTCCGCATACTTTGTTTTTTCCTCAATGTGTAGGCCAACCATCTGCCCGGTTTATTAGCATTGCAAAATGTATTATGCTTCGCATATTGTAAGCTTGTTGCAACTTGTTCCGCCATAAGCATTTGGAATTGGTCTTTCAAAAGTTTTATAGCACTTCGTATTCTTTCATCTGTTGGGTTTTTAATAAGTAACTGTTCTTTATTCTTTATTTCCATTTCCAACTCAGATCTTTTCTTTTGTCGGAACAGTCTATGTTTAGAGTTCATATAGATGAGTACCCCTCTCATATAAGCTTTACTTGCATCCCAAACAATTTCAATTGGGGTACCTTTATTCAAATTTATTTCAAAAAATTCTTTCAAATGCTTTTTAAGTTCTATTATATTTTTTTCATATCTAAACAAGTTCTCATTTAATCTCCAAGAACGTCTCTCAACCTTATCCATCTCGATTTCTATCCATACAGGACTATGATCAGTCAAAGTTCTTGGAAAAATCTTTGTTCTTTTTGTCTTAACAAGTAGATCATTTGACAACAAGATAAAATCAATCCTAGAAAAGGATCTATGTCTATCAGAAAAAAAAGTGTAATCCAATTCATTTGGATTATGTATTCTCCAAACATCTTTTAGTTCCATATCTTCTTTCATATCAAAAAAGGTCTGTGGTAATCTAATTCTAGACTTTGCCAAGCTCTTTTTATCTAATTTAGAATCAATTACTCCATTCCAATCTCCCATAATTAAAATAGATCTGTAGTCCCATTGCAATATTTTAGTATGTAACATCTTGTAAAAATAATCCTGTTGTTGGTTGGGAGCATAAATTCCAATCAAAAGAATTTGCCCATTTGCTGTAAACAATTCAATTGCTACAAATCTACCATCTTGATCTACTTCTATAACTTTTGCTGTTAATTTTTTATTTACATAAATAACCACACCATTCTTTTTCTGCGAAGTTGAAGATATATAATGTACTCCTAATTTTGAGTTTATCAAATATTTTTGATCTTGAGTTGTAATATGCGTTTCTTGTAAACATATTATATCATTATTAAATTGTTTCAAATATGTAAATAATTTTTTTCTTTTCTGTGCTGAATTCAACCCATTGACATTCCAAGATAAACACTTAAAGGTCATTAGCCTCTTTCTGGAGCGCAGAGCAATATGCTTGAAGTTCATCCGAGAGCTTCGATCTTGCTCCTCCCATAGCGCCAATCTCTTGTGCAGTGCTCTTAACTGCCTTCTTATCTTGTCTTTCCTGTTGTAGTTGTTGCTTTTGTTTAAGTAGCTTGGATTGAGCTCTAGTTATACGTTGATCTTTAACTTCAGTCAACTGAATCAAATCCAAAATTGGAGAAGAATCCAGCAATGGCTCACTCAGAATACCTCCTTCTGCACCTTGCACGTTTTCTAGTTCCTGCTTAGACTGTTCTTTCAATTGCCTCTCTTCACTCTCCTTAATCTCCAAAACTGTAGATGTACGTGGAGATGGTGTTCTTTCCTTAAGAATAGTACTGTAAAAATGTTGCGCCTTCTCCACGGTATTCAACCGATATCCTTCTCCCTTATATCTGAAAATTACCCCAGCTGGTGCATCCCACCGGAAGGGTATCTGTAAATTTCTCAATTCCTTAACAAGAAAGTCAAATTCTTTTCTAGCTTTCAGCATTTTAGGAGGTAATTCTTTAAAAATTACAAGCCGTGAGCCCCCCACTTGTATAGAAGTGTGAAAAGATTTTTGCAGGATATCATTTCTAATTTCTCTCTCAGTAAAATATATGACCACATCTCTGGGTAATTGTCTTTGCCTGGCCACCCAAGAGTTCACTCTGTAAATTTTATCTATTTTATGAAATACCAAATCAGGATTAACTTGTAAAATCTTAGCCAGGGCTTCAGAGCAAACTTGTTTCAAGTCCTGTCTTTCCTCCTCTCGAATTCCCCGAAGCCGTATGGCAAATTCCATCGCCCGGAATTGTATCATAACAATCTCATCTTCAATTCTCTGCATTTTATTGTCAACTTCATCAATTTTATAGTCATTATCTTTCATCCTAACATTAACTTCTGATTTAAATTCTTCAACTTTAAAATCAACTTTCCCAATAAAATCTGCCAGGCCAGACGCCACTTCTGATATTTTTTTGGTCACCATAATTTGATTCTGTTTCACCATGTCTTTAACTTCATTAATTTCCTGCAAAAATTCCTGATGTGATTTTTGAAGTTTATCATCTATCTCCTGATGTGATTTTTGAAGTTTATCATCTATCTCCTGTTGTGATTCTTGAAATTTATCATCCAAAGTTTTAGAAATAAATTCTTTTAAATCTGCCACATCAAATTCTTTTTTCTGAGTTTGTAACTGTTGAGCAGGGGGAAGTTGCGTTTGATGTTTATGTGTGGGGGATCCCCCCCCTGATGCTTTCCCTTCCTGCTTCTTTGAAGCCATCGTGCCACGTAAGCTAGTTTTTTTGAAGAGGGAAGTTCTTTTTCCTTTCCCTCTTCCACAGAAACTTCTAAAGAAGTCCCCCAGATTTAATCAGGTGGAACTAGAGTAAAGCAAAGTCAAATTTTAGCAAAAGAAATTTCTTCTTTAGATAGAGCAACTTTGTAGCAAAACAGGGAGGCTTCACAAATCCACTTTCACTAGCTCGTTAACTCAAACGCTGGACGCCATTTTTTTTCAAATCACTTTCACCCGCTCACTTTCTCTTTTAATTTAAAAAGTCAACAAAGCGCCAATACTTGCAGTTTTCAAGTTTCTGGATTCAAGTTGATATTTCCGCTGTTTGTTAAAATTGATTCCTCTCACTTTAAAAGTTTGCTGCTGCCGGCTTGTTCTGCTGAAAGCAGAATCGTCCCACGCCGCCCGGAGTCTCCGCAGGTTGGGAGGGAGCCACACCTGTTTTCACCCCCAGAAAGAATTCCCTGGGGGGGTTACAGGGGCTCAACCTGTGCCCTGCTGTCTCTGCTCCTGCAATCTTCAAGATTTCGGAGTTTTCGAGCCGCACCTCGTTCGCGGGGCGGCTCTACAGGCGGCGGGGCTGGCGGTCTTTAAAAAGTCACCGCCGTCGCCGAAGCTCGCAAACCGGAAGTCTCCCTGTCTTGTTTATTTAGTCCATTCAGTGAACCAGATTTTCTCTCTTTTGAATTTTCTCTACCCCCTCTACTTTCTCTGTAATTTGGTGGGCTTCTATATTTATATCTATCTGTGGAAGACTGTCTATAATTGTATCTGCTTCTATATTCTGGCCTATGTCTCTCCTTTGATATTTTGGGACAGTCTCTTCTATTGTGTTCCCTGGACCCACAATTGTGGCATTTAAAAGTTTCATTGTATTTTTCTTGGAAAGCTACCTTCCTAAAAGATTTGTGTTCTGTGTGATTGCTAGAACGATTTTTTCTTGAATTATCTTCAGCTATCAATTTGTTAGATAGACTCTCTATGGATAAATATCCTAGATTGATGGTGTCTAAGTGTGACATAAAACTATCCCATGATGAATCAAGTGAATTGATAATAACACTTTTCATTGTTTGATCTGAAATCACTTCCCCCCTCAGATGCAGCTCAGCTCTTATTTTGTTTAGAGATATCAAATGCTCACTTATGGAAACCCCTGGTTTTACTCTAGAAGAAAAGAAATCCTTAGACATTCTCGTAGTGGTAGCTACACTGTCGCTGTGGAATAGATTAAACATGCATTGAATTATTTCTGAGACAGTTAGGTTTGGTTTGATACTATGATACATTGCAGGAGATACGCTAGATATTATTAAGAAGAATGCTCTATGATGTAAACAATCTATTTTTAAAGTCCAAGGTCTTCTTGGAGGACTAGTGATAAAGAATAGTAAATTTTCTTTCATAAAGACAACCTGGAGCTGTTGATACCACTCTTGCAAATTAATGCCATCAACTCTAAGTTTTGGGAAGTCACTGGGTAAGTTTCCCACATTATTTTGTCCATTACTTACAACCTGAGGTAGTCCGTGATCTCGCAAGTGCAGGAAATTGCAAAACGGCATAGGGATGCTCGCAACGAGTCTGCGCGGTTCTCTGGCCAGTTCAAGTCTTTCCGGACCGTCTACGTGGTTTCGCACATGCGCGTTGCTCATTTCTTCTTTGGCATCGTCGTGGAAGGTTCTTTCCATTTCAGCTCGTTCGCTCTGCTCCTCTTCAGACGAGTCGGTCTCTGGCTCGGTTTTAGGAGTTCTGATGGCGGTGGCTGTTCTTCTCTTTCTCCTGTGTGCGTTGATATTTGATCCGGTCTGCGGCGTGGGGCGGAATCGGCATGGCTCTCTGGGCTCGGGCGTCGTCGCTCTCGAAGTCAGGATGGGAGCGTGTAGGTCTTGAGGTATCGACTTGTTCTTTTGCTTCTTCGTTGGCGCTTTGGAGATTTTTAATTTTGGCCCAAATGCAGCAAAAAGCGTCTTCATTGCTGATTTTATTTGGGATTTGGTAAAATCGTCTTCGCTATCTGATTCGGGTTCTTCTGGAGATTTCGAATCTTCCTTTTCACTTTCGTTGTCTGATAACGTTTTTCGCGCCAGAAATTTTGAACTGGGCATTTTGATTGGCTCTGCTTCGCTCCCTTTGGAGGCTTGTTGAAACCAAGATGGCTGCCATTCAAAATTTCGCGCGGCATCACATCTTTTCTTTTTCATAACGACTTTCTCTGTAGTCATATCACTCACAGTTTTTTGGTCTTTGGGTTTCTCTTTGACGATGTTTTTCTCTCTCGCTGCTCCGCTGTTTTTCAGCATTTCTTGGAGATTCGCGATGAGACTTTCATCATTCTTCTGGCTTTTTAATATCTTTAATATTTCTGACCTGAGTTCGTTATTTTCTATTTCGATTTCCTCCTGGTCATTATTTTCATTTATTAGTTCTTCTTCTTCTGTGGTGTACTCTTCAGATTCTCTCGAAATCGCGTTTGTGGATTCGTTGATTATTTCTTGTTCAGTTTCTATTTCTTTGCTGTAGGCCCTGGTGTTGGGCCTATCTTTCTTAGACATTTTTAATTATTTATTGAGTCAATTAACCATCCTCTGCTACCAGTTTGTTGCAATATTTTTAGGATCAGACTCAATAATGATAATAAAGATTAGAGGTTTAAATATATCTCTCTTTAATCTTAACAGGCATTCTATATTCACTGAATATTTACAGATAGAAGCAAGGGAAATGGTGAGGGTGACTCCTTATATATACAAAGGGCGGAGTCAAGGATGGGAGTGGTGAATTATGAATACATTAAGAAACAAAGAATAAGTTAACCCCTGATATCCCATATATACATTATTTACAGATTAGGGAATAAGGCATTTACATCTGACACTCTCTTCCTGTTATTATTTTCAATTGCTTGGAGATTTTCTCCTTCCAAGAAGCCTTGGCCAGGCCTCTCAAAGCTAAAATACAGAATAAATTGCATCTCTTAAGATTGGTTTGCTTCTAAAATCTATTCGTTAATTTTGATTTTTTTTTTTTTTTTTGCTGCTTGCTTTATGATACCTGGACTTCCACCACAGAGGCTGAGACCCCTTAAAGAAGAGATGATCTGTTTACAGGTGGCTGAGGAAGCATCGTCTGATTCCTGGCCGAAGGTCATTTTAGGTGAAATCAAACAGGAGGAGGAAGAGGAGGATGGCGCATCTCTGGGTAAGGGGGCTCCCTTCTGTAGCCATGGATTCCTGTGTTATCTTGATTGTGGCTTGTTTTGCTTGTTCGTTAGCAGGTTTGCGAGCCTGGACAATAATATTGTATTCAGTAGACAAATCATAGCTTAGAACAGGGGTCTCGAAACTTGGCAACTTTAAGATTTGTGGACTTCAACTCCCAGAATTCTTCAGCCAGACAGCCTTTGCCTATCTTTGTCAGAAGATCGCAAAAGGTGATCACACAACCCCAAGACACTACAACCATCATAAAGGAGCCAAGGTGGCGCAGTGGTTAGGGTGCACTACTGCAGCTACTTCAGATGACTGCTAGTTCAGCAGATCAGTGGATCAAATCTCACCGTTGACTCAAGGTTGACTCAGTCTTCCATCCTTCCGAGGTGGGTAAAATGAGGACCCAGATAGTTAGGGGGCAATATGCTTTTTAGTATACCGTCTTTGGTGTAAGCCGCCCAGAGTCCTTGGAGAGTGGGCGGCATAGAAATATGAATAAAATAAATAATAAATAAATAAATATGAGTCAGTTGCCAAGCATCTGAATTTAGATCACTTGACCGAGAGCAGTGATGGCTAACCTTTTTGCCATCGCGTGCCAAAAGCAGGGGGAGCATGGGGTAGGGGGTTGCGCATGCGAGTGCCCACACCCATAATTTGATGTCCCTCCACACCTCCCTGCATGTGCACACGACCTCCCCACGCTTTTGGCACACAATAGCAAAAAGGTTACTGGTGGGCCCAGGAGGCCCGCTTTCACCCTCCCCAGGCTCCAGTGGTTTTCTTGGAGCCTGAGGAGGGTGAAAACAGCCTCCCCCATCCCGGAGGCCCTCCGGAGGCTGGAAACAGCCCATTTCCTGATTTCCGGTGGGCCCGGAAGGCCCAAAAATCAGCTGGCTGGCGCACGCATGTGTGCTGGAGCTGAGCTAGGGCAATGCTCACGTGCCCACAGATATGGCTCCACATGCCACCTGCGGCACGTGTGCCATAGGTTCGCCATCACGGCCATAGGGGACGCCGCAACGGTTATAAGTATGAAAAATGATCATAAATCACCTTTTTCTGTGCTATTGTAACTTCAGTTACTAAACAAAGTTTTTAAAGTCAAGAACTGCTTGTACTCTGGTTACATTCTTGCCCTAGACTCAAGCCCCTCTTATCCTTGGTAGCAGCCCTTCCTTCTATCCCTCAGTGTCATTCCCTTTGTCCCCTACATTGGATTTGATTTTTGGATTTGATCCTTAACTCCATTTGTTGGGAAAGTTATCTTTTACTAAAAGGTCAAGTGAAGCACAGTAGAGCAAAGCCAGAACTGAAAATCGCGCGCCAAAATTCCCAAGGGTAACTTTCCCTCCCTTAGTTGCTTCCCATTGCTTGCTCCCTCAATGTCCAATCAAATTCAAAGAAGATGTTTCGGGACGGTTGGCATGCAGCTGCATTCTGTTCCCAGCCGTCTGACCTTGAAGCCGTGTCTCTGGCAGATACAATGAACTGTTTGTTATCACCGAATCCTCCCCACCTCCCATCTTCTCCCTGGCGTTCATGGCAGACCGGCACTAAGCGAAGCATGAGGTGTCGGTTCTGACAGTTTAGATCAGAGAATGACCCAGATATCTTGTCTCCTCCCTGACAGGCGACGTACAGGCGTCTGAGGAGGCCTCGGAGAATTCTTCAGAACCAGGATCACAGCGGATTCCCTGCGGAAGAGCTGATCAACATAAATCCTGTACAGCAGGACCAGGGGAGGCCTCTGAAAGCCAGTCAGGAGGCTGCATGGAAAAGAAACACGACGGCCTTATTTGCGCCGCACCAAATTTCCAACAGGCCAGAGGAGTCGGAGTTGGAGTCCAGCCCAGGATCCAAGATGAGCGGTTGAAAAAGTGCCTGGAATGTGGGAAGGGCTTCGTTTGGCAATCCGAACTGATCGAGCACCAGCGGTCGCACACGGGCGAGAGGCCTTACTCCTGCTCGTACTGCGGGAAGAGCTTCAGCCGCAAATCCTACATTATAAAGCACGAACGGATCCACACGGGGGAGAAGCCCTACATGTGCGCCCACTGCGGCAAGGGCTTCATTTCTAAATCGGACCTCATCAAGCACGAACGGACCCACACGGGCGAGAAACCGTACATCTGCGCCGACTGCGGACGCAGCTTCAGCAGGAAGCAGTTCCTGGTGACCCATCGGAGGACGCACACGGGGGAGAAGCCGTACAAATGCGCCGAGTGCGGCAAGAGCTTCAGCCAGCGGACGTGTCTGGTCATCCACGAGAGAGCCCACACCGGCGAGAAGCCGTTTCAGTGCCTGGTGTGCGGGAAGAGCTTTGGGAGAAGGGATATTCTCGTGACGCACCAGAAACTCCATGCCCGAGAAAAGGCTTTGCAGTGCGTTGAGTGGCTGTGAAATGGCAACTTCACTGAGTACAGGACGCGAGGGGCTCCCGTCTGCAACGTGTTTGAGCAGGGATTAAAAGTGGAGAATGGAGGGTGTGCATGTATGTAAGTGTAGGAGATAGATACATGGGTTGTGATTCAAGAAATAGGAGCTGTGTAAAAATTGTAGTTCAGAGGCGGAAAAAGATAGAATGAATATCATGTGATATTCATTCCCTGATTAAATCAAGATCCCATGAAGTGTTAAAGCCAATTTATAATGCCTTGGTAAGGCCACACTTGGAATACTGCAGCCAGTCGTAGTCGCCATGAGGTAAAAAAGATGTGGAGACTCTAGAAAGAGTGCAGAGAAGAGCAACAAAGATGATGAGGGGACTGGAGGCTAAAACATACAAAGAACAGTTGCTGGAATTGGGTATGTCTAGTTTAATGAAAAGAAGGACTAGGAGTGACATGGTAGCAGTCTTCCGATATCTCAGGACAGGGGTGAAATCCAGCAGGTTCTAACAGATTCTGGAGTTTGGTAGCGGAAATTTTGAGCTGTTCAGAGAACCAGCAGCGGAAATTTTGAGTAGTTTGGAGAACCAGCAAACACCACCTCTGGCTGGCCCCAGAGTGGGGTGGGAATGGAGATTTTGCAATATCCTTCCCCCAGGAGTGTGGTGGGAATGGGGATTTTGCAGTATCCTTCCTCTGCCAGCTCACCAAGCCACGCCCACAGAACCGGTAGTAAAAAAAATTTGGGTTTCACCACTGTCTCAGGGGCTGCCACAAAGAAGAGGGAGTCAAATTATTCTCCAAAGCCCCTGAAGGCAGAACAAGAAGCAATGGATGGAAACTAATCAAGGAGGGAAGCTACCTAGAACTTTCCTGACAGAACAATTAATCTGTGGAACGACTTGCTTCCAGAAGTTGTGAATGCTCCAACACTGGAAGGTTGTAAGAAGAAATTGGATAACCATTTTTCCGAAGTGGTGTAGGGCAGTGGTCCCCAACCTTTTTATCGCCGCGGCCCGCTGAGCGCGCGCAGGGGTGGGGGCACGGCCCAGGAGCTTTTGCGCACGGCCCATTGCGCACGGCCCAGGAGCCTTTGCGCTGCAGCGTTCATGTCCCCCGGCCGCTGCGCGGCCCGGTGCCAGGTACTCCACGGCCCGGCACCGGTCCGCGGACCGGGGGTTGGGGACCACTGGTGTAGGGTTTCCTGCCGAAGCAGGGGGTTGGACTAGAAGACCTCCAAGTTCCCTTCCAACTCTGTTATTCTATTCTGAACGATGGCCCCTTTAGAACCCGCAGACTTCAATTCCCAGAATTCTTGACCTAACAACTTATTATTTCATGTACAATATTTTGATTTAACAGATGAACAGAGTTGGGAGGGACCTTGTAGGTCATCTAGTCCAACCCCCTGCTCAAACTGGACACCCTACACCCATCTCTGACAAATGGCAGTCCTATCTCTTCTTGAAAGCCTCCAGTGATGAAGCTCCCACAACTTCCGAAGGCAACTTTTGTTCCACTGGTTGATTGTTCTCACTGTCAGGAAATTTCTCCTTAGTTCCAAGTTGCTTCTCTCCTTGATTAGTTTCCATCCATTGCTCCTTGTCCTGCCCTCAGGGGCTTTGGAGAATAGCTTGACTCCCTCTTCTTTGTGGCAGCCCCTGAGATATTGGAACACTTTGCTTAACGACTTCATGATTTACTTCACAAGTGCAATGATTTGCTTAACAACCGTGGCAGAAATGGTAAAAAAAATCAGGTGTGACTCAATAAGTCCCTTGCTTAACAACGGAAATTCTTAAGAGTCACCAAAGGACTGTAACAGCAATTAGACAGAGCTATTCTTCTCTTTCCAAAACAGGGATGAGAAACTGATCTAAGTATGAATAACTTGCCCCCAGAGGAAAATTAGGGTCGTTTTTACTTTGTATTAAGATGGTAGGCTCCAATGTTTATGTCACTGTGTTTTTGTATTTACCAGATGAGCTCTTATTTTTGAACTTTCAGACTTACCGTAGCTTGCCAAGTTCTTATCAGTAAGCTAACTGCGCATGTCTACATTCCTTCACTTTCCTCTAAATCTTTCTTTGTTCTCCGGCCAAGAGAGGTGGCCGGGAAAGCTTTGCCAAGATGTAATTAATTAGATTAGTAAGATGTTTTATTTTCTTTATAACAAATAAATGAGTTTTTCTTAGAAAATATATCTTCGGGTTTATTTTCTTCAAGGGAAAAGCCTCGATCCACTTCTCTAAATCAAGGTGCAATTGCCCAAAAGCAGAATGGGATTAACTGCCACCCTGACAGTTTATAATCCTTTTTTGATTTCCAGCACTCCAAATAACTATGTGCCTTGTGGGAAATTAAAATGACACACCCCTTCACAGATATAAAAAAGACATTGAGATTCTAGTAAGAGTGCAGAGAAAAGCAACAAAGATGATTGGAGGATAAAACATACAAAGAATGGCTGGAGGTTTGTAAGAAGAGATTAGACAACCATTCGTCTGAAATGGTGCAGGGCAGTGATGGCTAATCTTTTTGCCATCGTGTGCCAAAAGCTGGGGGAGTGCGGGGTGGTCGTGCACATGCATGTGCCCACACCCATAACTATGTGCCCTGCCCTCCCCCAGGCATGTGCACGCACCTCTCCCATGCTCCCATCATTTTTGGCATGTGATGGCCCAGTGGGCCCCGGTAGGCCTGTTTTTAGCCCTCCCCGGGCTCCAGAGGCTTCCTAGGAGCCTGGGGAGGGCAAAAACAGCCTTCCCCACACACCCCCGGAGGCCAGAAACAGCCCATTTGCCAACTTCCGGTGGGCCCAGAAGGCTCAAAAATCAGCTGGCCAGCAAGCGCCTGCATGGTGGAGCTGAGCTAGGGCAATGCTCGCGTGCCCACCAGTATGGCTCTGCGTGCCACCTGTGGCACACGTGCCATAGGTTCACCATCACAGGTGTAGGGTTTCCTGCTTGAGCAGGGGGCTGGACAAGAAGACCTCCAAGATCCCTTCCAACTCTGTTATTCTGTTATTTTTTATTTATTTTATTTTATTGGATTTATATACCGCCCTACTCCCAAAGGACTCAGGGCGGTGAACAGCCACAGAATAAACACATAAATACAAAAATTTAAAAATAGAATAAAAACGAATTAAATAATTTGGCTGAGACAAATTTAAAATACCCAATAATTTAAAAAACAAATTAAAATTTACATTTAAAAGGGGAGAAGGTTTAGGCCAGGCCAGCTTGATGAAATAAGAAAGTCTAGAGCGCGCGACGGAAGGTGCGCAGATCCGGGATCCTCCGTATCTCCGGGGGGAGCTCGTTCCAGATGGTAGGTGCCCCCACAGAGAAGGCTCTCCCCCTAGGGGCCACCAGTCGACATTGTTTGGCCGACGGCACCCGGAGGAGCCCCTCTCTATGGGAGCGTACTGGCTGGTGGGAGGCTATTGGTGGTAGCAGGCGGTCCCGTAGATAACCAGGTCCTAAGCCATGGAGCGCTCTAGAGGTGATAACCAAAACCTTGAAGCGCACCTGGAAGACCACCGGGAGCCAGTGCAGCTCGCGCAGGAGAGGTGTTACATGGGAACTCCATGTCGCTCCCATAACCACCCGCGCGGCCGCACTCTGCGCCAGTTGGAGCCTCCAAGTACACCTCAAGGGGAGCCCCATGTAGAGAGCGTTAAATGCAATGCAGTAAGACGATAAAAACAATGGGGCCAATGGGCACCATTGGGACTTAAGCATCTAGCAGGAGCACTAATGAACCTGTTACACACAGCCCTGTCCCAGAAGACAAATGAGCCTCCATTTCAGCATCTTATTAATCCAGCAGGACTGAGCTGAAAGTCATCCCTGCGATTAAGTATGTTGCTTGCTGTTCCTTTGCTCTACGGCAGGTCATTCTCCTCCTCCTAATGTACGTCCCTAAATTCCCAGCATGATATTCTCTTTCAGGCTAAGCAATGTTTTGCAGCACCCAGAAAAGGAGTAAGAAATAGGTAAGACCAAATTAAAAGAAAAAAAAGGAAAGACATTTAAATCTGGTTTACACCAACGGCATTCACTACCTCCCCCGTATAATCTGAGGACTCAGATTGTTGGGGGCAATAGGCTTACTCTGTGAACTACTTAGGGTTGTAAAGCACTGTTAAGGAATATGCGCAGAGTAACCCCTGAGTAGCAAGGTTGTGCACATGAGAAACAGCTGAGAGTGATTGTGACTAAGTACTGTCAATACACAGACACACTGAGTTGTGATATTCTTTTACTTTTAGGAAAAAGAAAAGCAAAGTCCAATAAACAATCCAGGTCATACACAGATAAAGATAGTTAAATTGTCAATCCAGGGATATTCCAAGAACAAAGTCTTCTTACCAGTTGTAGTCATATGCAATAAAACAGTTCTTTTTGGAGTTGCAAACAGGAACAAGTACAGCAGTAAAACAATCAGTAAAACAGTAGAAAACAACAAGTAGCAATGATCAATCAGTGATCATGCAGAGAGAACAGGCAGAGAGGAGCAGAGGTAGCAATAATAATGTAATAAGAAAAAAATAAGCCATGATTCAAGCTTCCTCTTAAATACGTTGGCTACAGAGCTAGCCAATCAGAATACAGTATGTTGCAATACAGCATTACAGTCTTTTGACTGCAAACATGCATTGATGGTTTATATATATTGCCAACCCAACCAATTAGGCAATAGCCATTCTCTAACAAGCACCATGAAGCGGAATAGAAATAGAAATAGAAGTAGAAATAGAAGTAGAATAGAATAGAATAGAATAGTAATAAGAATAGAATAGAATAGAATAGAATAGAATAGAATAGAATAGAATAGAATAGAATAGAATAGAATAGAATAGAATAGAATAGAATAGAATAGAATAGAATAGAATTCTTTATTGGCCAAGTGTGATTGAACACACAAGGAATTTGTCTTTGGTGCAAATGCTCTCAGTGTACATAAAAGAAAAGATACGTTCATCAAGAATCATAAGGTACAGCACTTAATGATAGTCAAAGGGCAGGGGTGAAATGCTCCCGGTTCTGACTGGTTCGTCCGATCTGGTAGCGATCATGGCAGATGGTTCGGAGAACCGGTAGTAGTGGCGGTGCAAGGCTCCACCCTTTTCCTCGCGCGCGCGCACGGCACATGCACTTCTGAACCTGTAAGGAAGGTAAGTAGATTTCACCCCTGTCATAGGGTACAGATAAGCAATCAAATCATATTAGGAAACAGTCAATATAAATTGTAAGGATACAAGCAACAAAGTTGCTGTCATACAGTCATAAGTGGGAGGAGATGGGTGATAGGAACGATGAGAAGATTAATACTAGTGCAGACTTAGTAAATAGTTTGACAGTGTTGAGGGAATTATTTGTTTAGCAGAGTGATAGAGTATATAGCAGAGTATATAAGTCTTAAGTGCTATTGCAATTCTCCATGGATTTCTATCCGTGCAAATGCATCCCAATCCATACATTGCATTATTTATTTATTTGATTTATATGCCGCCCTTCTCCGGAGACTCAGGGCGGCTTACAGTGCGTTAAGCAATAGCCTTCATACTTTTGTATATTTTATACAAAGTCAAACTTATTGCCCCCTCAATTTACCTACCTTAGAAAGGTTGGAAGGTTGAGTCAACCTTGAGCCTGGCGAGATTCGATCTTACTTTAATTGCAGACAGCTGGTGTTAAATTACAGGGCTCTGTCTGTTGAGCTATCCAGGCTCCCTATTATCCCTATTGTTCTTTAAAATTTCCATTTCTCTCTTTTTGAGAATCATCAGGATTATCCAATCACAGCTTTCCTGAGCTCCCCTTTCCTCTCCATCCATTCCACTCTATCGTGTATCCTTTTAAGAGTCAATTCTGATAATCCTGATCTTAAAAGTTGCAGGTACTGCTTTGTAACATTGCTAAGCAACTGGTCAAAGCTACACCGGGTCTCCTCAGAAATACTTAGGACCCAGTTTCAAAGTTCCAACAGCCCTTCCCCACAGTCATATGTTCACTTTTTGGACACTTGGCAACTGACTTGTATCTACTAGCACTTGGCAAATGGTTTCCGGCAGAAAACTTCACTGGCTAAAATGGTTTTGTTCAATGACCGCTGCAAACAGGTCATAAAATCTGGTGTAGTCACACGGTGACCTCCTTAATAATTGGCCCATCTCATGATCCTAGGTTTTTTTTTTTTAATTTGATTTATATGCCCCCCCTCTCCGGAGACTCAGGGCGGCTTACAATGTGCTCAGCAATAGCCTTCATCCTTTTGTATATTTATACAAAGTCAGCTTATTGCCCCCACAACTGGGTCCTCATTTCACCTACCTTAGAAAGGATGGAAGGCTGAGTCAACCTTGAGCCTTGGCGAGATTCGAACCTGCAGTAATTGCAGGCAGCTGGTCTTAATAACCAGCTTAATAACAGGGTGCCTTAGACCACTGTACTACCAAGGCTCTAATTGCAGACTCAATTACAGTTGTAAGTCAAGGACTACCTATAGTTGGTCTCTTAATTGCCTTGTTTTGTAGGTTTCTTTTTATGAAACATTTCTAAAATGTAGGTCAAATTTGGTGTTAAGTGTTCGGGTATGGAAAATGGTGAGAAATTGGCAGGGACTGAACAATGCCAAAACATGTTCAGCCGTCATCCAAATATCACAAAAGGGAAACGAGAGGGAAGGAACCCAATGGTGCTTTTTCAGGAGTCAACTGGACTTTCTTGTTCTTTTTTTTTTCTTTGAAGACATTTCGCTTCTCATTCAAGAAGCTTCTTCAGCTCTGACTGGATGGTGGGGAATGGAAGGATTGATATTCCTTACAGACAGCTGGACCTTTGCATCCTTTTAGAGAGTCATTGAGGCCACTTGGAGTTTTATCTGTAACCTTAGGATCACCTGAGTGGTGCAAATGGGTGTGGAGGCTTCTTGGCTGCAGGATGATTACTGCCCTGTGTCCCCTCCCTCTGGAAGATAGGCGCAGGCTGTTGGGGGCAGGGGTGAAATGCTCCCGGTTCGGACCAGATCGCCCGATCTGGTAGCGATGGAGGCGGGTAGTTCGGAGAACCGGTAGCAAAAATCCCTGCTCCCCCGCCCCTACCCAGCTGAGCCGCACAATCATCAGAGGCTTTTTTTAAACTTTTAAAAGCATTTTTTCTACAAGCTCTTCGGCTGAAAAAAATGCTTTTAAAAGTAAAAAAAAAAAAGCCTCTGGTGATCGCTTGGCTCAGCTGGGATCGTCAAAGGCTTTTAAAAGAAAAAAAAACTCTTTTTTTCTTTTAAATGCCTCTGATGATCCAAGCTGAATGGCCTGATCGTCAAAGGCTTTTAAAAGAAAAAAACCCTTTTTTTCTTTTAAATGCCTTTTGACGATCCAAGCTGAGTGGCCCGATCGTCAGAGGCATTTAAAAGAAAAAAAAACCCTTTATTTCTTTTAAATGCCTTTTGACGATCCAAGCTGAGTGGCCCGATCGTCAGAGGCATTTAAAAGAAAAAAAAACCCTTTATTTCTTTTAAATGCCTTTTGACGATCCAAGCTGAGTGGCCCGATCGTCAGAGGCATTTAAAAGAAAAAAAAACCCTTTTTTTCTTTTAAATGCCTCTGACGATCCAAGCTGAGTTGCTTGATGAGCAGAGGCATTTAAAAGAAAAAAAGTCTCTGCCGATCAGGCAACTCAGCTGGGATCGTCAGAGCCTTTTGAAAGCATTTTTTTACAACCTCTTCGCCGAAGAGGTTGTAGAAAAAATGGTTTTAAAAGTTAAAAAAAAATTGGCCACGCCCACCCAGTCACATTATCCCCACCATCAAGCCACGCCCACAGAACCGGTAGTAACAAATTTTAGATTTCACCACTGGTTGGGGGGGTGAGTTGTCTGCGCCTCCAACCGAAGTGCAAATTTTTTTGGAAAATCCGTTCATCCTCCTACACCATTCGAAGGGTGTTCATCCCAAATTGCAATAGCTAAAAGTCTGTAGAGATTCTCAGGCCTCCAGGTCATGGTTGTCCCAAAAGGGGCTTTTTCAGGAGACAACTGGACTTCATTGGGTTGTTTTTTTTTTCTTTGAAGGCTTTGAAGAAGTCAGCACCATGGTCAGCTCACTGCAGGAGGAAAAAAACCCCATGAATTCTCCCGATTGCCTTCAGCACCATGGCCAGCTCCCAGGGAAACAACAGTATGAGTTTAGAGCTACTATAGGTCTGTAGTTGAATTGCACTAATAGCTTAACTCAGTGATGGCTAACCTTTTTGCCGTCGCGTGCCAAAAACCGGGGGGAGCGCGGGGAGGGGTCACACGCGTGCGTGCCCACACCCATAATTAATTGGTGCAGAATGCAGCCGCGCGGGTACTTATGGGGTCGACATGGCGCTCCCACGTGACACCTCTCCTGCGCGAGCTGCATTGGCTTCCGGTGGTCTTCCGGGTGCGCTTCAAGGTATTGGTTCTCATCTTCAAAGCGCTCCATGGCTTAGGACCCGGTTACTTACGAGACCACCTTCTGCCACCGATAACCTCCCACCGGCCAACACACTCCCACAGAGAGGGCCTCCTCAGGGTGCCGTCGGTCAGGCAATGTCGGCTGGCGACCCCCCCCGGGGAAGAGCCTTCTCTGTGGGGGCACCCGCCCTCTGGAACGAGCTACCCCCAAGGATACGACTGATCCCGGACCTCCGGACCTTCCCCCGGGCTCTGAAGACTTTTTTATTTCAGCAAGCCGGGCTGGGTTAAAAAATTTTAATTGGTGAATTTTATGGGTAAGGGGTTTTTAAATTGGGGGAAGCCAAAGATAAATTTAATTTTGTTTTATAGTATTTTAATGTTTATATTGTATGTTTTTAATTTTGGCTGTTCACCGCCCCGAGTCCTTCGGGAGAGGGGGCGGTATAAAAATTTAAAAAATAAAATTAATTAATTAATTAATTGCGCCCCACCCCCTGTGCTCCGCATGCGTTTGGCACATGATGGCACGGTGGGCCCAGTAGGCCCGTTTTTCACCCTCCCCAGGCTCCAGATGCTTTTTAGGAGCCTGGGGAGGGTGAAAACAACCTTCCCCACCCCCACGGAGGCTGTTTCCCAACTTCCGGTGGGCCCAGAAGGCCTGGAAATCAGCTGGCCGGCCTGCGCATGCATGCTGGAATTGAGCTAGGGCAACACTCACATGCCCACAGATATGGCTCCACGTGCCACTTGTGGCACACGTGCCATAGGTTCACCATCACGGGCTTAATTCAACCCAAAGATGCTTTTTCAGGAGGCAACTGGACTTTCTTGTTTTTTCTTTTGAAGACGTTTCGCTTCTCATCCAAGAAGCTTCTTCAGCTATGACAGGACAGTGGGGAATGGAAGGAGCTGAAGAAGCTTCTTGGATGAGAAGCGAAATATCTTCAAAAGAAAAAACAAGTCCAGTCGCCTCTTGAAAAAAAGCTCCTTTGCGGCAACCATGACCTGGATGACTGAGAAAGTCTACAGAGTTTAAGCTTAACTCAATGTTTCTCGAACTTGGCAGCCTGAAGACCTGTGGACGTCAACTCTCAGAATTCCCTAGTGAGCACCTTCAGGAGCCTGGATAGCTCAACAGACAGAGCACTGTAATTTAACACCAGCTGTCTGCAATTAAAGTAAGATCGAATCTTGCCAGGCTCAAGGTTGACTCAGCCTTCCATCCTTTCTAAGGTAGGTAAATTGAGGACCCAGTTTGTGGGGGCAATAAGCTGACTTTGTATAAATATACATAAGTATGAAGGCTATTGCTTAATGCACTGTAAGCCGCCCTGAGTCTCCGGAGAAGGGCGGCATATAAATCAAATTAAAAAAAAAAAAATTCATGCCTTTTCCCAACTAATTGTTTGATTATGTACCATCAAGTCGGTGTCAACTTTTAGCAACTATATAGATTTTCTTCCTCTCTTTTCCTGGTGAGCCATTTGTCCAAAATGGTATAGGACAGTGAGGGCTAGCCTTTTTGCCATCGCGTGCCAGGAGGGGGGGGCGGGGAGGTTCACGCGCACGCATGCCCACACCCTTAATTCTATGCAGTCCGCCCTGTGCATGCGCGCACAACCCCCCCTTCCTCCCCCCACTCCTGGCACGCGATGGCCCGGTAGGCCCATTTTTTTCCTCGCCTGGCTCCAGATCCTCTCTGTGTATCTGGGGAGGGCAAAAACAGCCTTTCCCACTATCTCGGAGGCCTCTCTAGGAGTCTCTGGAGGCTGGGGACAGCAAAAAAGGTCATTTCTTATCCCTCTGGGAGTTGGGAAATGGGCCATTTCCGGCCTACGGAGGGCCTCCAAGGGAGTGGGAAAGGCTGTTTTCGCCCTCCCCAGATACACAGAGAGGATCTGGAGCCAGGTGAGAAAAAAAACGGGCCTTCCCCACCCCCTCCAGGCCCTCTGGAGGCAGGAAACAGCCTGTTTCCCTACTTCTAGTGGGCCCAGAAGGCCCGAAAATCAGTTGGCCAGTGTGCGCCTGCGTGCCAGAGCTGAGCTGGCATGCCCACTGATATGGCTACGCACACGTGCCATAGGTTCGCCATCACGGGTATAGGGTCTCCTGCTTGAGCAGAGGGGTTGGACTAGAAGACCTCTAAGGGGCCTTCCAAGTCTATTATCCTGTACTCTGTATTTTCCCAATATCCTTCAGCTAAAACTGGAATCTCACATGCACAGCAGGTGAGCGAGTTGATATTTTCTTTTCAGTTCGCCTGATTTCAAGATTTCTTTCGGAGAGTCTTCTCGCTTTCCTTTTTTTGTGTGTGTGTGTCGGTTGACATTAGTTTTATGATGTTGTTTATGACCCATGTTTGCTCTTATCCAGTACAAGGAAATGTACAAAAATGCAATGGAGTGTTCTGTCCCCCTTCCTCACACAGGCAAACGTAATATACCAAGCACGCCTGCCAATATTTTATTAGGTAAACAGATTAGAATTCCTGGCAGACCAAGGTTTTGGCAGCAAACTGCCGAATGCCTGCCAAGACCATTTTCACTCCCATAAAGCAGAAGAAGACTTATCTTCAGTCCGTTCCAGGAGCAACAAATTATCCATGAGACAAGAGTTTAGTCAATGTTTAGTCCAAAATATATCCAAGATGAATTTCAGAGATCACGATGTGACTTTCAAGGTTTAACTTTGTCTGTCACAAAGCCTGAAGAGCAATCCCACCCATTTTTATTCCTGGTGGGGCGTGGCTCCGTGACTCAGCTCAATCTCTGGCCCTCCCACGCTTCTTCCGTTGCTGCGCACACTTCTCCCTCCGACGCTGCCTGGGATCAAGCCAGGATTCATCCTCCTCGCTCCCTATCAATTGGTGCTCCGATATGCCTTCCTCCTGGCACATCCCAGGCTGTTCCTCTTGGCCTTCGGATGGAACCTGAGGCATTGCCAGAAAGGAGGGTCCTGGAGAGGGAGGCCTTGTCAGTTCCTCCCCATCACCTTCTGAGTCCTCCTCCTCTGTTAGGACAGGCTCGGGAGTCAGGGTCACAACATAGAGTTCTTGGCTTACCACCATTCGTTTAGTGACCAAAGTTACAACAGCGCTGAAAAAAGTGACTTACAACCAATCCCTCATACTAATGACAACTTCAAAGTCCCCACGGTCACAGGATCAAATTTTGGGTTCTTAGCCACCGGCATATATTTATGATAGCTGCAGTATCCCAGGGTCACATAATCACCATTTGTGACATTTCAAGGCAGCTTCTGACAAGCAAGGCCAGATTTGCTTAACAACCTTGTGTTTCACTTAATGATCTCTTGGGAAAAAGTTCTGAGAAGAGCAACTAAGATGATCCAAGGCCTGAAGAACAGGAATTGGATTTGGTTGTCTAGAGAAAAGAAGAATTAGGGGTGAAATGATATCAGTATTCCAGTATTTTCAGGAGCTGCCACAAAGAAGAATCATTTGGTCAAGTTATTCTCCAAATCACCGGAGGGCAGGACAAGAAATAATGGTTGGAAACTAATCAAGGAGAGAAACAACCTGGAATTAAGGAGAAACTTCCTGAAAGTGAGAACAATAAACCAATAAACCAGGCTTGCCTGTAGAGATTGTGGATGCTTCATCACTGGAGGTTTTTAAGAAGAGACTGGACAGTTACTTGTCTGAGCTGGTATAGGTTCTCCTGCTTGAACAGGGGGCTGGACTAGAAGACCTCCAAGGTCCCTTCCAGCTTCTATTATTCTATTCTATTCTATTCTATTCTATTCTATTCTATTCTATTCTATTCTATTCTATTCTATTCCATTCCATTCCATTCCATTCCATTCCAGTCTAGTCTAGTCTAGTCTAGTCTAGTCTAGTCTAGTCTAGTCTAGTCTAGTCTAGTCTACTCCAGTCCAGTCCAGTCCAGTCCAGTCCAGTCCAGTCCAGTCCAGTCCAGTCCAGTCTTTCTATTCTATTCTATTCTATTCTATTCTATTCTATTCTATTCTATTCTATTCTATTCTATTCTATTCTATTCTATTCTATTCTAAGTTGTTCCTTAACAACGGCAGCAAAAAAAGATTGTAGAATTGGACACAATTCATTTAATGATGGATCACTTAATCACTTAATGATGGAAGTTTTAGTCCCAATTTATTTATTTATTTATTTATTTATTTATTTATTTATTTATTTATTTATTTATTTATTTATTTATTTATTTATTTATTTATTTATTTTTAAATTTGTATACCGCCCTTCTCCCTGAGGACTCAGGACGGTGAACAGCCAAGTAAAAGCATAAACTACAAACATTAAAATACAATTAAAAAGATATATATAAATTTGGCCCCATGATGAAAAACAATAACAAACAATTAAAAACATTTTAAAAAGTGTTAGGCCAGCCCGGCTTGCTGGAAAAAGAAGGTTTTAAGGGCACGGCGGAAGGCACCGAGGTCTTGGATTCTCCTTATCCCTGGGGGCAACTGATTCCAGAGGGTAGGTGCCCCCACAGAGAAGGCTCTCCCCCTGGGGGCCACCAGCCTACATTGTTTGGCTGATGGCACCCCGAGGAGGCCCTCTCTGTGGGAGCGCACGGGTCGATGGGAGGCCGTCGGTAGCAGCAGGCGGTCTCAAAGATAACTAGGTCCTATGCCATGGAGCGCTTTAAAGGTGATAACCAACACCTTGAAGCAATTGTAGCGGTAAATAGAAGATTAACCTGAACTGAGATGGGAAGTCAATTTGTTAAGATTAAAGAACTAAAGCAGAATTTATAATTTAAGGAAAAACTCTAAAACAGCATGCCTCTGATAAATCCTATTGAAAATGACACAGCAAAATGACGATCAATAAAAGCAAGAAAGCAAGAGTTTAAAAGTCTCTTTTTAAGTATGGGACTTAAAAAATGTATAGGACTTAAATCAGCTTTTGATTTATAGACTTTTTTATTTGACTCCAAAGATCCGCCCATCGCAGTGTGATACTGACAGTAGGTGATAGCATCTGCTCACTGTAATAGGATGGGTTCATGAACATGCATAATACATAACCTTATGAAATAGCCTTATGAAATATTGAATAGAATACTACTAGTGGAATACCATGGCTGAAGGCTAGGCAGGAGAACTTCTTCAAAAAAAGAGATCATTTTGAAATGGAAAACTTCCATTTTTTTTTCTTTTTATGACCCTGTAATCCCTTTTATTGGGGTGGAATCCGGACGATCCCGGATCTACGCACCTTCCGCCACGCTCTCAAGACCTGTTTATTCCATCAGGCTGGCCTGGCCTAACCGTTTCCCTTTCCCCCCCTTTTTAAAACGTAAATTTTAATTTATTGGGGTGTTTTAAATCTGTCTTTGGCCAAATTGTTTAATTCGATTTTATTCAGTTTTAAATTTTGCATTTATGTTTTTTTATCCTATGGCTGTTCACCGCCCTGAGTTCTTCGGGAGTAGGGCAGTATACAAATCAAATAAAACTAAACTAAACACTCGCAGCGATGCTAACGCCTGCATGATGCTCGCAGCAACGCTAGTGCCCGCACAATGCTTGCTGCCATGCTAGCACCTGCACGATGCTCACGGAGATGCTAGCTCCCGTGCGATGCTCATAGCAACGCGAGTGGGGGAGTGCATGAATGGACACACCTACGCACTGGCCAGCCACTCAAGCGGCCCCATGGTCCACAGGTTGGGGACCCCTGGCTTAGACTATCTTAATGGGTGGGGTGGAGGAGTTAAGGGCAAGGCATCTGCAATTGAACCCCTGCCCTTTATTGTCTGTGTAAACACCAAAGCCTGCTCATAAGAACGTGGCTTCAAGTCTGACTTGAACATTCACCTATATTCCGCTTCACTCGCAGCTTGACAAAGAATAAGGTGATGGCGGATTGGAATATTGGTATTATGGCCTGCGAGCAGCCAGCGGAGCTGATAGCAGATTCGGACAGTGAGGAGGTTGGGGAGGAACATGGGCCAGTCTGTTCTGCCCCAGCTACGGACCCCAAAGAACGCAGCACACACAAAGTCCGTACAAACCTTAGTTTATTAATTAAGGACTACTAATGAGCTTTCTTAGTAGTTATTCGAACACAATTTAATTTAATTTAATTTATCGCATTTCTATTGCCGCCCAACGCCCAACTCCTTAAACAAGTGCAGTTTAAATCAGTCTTTTCTGAACAAGGGCTGTTAATTTAACTTCATTAACAGCCGACAAGAATCCAAAGAATAACAACTCAATTCTGAGGCGCAGTATTTCAGATAACCGTAATCTTACTGTGGTTGGCCGAATGCCCAGAAGCAATTTGCAGGAAAACTGACAAGAGAGAAACAAGAGCCGAATCAAACGTTTCTGGAATCAAGACGTGAAGGAATATGAACAAAGTTGTTTCCTGCAGATTGCATCAGTCGTGGTCCTTCCTTAAATAGGCTAGGGGAGTGGCCAATTAGCCCCAAGCCTTACTCTCGAGGAGACCTCCTCCTGAGAAGCCACTCCTGCCTTTTAACAGCTCTGCGCGCTCGTGCATCGAGAAGAGGCTCCTCCTCTTCTTCCTCTTCACTTATGGGAGCTTCTGAAGGCCCTGGCTGAATCCCCGCCTCTGGCACCACATCTTCTCCAGCCTCCTCATTGTCCGACTCGAGCGCCAGCTGCCCAGGCTGCTGGCGCAGCACCACACCAGCCTCCTCGCTGTCGGAATCAGCTACTAACTGCACAGGCCGCTGACGGGCCACAACAGAGTCTGGGGAAGGTTCTGACGAGTGCGTCGGAGGCAGAGATGGGGGCAGGGCCGCATGACAGTTATCAGATGCCTTCAGAGTCCGACATCAGTGAGGCAAATGAACAGCTGGAGCCTGTTCCCAGTGTGCGCATGTGCAGAGTTGCCAGACGAAGGGAACAGCTAAGGAACAAGGATCAACTTGGGAGTAAGGCCACAGGTGGATGATGAATGGCCCCTCCCAGAGGGAATAAAAGAGGAGCAAAAGAGGAGTACAGTTTGCAGGAGACAATTAGTTCGCCTAACTGGTTTGTGACTCTCCGAGGCTCCTTGCCAAGTTTTGAAGAGATCGGCCTGGCAGCTCTCCAAGCCAGATAAGGTCTGTGAGTGTAAATTCACCCTTGAAAGATTTTGCTGAAGGTGAATGAGAGAAATTCACAGTAACTTAATAAAAAGCGATTTTCGTCAGGATAAGAAGTCTGCTTCGTGGTTTGGGAACCCCTAGGTCAGAACAGTTGGTTCCCGGGAAACATTACTCCCCTTCAAGGACACTCCGAGCAGATGTCTCAGTAGGGCTGGCCGGTTCCCATAATAAAATGAACTGAAGTGATTGGCGGACATACCCGAAAATAAGACCCTAATCCTATCCTATATTTTTTTGAACCCCGAAATAAGCGCTTGGCCTTATTTTCGGGGAGGTCTTATTTTGGGGCGCGTGGAGCAAGATGGGGCTCCTCTTGCCATCTTACCTGATTTCCAGCTCTGCATTTAAATATTTTTGGGGAGGGCTTATTTTCGCGCATGCACTCAAAAGCCCGATTGGGCTTATTATCAGGGGATGTCTTATTTTCAGAGAAACAGGGTAATAAATTGTGGGTGGCTCATAAGGAAAAGGGGGAATGAACTATGCATGTTTTTGCGTGGGAAGCCCAGACTGGTTTTGCTCTTTCTGTGCCAGTGAGGATTTAATTCAGTAAAGTTTGCACTCTTGGTAAAAACAATGTCCCAGGAGTTTCTTTTTCTGGATTCGCCAGCTGGACAGTTGACACATAGCAGTAACCACTACCTGGATTTTCCACCCGTTCTCCCATCCCTGTGGCCGTGTTGAGTCACAGCCAAGAAACAGACAGCAGGGTCCACGCTTGAATGAATTTAAATTTTATTAAAAGTTTCGTTTATTGAACATTTGTTATTAAAAGTTCACTTACTGGATATTATTACATTTCAAAAAGGTGTAAAAATTATTATTCGGTGGATGTTTTGCTACGTGTCTGCCCAACTCGTACAATTCTGATTGATCTCTTTGGAAGGAAGGATTCCAAATTCAGCGCCAGGCCGCAGCATTCTTAGGACTGATGGAAAAAAGTCGCAGAACGGGGAAAGGCTGGGCAACAGAGCATCTCCAGCGATCAAGGGACAGGAAGATCTCCCCAGATACAAAAGGAGTAACCAATCAGATGCCCCTTCGTCATTTGGAGATGCTGCTCTGGCAAATATCTACCGGCAGCTTCTCAATGTAAATCAAGAATGCCCTAACTAGACAATAACACCATTATTTCTACTTGCTTGTATCTAGTCTTTCTTCATTCTCCTTGGTCAGCTAATTCCTTTCTACAGGTAGTCCTTGACTTACAACTGATCACTTAACCGGAGTCCAAAATTACGACGATCTGGAGGTACTTATGACCTAGATTCAAAGTTACAATAGTCACTCCTCTCCCGTGGTCACACAATCACACGCTGAGCGTTTGGCAACTGGGCCACGTTTACAGCTATTAGCGATACCCTGTGGTCACATGACCAGGTTTTAGCGGTGCCCTGTGGTCATGTGACCGGCATTTATTTCTGGTTGTCGTTAAAACTGGGGCCCATAACAAATAATCTGTTCATTTAACGACCACCACAAAAACAGTTTGTAACATCGTGACTTCCGACCATAATGGGCAGGTTCCATTACAGTCGTAACTCAAGGTTTACCTCAGGGGTGTCAAACTCAAGGCCCGGGGACTGAATCCGGCCCGCAGGGCTGCCCTGGAGAACAGTGAAAGAATGGCCTGTGGTGCCTCTGCCAGTGGAAACGGAGTTTGTGAGGGCCGCAGGTGGTCCTCCTGAGCTCCGTTTTCGCTGGCAGAGGGTTGCAGGAGGCTGTCGCAGGTGAAAACAGAGCTCGGGAGTCCGTTTTCGCTGCCAGAGCGCTCAGACCACCACAGGCACCCCCAACATGAGTGATACTGAGCTGGCCACAGCCATCCTGGCCACATCCACTCTGGGCCCCTTGAGGTAAAACACAACCCTGATGCAGCCAGGGTGGATAAAAATCAATGATTTTTTTTAAAAAAATTAAAAAAATCAGATTTTTTTGATTTAAATCGGATTTTTTTGATTTTTATCGAATTTATTTTAATAAAAAACTTTTGGGGTAAAAATTATCGTAAGATAGTTTTCTATTTAAGATACATAAATAATTTAGTTTACTCAGCATGAAATGGAGCTTAGTTATGTAGCACGAGGCTGTATATTCTGCAACACTGGGACTATCGGTGAGTCAACAGTGGGTCAAAGGAGGAGCAGAGATGACAGTTGCTCTTTAAAAATTATGATTTAAATCGAGTTGATTTAAATCAAGCCTTTTTCCTAGTGGTTTAAATCATGATTTAAATTGTGATTTAAATCAAATCCACCCTGGATGCAGCCCTCAATGAAATCAAGTTTGACACCCCCGTTTCTCCTCTTTTTTAAAATTAGCAGTCATACTATTTTGCAGCCAAATTATACACATGATTTGTGTGGGGTTGACCAGTTCCGATGCTGCATTCCAACCAGGAACATTTCTCAACTCTCTTCTAAGCAGGAGGAAACTCACTTAGCGACAGAAACCTCAAGCGACAAGAGACTCCTCCAAGCACCATTTTTAAAAAAAAAGGAAAATAAAAAGGGAAAAAAAAAAAAGAATTATTTTCATGGACAAACACCCAAACAAGATCACACCATAAAAAATGCCAATTCCTGCATTCATACAAGCCCTGGGTTAAAAAAAAGAAAGAAAGAAAGAAAAGAAGAAGCAGGAAATAGCAAAGGGATTTCTTCCGTGCTCCCATCTTTCTAAAAAGTTCAGAGAAACATCTTCTGCGTTCATAAAATACGAAGCTCCATTTAGCTGTGGAATTAATCCATTTGTGAGGAATCACAGAGTAAGCGAATGAGAAACTACGCAAAGAAGTGGAGAGGATTTACACAACTGGTAACTAAGTCGCAAAAAGATAAACGAAGCAGTAAAATGAACCAGCTCTGCATGTTTCATAATCTCGGTGACTCAATTCTTCTCCTTCCCTGCTTCCAGCCTTCAATCTTCACAACGCCCCTAAGAGGTAGGTCAGTCCGAGACTCACCAATGGACCGGAGGGATACTCAGGTTGCATTTTGATGGCCATCGATAAACTCTCCAGAAAACTGACTTTAACTAGAGCTCACTGTGGGGAAAACATGAATAAGAGATTTGAACCCAGCATCCCCAGGTCCTCTGCTGACAATAGAACCCCTTCAGGGTAATTTCAGGTAGTCCTCGGTTTACAACCATTCGTTTAATGACTGTTCGCATTTATAACAGTACTGAAAAAAGTGATTGATGACTGTCGGTGTGATCGACGACCGTTGCAGAGTTCCCATGATCACCTGATCAAAACTTGGGACACTTAGCAACTGACTCGTATTTATGACGGTCGCAGTGTTCCCGGGGTCACATGATCTGCTTTTGCGACCTCCAGACAAGCAAACTCAATGGGGGGGGAGCCAGATTCACTTAATGACCATGTGATTCACTTAACAACCATGGCAGGAAAGGTCGTACAATGGGGAGAAACCAGTAGTGAAATGTAAAATTTGTTACTACCGGTTCTGTGGGGGTGGTGGTAATGTGACTGGGTGGGCGTGGCCAACTTTTTTTTTTTTACTTTTAAAACCATTTTTTCTACCTCTTCAGTGATCAGCAGAGGCTTTTTTTCTTTTAAAAGGCTCTGATGATTCCAGCCGAGTTGCCTGATTGGCAGAGGCTTTTTTTCTTTTAAAAGGCTCTGACAATCCCAGCTGAGTTGCCTGATCAGCAGAGGCTTTTTTTCTTTTAAAAGGCTCTGACAATCCCAGCTGAGTTGCCTGATCAGCAGAGGCTTTTTTTCTTTTAAAAGGCTCTGACAATCCCAGCTGAGTTGCCTGATCGGCAGAGGCTTTCTTTCTTTTAAAAGCCTCTGACGACCAGACAACTCAGCTGGGATCGTCAGAGGCTTTTAAAAGCATTTTTTCTACAATCTCAGATGTTGTAGAAAAAATGCTTTTAAAAGCCTCTGACGATCCCAACTGAGCCGTGCGATCATCAGAGGCTTTTTTTTTTTTACTTTTAAAAGCATTTTTTCTGCCGAAGAGGTTGTAGAAAAAATGCTTTTAAAAGTAAAAAAAAAAAAAAAGCCTCTGATGATCGCGCGACTCAAGCTGCCATGGGGTGGGGGCAGGAATTTTTGCTACCGGTTCTCCGAACCACCCGCCTCCATCGCTACTGGATCAGGCGATCCGGTCCGAACTGGGAGCATTTCACCCCTGGGAGAAACTCACTTAACTGTCTCATTTAGCAACAGAAATGTCAGGCTCGACTGTAGTTGTAAACTGAGGACTAGCTGCAATCACTTGTTATGTTATCCTTAAGCTTATTATGTGACACAGAAAACTGTTCTGTAGAAGATCCCACCATTAACTTGACTTATAACAGTTTGTTTTGTGACCATTCAAAGCTACACCGACACTGGAAAAAGTCACGATCATTTCTCTCCATGCAGCTTTTCCAGTTACATGATCCAAATTCAGACACTTGGCACCTGACTCATATTTATGACGGTTGCAGTGTCCTGGGGCTCATGTGATCCCCTTTTGCGACAAGCAAAGTCCACAGGGAAACCAGATTCATTCAACAATCGTGTAGCTAACTTAACAACTGCAGTGATTCACTTAACAACCATGTAGCTAACTTAACAACTGCAGTGATTCACTTAACAACCGTGGCAAGGAAAAGTCGTAAAACGGGGCAAACCTCACTTAACAAATGTCACACTTAGCAACATAAATTTTGGGCTCAATTGTGGTTGTAAGTCGAGGACTACCTGTATTAGTAAAAAAGGAAGGTTAGAAACTAAAAATAAAATTTTAAAGAAGTTGGGGGGGGTGTCCCTGTCAGAATTATTTATTGCCGCCCCTCAAGCAGGAGCCTGAAAGTCAACAGATATTGCTTGTGAATTAAAAATCCCAAAACGTCACTCAAATTGAGGATTTAACTTCCTGTCCGTTAGAAAACTTAAAACAATCAAAAGTGCTTGAGTAACGCAATGGCGTATCAACTCTCCCTCGCACTAATGATGTTACCCAGTCAGGTAATGAAATGTCTGCAAGGAAACCAACCCCAGCAAGAAAGCAGCAAGAACCCGACATATTGAGTCTACCTGAAGAGGCCTAAAACTACACACACACAAACACACCTCACATGGGCTCAGCTGGTTTAATACAGCTGTCAAGGTCTATAACTCTGAGGGAGGAAGGAGGAAGGCTCCATCTTTGGTTCTTTGTACAAACTGGAAAAGGAACACCTCCAATAAAATTGTTAAGATCGGACCAAAAGCCACACAGACACAGGATGTGTATCCACACAACACATCAAATCAAAAGCAAAGAAAGCACAGGATGCCTCGGGGCAGGGGTCCCCAACCTGTGGGACACGGCCTACTACCGGGCCGTGAGGTGTTCGCCACTGGGCCGCGTGAATGGCTGGCCAGTGCGTGTACCTGTGCGCATACCCCCACTCGCACTACCGTCGCTACAAATGTGTGCACACTCACAGCCCCGTTCGCATGTGCGAAAAGGCGCCAGCCCCCAGCCCCCCGCGGGCCCCCAACCCAGAGAAGTTCGGGACCTCTGCCTTAGCGTGCTAGGGTGAATTCTCTAGTTATCACAGACTCAGTTCCAAAACAAACCAAGGCTCAGAGTCGCACGGTACATCAAACTCGGTTAGTTTTATCCCTGAGTTCCCAGAATTAACCCAACTGCCCAACAACCCAAGGAACCCTGAATGAACACTAGCAAGGATCATTGCGCATAGCCAGCCAGATAATCCCAATCTGGGAGGAGATTGTACAGGTTGTCCTCGATTTACAACAGTTCCATTTAGTGACCATTCAAACAATTCATTTAGAATAGAATAGCAGAGTTGGAAGGGACTTTGGAGGTCTTCTAGTCCAGCCCCCTGCTCAGATAGGAAACCCTATACCATTTCAGACAAATGGTTATCCAATCTCATCTTCAAAACTTCCAGTGTTCGAGCACTCACAATTTCTGGAGGCAAGTTGTTCCACTGATTAATTGTTCTGTCAGGAAATTTCTCCTTAGTTCTAGGTTGCTTCTCTCCTTGATTAGTTTCCATCTATTGCTTCATGTTCTACCTTCAGGTGCTTTGGAGAATAGTTTGAGTTCCTCTTCTTTGTGGCAGCCCCTGAGATATTGGAAGACTGCTATCATGTCTCCCTTAGTCCTTCTTTTCATTAAACTAGACATACCCAGTTCCTGCAACCGTTCTTCATGTTTTAGCCTCCAGTCCCCTAATCATCTTTATTGCTCTTCTCTGCACTCTTTCTAGAGCCTCCACATCTTTTTTACATTGTGGCAACCAAAACTGAATGCAATAGTCCAAGTGTGGCCTTACCAAGGCATTATAAAGTGGTATTAACACTTGACGTGATCTTGATTCTATCCCTCTGTTAATGCAGCCTAGAACTGTGTTGGCTTTTTTGGAAGCTGCTACACACTGCTGGCTCATATTTAAATGATTAGATTAGGTTTAGTGACCGTTCATTTAGCGACCGTTCCAGCGGCACTGAAATAAGTGACTTATGACCGTTTTTCACACTTATGACCTTTGCAGCATCCCTGTGCTCCCGTGATCAAAATTCAAATGCGTGGCAATGGACTCATATTTATGACGGCCGCAGTGTTCCTGGGGGGAGGGGTCAGGTGATCCCCTTTTACGACCTTCTGAAGACCAAAGTCAGCCGAGAAGACAGATTCACTTCACAACCTTGTCGTTAACAACTGCGGGGACTCGTTTTAACAAACGGGGGGTAAGAGAGGTCGTAATATTAGGTCAACAATCATTTAACAAAAGTTTCACTTAGCAACCGAGATTCAGGGCTCAGTTGTGGTCGTAAGTCAAGGACTACCTGTACTGTAGATAGTTCGGGTTTGTCCCAGAAGAAGGAAGCTGAGGAGCTGGAAAGAAAGCTGAGGAGAATATCAAGGATGGTGGAAAGTTCTGGATAATATGCGAAGGGTGATCAAATTTCTCCAGTGGGTGTGGATTTATTATCCATCACACCCAGGAGTAGACAAGAACTATAGAATGGAAGTCTCCAGAATGACATCCAAGCTTTTATAACAGGGGTCTCCAATCTTGGCAACTTTAAGACTTGTGGACTTCAACTCCCAGAATTCCTCAGCCAGCAAAGCTGGCTGAGGAATTCTGGGAGTTGAAGTCCACAAGTCTTAAAGTTGCCAAGATTGGAGACCCGTTTTATAAGGAAGAATTTCTTGATCGGAAAAGCCATTAAACCAGGGGTCCCAAACCTGTGAGCGGTGACCCACTACTGGGCCGCAGCCTATTGGTCACCGGACCGTTTGAGTAGCTGGCTGGTCCGCGCACATGTGTGCTTGCGTGCATAGCCCCCTCATGTGAACATCGCAGGCCCTCGCAGGCCCACTCACACGGACACTTCACGTGAGCATCACAGGCGCTCACGACTCCACCCATGCGAGCAACTTAACAACTGTGGCAAGGAAGGTTGTAAAATGAGGCGAAACTCACTTAACGGCTGTCTTGCTTAGCAATGGATACTTGGGGCTCAGTGGTGGTCGTACCTAAGAGAACCATCTGTAGTCCCCCCGCTCCATCCCCCCCGAGACTACAATGAGAGGTTGTTATTTTTTTCGTTTTCCTAACTGCCGTGACGCCTGAAATTGCCACATTCCCAGATTGCAGAAAAGAAAAAAGCTGAGTTAGTGTTGAGGGAACTGCATTTTAAGAGGGGTGGGGAAAAAAATGAAATGATACAAATGGAAGTCTAGGGAGATTCTCACAGTCATTCAGCTCATGGTGGTCCCAAAGGTGCTTTTTCAAGAGGCGAGTGGACTTCCTTGTTTTGTTTTGTTTTTCTTTGAAGACGTTTTGCTTCTCATCCAAGAAGCTCCTTCATTCACCTCTGACTGGGCGGTGGGGGAATGGAAAGATTTCTATTTCTTTGCAGACCGCTAGTCATTTGCATTCTTTTTAGAGAGCCGTTGAGGCCACTTGGGGTTTCATCTGGGTCCTGAGGATCACAGAGGAGGGAAGGATATGACATCGTCTATCTCCAGTCTACAAGTCTTTTCAGCAGTTCCAAAAAGGCTCCCCATCCGTTTGCACCACTCAAGTGACCCTGAGGGACACATATAAACCTCCAAGTGGCCTCGACGGCTCGTTAAAAGGATGCAAATGCCCAGCTGTCTGCAAGGAATAGAAATCCTTCCATTCCTCACCATCCAAGTCAAAGGTGAAGAAGCTTTTTGGATGAGAAGTGTTAGGAAATGGCTATTGTCATGGCACCTTCTTTCATATGTGGTGGTCCTGCCCCGAGACAAAAAAGTTCTGGACCAAAATATGAATCTGGCTATGAGAAATAGTGGAAGAAGATATAAAACTTTCCCCTGAAATTTTCTTATTAGGAATGATGGGAGATGGACTCTCTAAGGATAAGATACAATTAATTATACATGTTATAACAGCGGCCAGAATAACCTTTGCAAAATACTGGAAGGACAAACAAACCCCTCCAGAGGTGACAATAATAAATAAAATCCTAGAATGCGCAGAAATGGCAAAATTAACAAGTGCTCTTAAAGATGATGAGAATTCAAAATTTAAGGCAGTATGGGAAAGGTGGTACAAATGGTGGAATAATAGAACAAGATTATAAGGATATGTCTATCTTTAATAATGGTAGATTCGAAGATACTTGATATGTATATAATGTAAATATGTAACCGCACGACACCTCAGATGTTAATGGAGATGTGATGTTTTCTTTTTAATTTTTTTTTTTTAAATCAATAAAGTATCATAAAAAAAAAAAGGAAATGGCTATTGTCTAACTAGTTGGTCAGGCAATATATAAACTATCAATATATGTTTGCAGTCAAAAGGTATTATATTGCTTTAAGACTGTATTGCATCATCCTGTATCCTGATTGGCTAAGCTCTGTAGCCAATGTACTTAAGGGGAAGCCTGAATCATGGCTTGGGAACACTACACCATTTTATCTGCTTACTTGCTGTTACTCTCTACCTGTTCTCTCTGCATGATCACTGTTTGATCATTGCTACGTGTTGCTTTCTACTATTTATTGAATGTTTTAATATTGAACTTGTTCCTGTTTGAAACTCAAGAACTGTTTTATTGTGTAATGACTACAACAACTGGTAAGAAGACTTTGTACTTGAAATATCTCTGGATTGATATTTTAACTATCGCCTTATCTGCGTATGACCTGGATTGTTATTGGACTTTGTTTTACTTTTTCCTAAAAGTAAAAGAATACCACAACTCAGTGTGTCTGTATATTAACTGTGATTATTCATAAACACTCTCAGCCATTTTCATGTGCATACTCAAGGGGTACTCTGCTCAATAACCCATAACATCGGTTATGAGCCAAGAATATCCTTAACAAGAAGCGAAAACGTCTTCAAAGAAAAACCAGAAAGCCCAGTTGCCTCTTGGGATAAAAATAAGCACCTTTGGGATAAAAATGGAGGAAGTTTTCGGCCTCTACAGAGTAGCATCCTAACCCAAGAAGAACCCCAAACCACTCGAGTCAACCGAGCCTGCAGGAACCCACATCTGGCATATCTATAGGCAGAAATGCTTTTGTGACCGTAGTTCTATCTCTTGCCGCCCTAATGGCGATTCTATTGTGGAAGAAGGAAAAAAAAAAGACACAACAACACTACCAGCCAAATCAGGCAGCCTCTCAATGGTGGTGCTTGATAAAGTTCGAGTTATCGCTGAACCTCTTCCCGCAGATCGAGCACTCGTAAGGTTTCTCGCCCGTGTGAATCCGCTTGTGGACGATGAAGTTGGAGTAGTCATTGAAACGCTTCCCGCAATCCAGGCACTTGTAGGGTTTCTCGCCCGTGTGGATGCGCTTGTGGCGGGTGAGGCTCGAGCCCGTGTTGAAGCCCTTCCCGCAGTAAGAGCACTTGTAGGGCTTCTCCCCTGTGTGGACCCGCTGGTGGATGAGGAAGGCGGCCCGGCTGACGAAACTCTTCCCGCACTCGGAGCAGTTGTACCACTGGTCGCCGGAGTGGGTCCGCTCGTGGGCGATGAGGTTGGAACGGCGCCGGAAGACTTTGCGGCAAATCAGGCAGGTGTTGTCCGGTTCGCTGGGAAAGAGGCTGGGCTGCAGGACGCTCTCGTCCAAGTCCTCGTAGGTCCCCTGGGAATTGATGAATTTACCCTCCGCCTTCTCCTCGCTGTTCCAGTAGAGGGTTTCAGATGCTTCTCCCGGATTGGGAGAACAGGAGACGCCGGGCTCGCCTCTTCCGGACCACTCCCAACCCGACTCTCGATCCTCGCTGTCTTCCTCACAGAACTCCTCCTCATCTACATAAATGGATATATAGGTAGATCCATATACATTGAATCAATCAATTATTCAATCAGCCGGCATCCTTGTTCTCTACCCTGCATTTCTTGTCATCCATACATCATCTATCTGTCTGTCTGTCTATTTATCTGTGTATTATCTCTCTCTCTGCATCCATCCATATAAATGAAAATGAATAAATCAATCTGCTATAATCCTCATTCTCATCACCTATAAACATTTTTCACAATTTTTCATCTAATTTATAAACATACCGTATTTTTCGGAGTATAAGACGCTCCAGACTATAAGATGCACTTACCTTTTTTGGTGAGAAAAAGAAATCTCCCTCTGCCTCTGAGCAATTTTGCAGCAAACAGCCTGCTTTACTTTCATTTTCGTTTTCAGCATAGCTTGATTAGCACAAGAAAAAAAATATCTGCTCCCAGCAATTTACCTCCTTGCAACAAGCAGCAGAGGCCTGCGCAGCAACAGGCAATGGCAATCCCTGCAGCCTGAAACAGCTGAGTCAGGAGGCTGATCCAAGGGACAATCAACTTGTGCTAATTAGGCTGTGCTGAAGCTGAAATGGGCTTGCTGCTTGCTATGAAGAGGTAAATTGCTGGGAGGCAGAGGCCAAAGGGTGGGGGCTAGTGGGTGGGCGGGGGTAAATTTGGTGTATAAGACGCACCCAAATTTTCACTCCCTTTTAGGGGGGAAAAAGGTATGTCTTATAGTCCGAAAAATACGGCATATCTAAGTAAATTTAACTTATGGCTCCTGATCTCCGCTCCTTCCATCGGGACTTGAAGACTTGGCTTTTCAAACAAATAGGCTGAGACTGATTCCAGGCTTTATTATTTACCACTAATTAATTATTTGGATTAAATTATGATTTTATTGTACTTGTTTCTTAACTTATGTTCGCCGCCCTGAGTCCTTCGGGAGAATGGCGGCATATAAATACATGTAATAAATAAATAAATAAATAAATAAATTTAATCAATCTCCTCGAATCTTCATTCTCTAACCTGCATAACTTTCATACATCTATGTATGTATGTATGTATGTATATATATATATATAAACCCTCTGCTGCCCATCTCCCAATGTTTGCTGGCTGCCAGAAAAAAAGCCTAGAAACTAGTGGATTGTGATTTCACTGAACTAGGGCTGCATAAAAATCTTGGTTTACATAGGAAGAACCTGGCTAAAGAGAAATACATATATATAAACATATATATATATATATGTTATTGTTCACGAAGTCGTGTCCGACCCATCGCGACCCCATATATATATACTGTGTTTCTCCAAAAAGACGGCCCACCTTGAAAAGAAGCCCTATCACATTCTTGAGCACATGCGATCAAATTGAGCCCCACCCACAAAATTAGCCCTAATTAAGACCCCGCCCACCCCGGGATGTAGGGGGTGGGGCGAGGCGCACAGGTAAAAAAAATAAGCTAAGGTAGGGATGGGGGAGGGGCTGGAGCTGCCCTTCTTACCAGGCCTCACATACCCTGACACCTGCCTTGTCTTCTTCTGCGGTCGCTTGCCGCCACTCACACGCATCGCCCCGGCCTCCGTTTCACTTTTAGATGCCTGCCGGAAGGCATCTGAAGGCGAAACGGAGGCCGGGGCGATGCGTGCGAGTGGCGGCAAGTGGCCGCAGAAGAAATGAGCCAACAGTGGGCTCCTCCTGGGCGGGGCTGTCGGTGCCACTGCCGCGAGGTGAGTCAATCATTAGAACCCTCAAAAAAAAAGGCCTAGCCGGTTTTTCGGGGGGTCAAAAGAAAACCGGCCTTCTTTTTGGAGAAACACGGGGTGTGAGAGTTGTGTTTTGTATATGTGTGATGTATATATAAATAAGTGTATGATGTATATATAAATACCGTTTCCCCAAAAAGAAGACATTCCCTGACTATAAGCCCAATCGGGCTTTTGAGCGTATACTCTAAAATAAGCCTCCCCCTGAAAATATTTAAAAGCAGAGCTGGAAATCAGGTAAAATGGCAAGAGGGGCTCCATCTTGTCCCACACACCCCAAAATAATAAGACCCCCCCGAAAATAGGCCAAGTGCTTATTTCAGGATTCAAAAAAATATAAGACAGGGTCTTATTTTCGGAGAAACCTGGTAAATATTCCGTACCTCACATAATTTCTCGTCATTTATATGAATATTTTTATAAACAGATACCTAATTGAATCAATCACTCAATCTCCAATGACTTTGCCTGTCAGAAGGTCGCAAAAGAGGATTACATGACCCCGGGATACTGCAACCGTCATAAATATGAACCCGCCGCTAAAAAAAAAAAACAAAATCTGAATTTTGATCACGTGACAATGGGGAATGCTGCAACGGTCATAACCCTGACGGTCATAAGGAGCTACCCTCAGCATTTTCCCCAAAACATTTCCTTTCAGAAGTGCGCGACACCCAAAGGCCCTCACCCAACAGCACCACGTGTCGGTCGCTCTCCCGCTTCGTCTCTCTAAGGGAGGGTCTCTGCCAGCTTTCCAGGGGGGCCTTCTCAGTCAAATGGTCCTTCTCCAAGAGGCTGATGGCCTGAAACAGAACAGAGTCCCAGCCCTTCCGTTTAGTGCAGTGTTTCTCAACCTTGGTAGCTTGAAGATGGGTGGACTTCAACTCCCAGAATCCCCCAGCCAGCAGCGCTGGCTGGGGCATTCTGGGAATTGAAGTCCACCCATCTTCAAGCTTCCAAGGTTGAGAAGCACTGGTTTAGCAAGACAGTTCAGGACACGCTGTCCTTTGGAGCGATAGTGTGACCCTGCAATTTTCCTGGCCATGTTGTCGGACACTGTTTCCCTTGCCGCCACTGCCTCCTCCTCCTCCTCCTCAGGACTGAGAAAGAGGGACTGGCCCTGTCATCCATCTGACGTCATGCCCATAGCAGAATTAGAACTCAAGAATTTTCCGGTGCCTTGACTGGAGCTTTTGCCCACTGCATCAAATTGGCCTTTTCCTCACATTGCATTTGCCAGATGGCAACTTGTTCCCTTTGGCTCTTCTAACTTCCAGGTATTCTTTCTGTAACCTTAGTTTTCTTTCTCCTTCCTTCCTTCCTGCCTGACTCCTCTTCCCTTTCTCTCTTCCCATTTTTCCCCCTTCCTCCATCCCGTTTCTCTCACCTTCCCCTTCCTTTCCTTTCCTCTTCCCTTTTCCTTCCCCTTTCCTTCTTTCATTTTTCCTTCTTTCCCTTTCTTCCTTTTCCTTTCCTCTTTCCTTTTATTCCCCCGTCCTCTTCTTTCCCCTTGCCTATCCTTTCCCTTCCTTCCTTTCTTTTCCTCTTTCCTTTTCTTTCATTCCTTTCCTTTTCTTTCCTCTTTCCTTTTATTCCATTTCCTCTTCCCTTTTCCTTCCCCTTTCCTTTTTTTTCCTTCTTTCCCTTCCTTCCTTTTCCTTTCCTCTTTCCTTTCCTTTTATTCCCCCTTCCTTTCCTCTTCTTTCCCCTTGCCTATCCTTTCCCTTCCTTCCTTTTCCTCTTTCCTTTTCTTTCATTCCTTTCCTTTTCTTTCCTTTCCTTTTATTCCCATTTCCTCTTCCCTTCCCCTTTCCTTCTTTCATTTGTCCTTCTTTCCCTTCCTTTCCTTTTTTTCCTTTCCTCTTTCCTTTCCTTTTATTCCCCCTTCCTTTCCTCTTTTCTTTCCCCTTGCCTATCCTCGCCCTTCTTTCTTCTTTCCTTTTCTTTCATTCCTTTCTTTTTCCTCTTTCCTTCTTTCCTCTCCATTCTTTCTTTCCTTCCCTTTCTCTTTTGCTTTTATTCCTCTTTCCTTTCCGCTTCCCTCTCCTTTCCTTTTTCCCCTCTCCCCTTCCCTTCTGCCCAATCCACCCTCCCATCCCCATCTACCTCTCCAGAGACAACCTGGCCTCTCTTCCCTTCTTCTCACCCACCGAGAGACACCCCCCCCCCGGGGCAATCCCTCACCTGTTCTTCCTGGCCTTTGCTCTCTTGCTCTCGCAGCAGGAAATCCTCCGCCAGGATCACAGCCTGGGTGCAAGTCAGAGGGCGGCACTCCCGCACCCAGCCCTGCAGTTCCGGGGGCAGAATGGCCAGGAACTGCTCCAGCACTACCATCTCCAGGATCTGCTCCTTGGTGTGCTGATCGGGTTTCAGCCACTGGTGGCAGAGCCTTCGGAGGTGACGGCAGGCTTCCCGAGGCCCATTGGCTTCCTGGTAGCCGAATTGCCGGAAGAGGCAGCATTCGTCATTCCAGCTGATGGCCTGCTGTCCCCGGGGGAGCCTGGCAGCTTTCTGACCGTGAAACCTCTTCGGAGGCTCCATCCGGTGGGCTTCTCCACTCAGGCTGATTGTGAGCTGGGTCCCTCTCTCGGCTCGAGGCTGCTGGGGGCAACTGGCTCTCCCTCGGAAGGAGGTCAGGGACGGGCGAGGGTCACTTCTGGGCAGAGGCGTCCGAGGCTGTGAGCTTCCCCCTTCCAAGGAAGGAGCTTCCAGAACCTTCAAGAATTCCTGCAGCTGAGATTCCCACCGTTGCTGCAGGTTCCTGCAGGGTTCCGGGGTTGCTTTCTCAGGATCAGCCCTCTCCCAGAAATCCTGGATGCGGCCTGTGGGAATCAGGCGGGAGCCCGGGCCCACTCCCTTCTCTTTCGTGGCCCCCGCCAGGAGGCGTTCTCCCATCTGCCTCCCTTTCCCTTGCTCGGCCTTCAAAGGACTCGGAGCCGATTTCTCCCTGAGCTCTGCCGCCATTTTGTTTCTCTGGGCTACGGCCGACTGGATCGATGCTTCTGCCCGGTGATGGCAACGCTGCCCCTGTCTCAAAAGAAAATTGGCATGGAGATCAAATCCACAGCCATCTCAATGCCAACAAGCTTCCCCCCCTGCCCCTCACCCCCGCAAAACAAATGGAGAACATCAGATAGAATTTGAGACAAAAGCCTGTAATAGAAGTGACTAGGCCAGTGATGGTGAACCTTTTCGGCACCGAGTGCCCAAAGCGGAACACACACGGGCCCGGCAGAGCGCTGAAAACTAGAACACCAGCTGGCCGGTACACGAATACCAGCTGGCTGGCATGCTTGCGGGCACCAGAAACAAGAAGAGGAGCTGGCGACAGTGAGCATGTCCACAGAGGGCTCTGCGTGCCACCTCAGGCACACGTATCATAGGTTCGCCGTCACCAGACTAGGCAGAAGCCTGGCATCCACTCAATTCCTTTTTCTTAAAAAAAAAAAAAAAAAAGCTTTGTATTACCCTTCCCGTTATGATAAACTGTTCTGCCCCAGCTACAGACCCCAAAGAACGCAGCACACACAAAGTCCGTTCAAACCTTAGTTTACTGAATAAACCAGTCTTTTACAACAACGGCTGTTAATTAATTGTATTAACAGCCGCCAAGAATTCAAAGAAGAATAACTGAAAACTTACTATGGTTGGCAGAATGCCCAGAAGCAATTTGCAGGAAGCTGATAAGATAAGCAAGACAAGACACGAAGGTATGTGAACGAAGTTGTTCCCTGCAAATTGCTTCAGTTGGCGTTCCTCCTTAAATAGGCTAAGGGAGTGGCCAATTAGCCCCAAGCCTTACTCTCGAGGAGACCTCCTCCTGCGAAGCCACTCCTGCCTTTTGGCAGCTCTGCGCACCCGTGCATCGAGAAGAGGCTCCTCCTCTTTGTCCTCTTCACTTAAGGGAGCTTTTGGAGGTTCTGAAGGCTGAGTCCCCGCCTCTGGCACATCTTCTCCAGCCTCGTCATTGTCCGACTCAAGTGCCAGCTGCACAGGCTGCTGGCGCAGCACCACACCAGCCTCCTCACTGTCGGAATCAGCTACTAGCTGCACAGGCCGCTGACAGGCCACAACATAGACTTTGCCACCTAGGGTGCTGGGAAACTAACCAAGGAGAGTCCCAAAGGTGCTTTTTCAGGAGGCAACTGGACTTTTGTTTTTCCTTGAAGATGTTTCGCTTGTCATCCAAGAAGCTTCTTCAGCTCTGACCGGATAGTGGGGAATGGAAGAATATATATTCCTTGCAAACAGCTGGTCATTTGTGTTCTTTTTAGAGAGTCGTTGAGGCACTTGGAGGTTTATCTGTGTCCTCAGGGTCACCTGAGTGGTGCAAACGGTTCCTCTAATCTGCAATTTTTTTCTGGAAACCCATTCATATAAACCTCCAAGGGGCCTCAACGACTCTCTAAAAAGGATGCAAATGACCAGCTGTCTGCCAGGAATATAAATCCTTCCATTCCCCACCATCCGGTCCGAGCTGAAGAAGCTCCTTGGATGAGAAGTGAAACGTCTTCAGAGAAAATCCAGTTGCCTCTTGAAAAAAGCACCTTTGGGACAGGGGTGGATTCTAAAAATTTTTTACTATCTGTTCTGTGGGCGTGGCTTATTTTGTGGGCGTGGTTTGATGGTCATGTGACAATTCTTTAGGATTTAGCAGAGGTACTGGTCTACCAAGCTTTTATTTATTTATTTATTTATTTTATTATATTTCTATACCGCCCTTCTCCTGCGGGACTCAGGGTGGTGCACAGCCGAGATAAAACATAACATATAAAATTTTAAAAAAAGTTTAAAAACAATTAAATAATTTCGGCCCAGTAATTAAAATAACCCAATTAAAACCAAATTCAATTTTAACTGCTTGTAGAGCTGTACCGGTCTACCCATTTGTTTTTAGAGCCTCCCGGTCTACCACCACACTGCCTTTTAACACTGATCAGCTGTAAGGCGGCCCTTTGAAGCCCCACGACAAGAGTTTAAACAGTTTTTTTCCTTCTAGCCAATCAGCTGGGAGGGCCCAGCTCCCGAACAAAGAGAACCGGTTCGGTGACGTCATATCGTCACTGCTACCGGCTCGGCTGAACCGGGAGGAACCCACCACTGTTTTGGGACAACCATGACCCGAATGACTGAAAATCTCCACAGACCTCCAAGGCCCCTTCCCACTCTGTTGTTCTGACAACTGCCTTGCAAGGTAGGTTGGCTGAGAATGTACCACAGCTAAGGAGAGACATGAACCAGGAGGCCCTCCTTAGCGCTAATCCAACCACCTTTCGGAGATGATGAAACTCTTGAGGTTCACAAACATTCAAAATGGGGGGGGGAGAGAATTGTGTAGCTGTTCTGACCCACCCCCAAAATTCAAAGCCCAGGTACTGGCTTTCCACCTTTGTATTTTTCAAGAGCTTGAGGGGAGCATAGCTACCATTTGTCGACAGAGATTTGAGACTCCAGAGGTTGTGAATGCTCCAACACTGGAAGTTTTTAAGAAGAGATTGGACAACCCTTTGTCTGAAATGGTAGAGGGTTTCCTGCCTAAGCAGGGGGTTGGACTAAAACAGGGGTGGGCAACTGTGGCCCTTTTACAACCTGTGGACTTCAACTCCCAGAATTCCTGAGACAGCCAAGCTGGCTCAGGAATTCTGGAAGTTGAAGTCCACAGGTCATAAAGGGGCCATATTTGCCCAGTCCTGGACTGGACCTCCAAGGTCCCTTCCAATTTGTTGCGTTCTGTTCTATTCTTTCCTACTGTACAGTACTGTACTGTACTCAGTCAACCAGGTCATGGTTGTCCCAAAGATGCTTTTTTTTTTTTCCAAAAGGAAACTGGACTTTCTTGGTTTTTCCTTGAAGACGTTTCGCTTCTCATCAGTTCTGAAGAAGCTTCTTGGATGAGAAGCGAAACCTCTTCAAGAAAAAAACAGAAGTCCAGTTGCCTTTTGAAAAAGCACTTTTGGGACATAGCTGCCTTTTTTTTTTTTTCTTTCCTTCTCCTGGGAGTATCCCAACCCTCAGAACAATTCTGCCTCTCTCGATTGCACGGCTCTCTCCAAGCTGGGCAACTTTGTAAGACTTGTGGACTTCAACTCCCAGAATTCCCCAGCCATCATACTCAACTCTGGGAGTTGGAAGTTCACAAAGTCTTGAAATCTGTTAGCTGGGGAATTCTGGGAGTTGAAGTCCGCCAGGCTTAAAGTGGCCAAGGTTGGAGACCCCCTGGTTTAGAGTTTGTCTCAAAATGGGCTGAATGAAATGAAAGAGCAGCGCTCTCCAAACATGGCAACTTAATAAGACTTGTGGACTTCAACTCCCAGAATTCCCCAGCCATCATACTCAACTCTGGGAGTTGGAAGTTCACAAAGTCTTGAAATCTGTTAGCTGGGGAATTCTGGGAGTTGAAGTCCGCCAGGCTTAAAGTTGCCAAGGTTGGAGACCCCCTGGTTTAGAGTTTGTCTCAAAATGGGCTGAATGAAATGAACGAGCAGCGCTCTCCAAACATGGCAACTTAATAAGACTTGTGGACTTCAACTCCCAGAATTCCCCAGCCATCATACTCAACTCTGGGAATTGGAAGTCCACAAAGTCTTGAAATCTGCTAGCTGTGGAATTCTGGGAGTTGAAGTCCACAAAGTCTTGAAATCTGCTAGCTGTGGAATTCTGGGAGTTGAAGTCCACAAAGTCCTGAAATCTGCTAGCTGGGGAATTCTGGGAGTTGAAGTCCTAAAGTCTTGAAATCTGCTAGCTGGGGAATTCTGGGAGTTGGAAGTCCACCAAGTCTTGAAATCTGTTGGCTAGGGAATTCTGGGAGTGGAAGTCCCCCAGGCTTAAAAAGTTGCCAAGGTTGGAGACCCCTGCTCTAAATTACAAGGTTCAGCAAGCTGAAACAACACCCCGCTCCCCCGCTTCCCTCCCCACACTCCAGGCTCCATCTTTCTTGGCTCTTCCAGATTTGGGGGCGGGGGTGGGGAGAAGAGTGCCCCACCCTCCGGAAGAAACCTGGAGACTTTGAAAGCCCTTCTTAAACAAACCACGACGGCCACAAGCCACGATCGGCAGCTTGCAAACCTTTGGTAGAACTTTTTCCACCTTGCTCCCCTGAAATCGCTTCGCGGGGGGGGGGCTATTGTTCTTTTGGGGGGGGTCCTCCCCTCCCCCCCACCTCGCCCCAAATCCCTTTTTTCCTCCTTTTTTCTTATCCTTTTAATTAATTATTATTATTATTATTTTTGCAAATGCTCATCGCTGCATTTCAGAAAAGGATGCCCCATTTTTTTTCCCCCTCTCCCCTTGTTTTTAACCTCCTGCAAGCGGACGAGCGGCTCCCTTTTTACCCCCTCCCCCAAATTCCCAGGATTGCTGCGAGCAGCTCGGCCTCTGCAAACTTCCACCAATCTGAACTCCCAACCCCGCCCTGGCCCTGGCCATCCAAGCCTGGGAACCCCGCCCGGGAGAAAGGAAAAGTCGGGCCACCTCCGGGCTCCCCGTCCGGGAAGGCGCCGCCGCCGCCGCCGCCCCGCTGCCCTTTTGCACTCACCCCGATCTCCCTCCCACGAGCTGGGAAATTCAAAGGCCACTTTCCCACGGGAGGCGGGGCCGGAAGTGACCGGGACTGTTTACATCCCGCCCTCCCTCGCCGCAACTTCCTGTCCTCTCTAGGAAGCGGGTAGGGCTGGGGTTGAAAAGGTGAAAAAGGGGGAGGAGGAGAGAGAGAGAGAGAGAGAGAGAGAGAGACGGTTGTGCTACTGTAACGGTCCAGAGGTCCCCAAACTTGGCTGCTTTAAGACTTGCGGACTTCAACTCCCAGAATTCTCCAGCCAGCTATGCTATGCTATGCTATGCTATGCTATGCTATGCTGGCTGGAGAATTCTGGGAGTTGAAGTCCGCAAGTCTTAAAGCGGCCAAGTTTGAAGACCTCTGCTGTAACCTCTCTTTTAAACTGTTTTTTCAAAACTTTTAAAATTTTTAAATTTTAAATTTGTCTTATGAATTTGGGGTGTTTTAAATTTCGTTTTCGGGGCCAATTATTTAATTGTATTTTAATGGTTTTTTAATATTTGTATTATATGTATTTTATTTGGCTGTTCACCGCCCTGAGTCCTTCGGGAGTAGGGCAGTGTACAAATTAAATTAATTAATAATTATTATTAATTAAATAATTATCAATTAATAATAATAATAATAATAATAATAATAATAATAATAATAATAATAATAATAATAATAATAATAACCACTTCAAACCTCCCCCCCAAAGCACATTGATTTCAAACCAGAGATTTTTTTATTAGGGATCTTACCAGAAACATATAACAGAGAATTGAGTTACCCGATTGTGAATGTATTGACAGCGGCTGGAATTGTGTTTGCTAAAAATTGGAAAAATGAGGAAATACCCAAAACAAGATGAAGTTATTAGGAAAATTATGGAATGTGCTGAAAGGAGCAAATTGACATTTGAAATTAAGAGAACAGCTAGAATTGTGTTTGCTAAAAATTGGGAAAATGAGGAAATACCCAAAACAAGATGAAGTCATTAGGAAAATTATGGAATGTGCTGAAAGGAGCAAATTGACATTTGGAATTAACAGAACAGCTAGAATTGTGTTTGCTAAAAATTGGGAAAATGAGGAAATACCCAAAACAAGATGAAGTCATTAGGAAAATTATGGAATGTGCTGAAAGGAGCAAATTGACATTTGGAATTAAGAGAACAGGGAGATAAACAATACTATAAAATAGGGGATTTATTTTAGCAATGGCTAGATAATAAGACATGGAAATGAAATAATATGAAATAGATGTTATAATACAATTTGTGGAAAATGATTTTCATAGGATGGAAATGCCATTGTTAAATGAATGATAAATGAGAATAATGATAGAAAGATATTAGATGTTAGATCGATAATACGAGAAATTAGAGAATTTGTAATTAGAGAATTTGTATGAGAGGAAGCACAAAAGGTTTGTAACCAACCGACACACTACTTGTAATTGGAATGGATGATGGATGTTTTTATGTTTTGTTTAAAAAATAAAAATCTTTTTTTTAAAAAAAAAAAAAAACCTTCCGCCCCCAACCTCTTTTAAAGGGATCTCACGGGACTGGAACAGCCCTGACTGAAACGGGTTAGGGTCTCCTGTTTGAGCAGGAGGTTGGACTAGATTACAAGGTTCACTTAACAATTGTGTCAAAAAAAGGGCGTAAAACACGGCAAAACTCACAACAATTGCCTTGCTTAGCAATTGCAGTCGTAAGTCAAGGACTACCTGTACTCCATATCTATGTTGACATAGGTGTCTTAGCATTATGAAGAACCACACAATGGATGTGGTTGCTCAACCAGCTGCAAATGCCTCTGGCAGTTCGATTCACTCGCAGGAGCCTGAGTGGTGTAGGAGGCTAATGCCTCCTACTAAGGCAGCATTTAGCATCCAGCTGCCTGCAATTATTGCGAGTTCAATTCTCACCAGGCTCAAGGTCGACTCAGCCTTCCATCCTTTCTAAGGTGGGTAAAATGAGGACCCGGTTTGTGGGGGAAATAAGATGACTTTGTATAAAATATACAAAAGTATGAAGGCTATTGCTTAACGCATTGTAAGCTGCCCTGAGTCTCCGGAGAAGGGCAGCATATAAAAATAAATAAAAAAAATAAAAAAATGGTTCCATTTTATCAAGGAAATGGTTACGGCCAACTTCATCAAATACGGTACAGAAATCTAAGTATACCCTATCGGCCATATTCATTCATTCATTCAATCAATCAGTCAGTCAATCAATCTATTAATCAGAACAGAGCTTAAGGGACCTTGGAGGTCTTCTAGTCCAACCCTCTGCTTAAACAGGAGACCCTATAGCAGAGGTCTTCAAACTTGGCAGCTTTAAGACTTGTGGATTTCAACTCCCAGAATTCTCCAGCCAGCATAGCATAGCTGGCTGGAGAATTCTGGGAGTTGAAGTCCCCAAGTCTTAAAGTTGGCAAGTGTGAAGACCTCTGCTATAATCCCTTCAACCCACCCACCCCCACCTCTTTCAAAGGGATCTCATGGGATAGGAACAGCCCCCTGTCTGAAATGGGATAGGTCTCTTGCTTGAGCAGGATGTTGGACTAGATTACAGGGGTCTCCAACTTTGGCAATTTCAACTCCCAGAATTCCCCAGCCAGCTTTGCTTAAAGTTGCCAAGGTTGGAGACCCCTGGACTAGAAGACCTCCAAGGACCCTTCCAACTCAATTGATCGATGATTGATTGATAGAGACTTGGCTGGCTGGGGAATTCTGGGAGTTGAAGTCCACCCATCATATAAAGTTGACAAAAACACCAATTTTAGGAGTGGGGAGACTTTCTGGTGCAGATAGTCAATAGTACAATATTTATATTAATCAGAATAGAGCTGGAACGGACCTCGGAGGCCTTCTCACACCCTGGTCAGCGCTTCTTTATTCTCCTGCCGTCAGGAAGGAGATATAGAAGCCTAGGCAGCTGCACAAATAGGCTGAAGAACAGTTTTTATCCATGGGCTGTCAGGCTCCTGAATGGAAAATAACTTTACAACAACATAGTACGATTGACTTGCGGGGCCGGTGCAATGTGCAATAAATTCACATGGTGCAGTAGGATTGTGTGTTTGTTAGTAGGATTCACTGGGTTAGGGATTTTTCTTTTCTTTTACTGTCTTTCACGGTGAGTTGTATTGGGTTGGGGGGATGCACGAAGGGAAGCTCAGACAATCTCATTGTATACACATTGTACTCTGACAATAAAGCAGGGGTGAAATCTACTTACCTTCCCAACCAGTTCCGAAGTGCAAGCGTGTTGCGCACGCACTTCCTTTGCTCACATGCACACGCAAATCACATGTGCACACGGACCCTCTGCGCATGTGCAAAACCTGTGCATGCGCAGGGGGTAAAAAACAGGTTACTTCCTGGGTAAAACCAGGAAGTAACGACAACCAGGCGGGTGGGTAGAGCCTCGCACGGCCATCGCTACCAGTTCTCCGAACCACTGGTTTGACTAAACCGGTCTGAACCGGGAGCATTTCACCCCTGCAATAAAGGTTTAAATCTGAATTTTCTAGTCCAGCCTCCTGCTCAAGTAGGAGATGCCCTATGCCTATACCATTTCAGATAGATGCCTGTCCAGTTTCTTCTTAAAAACCTCCAATGATGAAGCCCTCACAACTTCTGGTGGCAAGCTGTTCCACTGTTTAATTGTCCTCGCTGTTAGGATATTTCTCTTTAATTCCAGGTTGCTCATTGTTTCTTGTCTTGCCCTCTGGTACTTTGGACAATTTTGACCCCCGTTATTTATTTATTTATTGATTGGTTCGATTTATATGCCGCCCTTCTCCGGAGACTCAGGGCAGCTTACAATGCGTGAAGCAATAGCCTTCATACTTTTGTATATACCTGCTTAGTAGGGCTTTCGGCCCCCCCTAAGCGGTGTTTTTTTTAATACAAAGTCAGCTTATTGCCCCCACAATCTGGGTCCTCATTTTACCTACCTCGGAAGGATGGAAGGCTGAGTCAACCTTGAGGCAACCTCTTTGTGGCAACCTCTCAAATACCGCAACACTGCTATCATGTTCCCCCTCGTCCTTCTTTTCTCTAGACTGGCCATACCCAATTCCTGTGACTGTTCCTCATGATTTAATCTCCAGGTCTTTAATCATCTTAAGTTGCTCTGCTTTACACTTTTTCCCAAAGTCTCAACATTTTTTTTTTTTGTAATGTGTGGAGAACAACGCCCTCTTTTCAGAATAACAATTTTACTAAAAGGCTTAAGCTATTGTGCACTTCTCTTTTTTTTTTTGTACAAAATGCCAGGAAAGATTGCCCCCAGTCTCCTGATTTTTGGCTACCGTGCATCAGTGATTCCCAACTTGAGGACTTCAATTCCCAGAATTCCTAGCAATGGGCACACTGCCTGAGGTATTCTGGGAGTTGAAGTCCACCCATCCCACCATGGCCAGGAGTGGGAAAACTGGTCTAAAATATGAACAAGGCTCTCCTCGGACAATGCCTCCAAAGAGTTAAGTGAACAGAGAGTTGGTTTGCCAGAGACGGCCGGAAATGTACTAAGAATTTCAATAAAAAGTGGAAGGGAGAGAAAAAGGGATGGAAAACAAATCTAGCATTTGAATTTGCCCTCTCTTCTCCCCGGCTTGAACATCATCCATCACCAAGGCTGTTGATCTGTGAAAAGTGCTTTTAATCTGCATTTCTTTGCTTGAGAAAAAGAGAGGGGTTCAAAGAGAAATCCCAGAATATTATCCTGAGCTTTTCTTAATGACTCTTTTTTCCTTCCTCTTTAGACTTAACTTCATCTCGGGTTTCATTCTGAGACAGATCCTAGCTAAACCATGTTTGAGCAACCCTGGAGGCCTTCCTGCTTGACTTAGAAGAAATTTCCATTAGAAGAAGTTCTTAGAAGAAGTTCAAGGAGTTGTTTTGCAAGGTAAGAGACCAACGTCTGACAAAACAATAAATCTTTGCTTGCCTGCAGCTGGCATGGGACATTTTTGCCCAGCCAAACCACACTCCTTATCCTGAAGACCTGGACTGCAGCTCCCATCATTAGCTGGCATGGTTGTGCTGGTTGGGGATAATGGGAGTTGTGGTTGTGTAGAAGTGATGCACCATATGTGATTTGTGGTATGGACCCTTTGCAGGGTGCTGAGCTCTGGAAGGTGGCGGCTAATGGATGATTTGCTTGCAAAGTATATTCTGATTTACTTAGTCTTTTGCCTGGAAGTTCACAATTAATAATTTGAAATAACTTTTTATGGATTCTGCCCACTTTCCTATTATGCTTATACCAGGGGTGAAATCCAGCAGGTTCTGACAGGTTCTGGAGAAGCGGTAGCGGGAAATTTTGAGCAATTCGGTGAACCGGCAATACCACCTCTGGCTGGCCCCAAAGTGGGGAGGGAATGGAGATTTTGCAGTATCCTTCCCCTGCCACGCCCACCAAGCCACACCACGGCCTACCAAGCCACAGAACCAGTAGTAAAAAAGTTTGGATTTCACCACTGACTTATACTCATAGTGTTATTGTTGTTTTATAGTTTGTGTTGGAGAGGTTGTGATTTTAAAATGTTGCCATGCTTTTTTCCCCCTAGCTGTAGCTTTTTGTGGATAATATGAATAGCAGCTTTGCTGGGTTACTATTAAAGCCATTGTTGTTTTAATATCTGAATGGCATAGGCCAAGTTTCCTGCCTGAGCAGGGGGTTGGACTAGAAGACCTCCAAGGTCCCTTCCAACTCTGTTATTCTAGTCTATTATTGAATAAGAAAGATGATCTTGATGGAGATATGCAGAAAGCCTAATCTCAATAAAAGGGGCTGAAACATTTTTGAGGTCCACAACAACAATACAGGTAGTCCTCAACGTACGACCACAACTGAGGCCAAAATTGATGTTGTTATTATTATTATTATTATTATTATTATTATTATTATTATTATTATTATTATTATTATTATTATTATTATTATTATTAATTCAATTTATATACCGCCCTTCTCCTGGTGGACTCAGGGCGGTGCACAGCCAAAACTAAAATACATAACAATACAAAATTTAAAATTAATTAAAAGAATTATATACTTTGGCCCGAATTAAAACAGTGCGAATTAAAACCCATTAACAAATTAAAACTAAACAATTAATACCCATTAAAAACTAAAAAAGGGGGGCGGGGTTCACGCCAGCCCTGCTTGCTGGAAAAGAAGAGTTTTCAGGGCTCGGCGAAAGACCCGAAGATCCGATATCCTTCTTATCTCCGGGGGCAAATCGTTCCAGAGGGCGGGGGCTGCCACAGAGAAGGCCCTCCCCCTGGGGGTCGCCAGCCGACATTGCCTGGCCGACGGCACCCTGAGGAGTCCCTCTCTGTGGGAGCGTACTGGACGGTGGGAGGCTATCGGCGGCAGAAGGCGGTCCCGCAAGTACCCAGGTCCTATGCCATGGAGCGCTTTAAAGGTGGTAACCAACACCTTGAAGCGCACCCGGAAGACCACTGGAAGCCAATGCAGCTCACGCAGGAGAGGTATCACATGGGAGCGACCCCTCGCTCCCATAATCCCCCGCGCGGCCGCATTCTGCACCAGTTGGAGCTTCCGGGTACTCCTCAAGGGGAGCCCCATGTAGAGAGCATTACAGTAGTCCAGGCGGGAAGTGACGAGTGCCTGAGTGACTGTGCGTAAGGAATCCCGATCCAGAAAGGGACACAACTGGCGAATCAGGCGGACCTGATAAAAAGCCCCCCTGGCCACGGCCGTCATATGCTCTTCTAAAGACAGCCGTGCATCCAGGAGGACGCCCAAGTTGCGAGCCCTATCCGTGGGGGCCAATAACTCGCCCCCAATAGCCAGCGATGGTACCAGCTGGCTATATCGGGACGCCGGAAGCTACAGCCACTCGGTCTTGGAAGGGTTGAGTCGGAGCCTGTTACTCCCCATCCAGATCCGCACGGCCTCCAGGCACTGGGACATCACTTCAAGGGCATCGTTGGGATGGCCCGGGGTGGAGATGTACAGCTGAGTATCATCAGCGTACTGATGGAACTCCACCCCAAAGCCACGGATGATCTCACCCAGCGGCTTCACATAAATGTTGAACAGAAGGGGCGAGAGGACCGACCCCTGAGGCACCCCACAAACAAGGCGCCTCGGGGTCGACCTCTGCCCCCCTGCCAACACCGACTGCGACCGGTCAGAGAGATAGGAGGAGAACCACTGCAAAACAGTGCCCCCCACTCCCAACCCCTCCAACCGGCGCAGCAGGATACCATGGTCGATGGTATCAAAAGCCGCTGAGAGATCTAACAGGACCAGGACAGAGGAACAACCCCTATCCCGAGCCCTCCAGAGATCATCCACCAACGCGACCAATGCCGTTTCCGTGCTGTGCCCAGGCCTGAAGCCGGACTGGAGCGGATCCAGATAGACAGCTTCATCCAGGTACTCAGGAAGCTGTTGCGCCACCACACTCTCAACAACCTTCGCCAAGAAGGGAAGGTTGGAGACCGGACGATAGTTAGCCAAAACAGCCGGATCCAGAGCAGGCTTCTTGAGGAGGGGCCTCACCACCGCCTCTTTCAAGGCGGACGGCAAGACACCCTCGCTCAAGGAAGCGTTGATAATACCCTGGAGCCAGCCTCGCGTAACCTCCCGGGAGGCCAGCACCAACCAGGAGGGACACGGGTCCAATAAACATGTGGTCGCGTTCAGCCGCCCCAGTATCCTGTCCATGTCCTCGGGAGCAACAGGGTCGAACTCCTCCCAGATGGCAGTCTCAAGACCGACACCCATCATCCCGTCTGTACCTACCCAGTCAGAGACCAAGCCTTCCCGAATCTGAGTGATTTTATCGTGCAGATACTGAACAAAATCCTCGGCACGACCCTGCAAGGGATCCTCCCGCGCTCCCAGATGAAGGAGGGAACGGGTCACCCTAAACAGGGCGGCCGGGCGATTATCTGCCGATGCGATAAGAGCGGAAAAATAGTTACATTTTGCCGCTTTTATCGCCACTAGGTAAGTCTTAATATGAGATCTTACCAGTGTTCGGTCGGATTCGGAGCGGCTAGATCTCCAACTGCTCTCTAGGCGTCTTTTCTGGCGCTTCATCCCCCTCAGCTCCTCGGAGAACCAAGGAGCCAGGTAGACTCGGCGACAGGTCAGAGGCCGCACAGGCACGACTCGGTCCAAAGCATCAGCAGCCGCCCTATCCCAGGCGGCCACCAGATCCTCAGCCGAGCCATGAGTCAGAGTCTCAGGAAATGGCCCAAGCTCCGTCTGGAACCTATCAGGATCCATCAGGCGCCTGTGGCGGAACCATCTGGTCTGTTCCGCCTCCCTGCGGCGGGGTGTGGCGGTTAGAAAGTCAAGCCTAAGAAGGGAATGATCCGACCATGACAAGGGCTTAATCACTATCTCCCCTATCTCGAGATCATTCTTCCACTGCCCAGAGACAAAAATCAGATCCAGAGTGTGTCCTCCTATGTGCGTGGGTCCACAAATTAATTGGGTCAGGTCCATGGCCGTCATGGAAGCCATGAACTCCCGAGCCGCCTCAGACGCTTCACCGACAGACGGCAGATTAAAGTCCCCCATGACCATAAGCCTGGGGGTCTCCACCGCCACCTCGGCAATCACGTTGAGGAGCTCGGGCAGGGCCGCCGACACGTGGCAGGGAGCCAGGTACGTAATCAGCAAGCCCATCTGCCATCTGCCTGTTGCTAAGTGAGAAATTTGTTAAGTGAGTTTTGCCCCATTTTACGACTTTTCTTGCCACATTTATTGAGTGAATCACTGCAGTTCTTAAATTAGTAACACGATTGTTAAGAGAATTTGGTTTCCCCATTGACTTTTCTTGTTGCAAAAGGGATCATGTGATCCTGGGACCTGCAGCCGTCATAAATGTGAATCAGTTGTCTAGCATGCAAATGCAAATCACATGACCATGGGGATGCTGCAATGGTCATAAGTGGTGAAAAATGGTCACAAGTCACTTTTTTCAGTGCTGTTGTAACTTTGAACGGTCACTAAGCGAACTGTCGTAAGTTGAGAACTACCTGTATAACCTTTTGACTGGTTGCTTAGTAACCATTCAAAGTTATGATGGACCTCCTTGGGGGTACTTATGAGTGGAATTGGAAGTTCAAATTGTGGTCACATGACCACATTTTAGCCAATCAGCAACTGGATCACATTTATGGCCATTTATAGCCCCCTGTGTGGCATGTGATGGCGTTTTGCGATGGTTTTACCAAAAACTGGGATTTACTTCCCGTTTTCAGCCAAACAGCTCTCATACCAAAACCACAGCTTCACTTAATGCCCAGGGCGTTTGCTTAACAACTGCCCAAAAAAGATCATAAAATCAGGTGGGTTACTTGGCAATGACCAGGATGGGCAACCTCCATTACATTTGTAACTCAAGGACTACCTATAACAGTGATGACTAACCTTTTTGTCATCGCATCCCAAAAGTGGGGGGAGCGCGGAGGAGTCGCGCACGCGTGTGTGCCCACAACCATAATTCTATGTCCCGCGTCCCCCCGCGCATGCGTGTGCGACTCCCCTGTGCTTCCCCCACTTTTGGCACGTGATGGCACAGTGGGCTCAATAGGCCCATTTTTTGCGCTCCCCAGGCTCCAGAGCCTTTCTAGGAGCCTGGGGAGGGCGAAAACAAGCCTTACCCACCCACCCCGGAGGCCCTCCAGAGGCCGGAAACTACCCATTTGCTGACTTCTGGTGGGACCAGAAGGCCTGTTTTTCGCTCTCCAAATGCTCCAGAGCCTTTCTAGGAGCCTGGAGAGGGCAAAAATGGGCCTTCCCCCGCCCCCCGGAGGTCCTCTGGAGGCCGGAAACAGCCTGTTTCCCGACTTCTGGTGGGCCCAGAAGGCCCGAAAAAGGAGCTGAGCTCGCGTGCCCACCGATATGGCTCCGTGTGCCACCTGTGGCACGCATGCCATAGGTTCGCCATCACAGACCTATAACACAGATGGCGAACCTATGGCACGCGTGCCCAAAGTGGCACACAGAGCCATGTCACCTGGCATGCGTGGCATCGCCCGTTCTTCTTCCGTGTTTCTGGCGCGCATGTGCGCATGATGATCAGGTGGCCTTTTTGCATGCAGGCAGTGCTGGAAACTAGAAGATCTTCTAGCTGGTTTTCCGTTTTCCTGCATGAGTGTGCGCGCTGGCCAGCTGATCGTCATGTGTGCATGCATGCCAGAAACCCGGAAGATTAGCTGGCTGAAACCGGAAGTTCAGTAGCTGAAACTGGAAGCTCATTTTCGGGGGCCCATGTGCCCTGGGCAGCTCCTCTTCCGGGTTGTGGCCCAGATGCATGCGCGCGCCAGGGGTGGGTTCTAATTTTTTTTACTACCGGTTCTGTGGGCGTGGCTTATTTCGTGGGTGTGGCTTGGAGGTCATGTGACTAGGTGGGCGTGGCTAGCTGGTCAGAGTCATTTCTAGAAGGTCCTCGCACTTACGACCCGACTGATTTGTTTGCTTTTAACACTGATCAGCTGTAGGACGGCCCTTTGAAGCCCCGCGGCAAGAGTTTAAACAGTTTTTTTCCCTCTAGTCATCAGCTGGGACTCAGGAGGCAGCAATAGATTGGGGGTGGGACCTAATAAAAGGTAAGAATAACGTGGGTGGAGGGGTGAGGGGGGTGGGAGGGTGGGGGAGGAGAACCGGTTCGGTGACATCATATCGTCACCGCTACTGGCCCGGCCGAACCGACCGAACCGGGAGGAACCCACCACTGGCGCGCGCACTCCCTTTTCGGCACTTGGTGATGGTTCACCATTACTGTCCTATAGAGTTGATTTTTTTTTTTTGCTCTAGTTTAACAAATAGGCCTGACAATGGTTGTGTTTTTAGCTTCTACATCAAACCACCATTTGTCACCGAGAATCCATATAGACTGAGTGTATATTGGGTGTATACATCAACATTCCCAGGGACAAATATCCTTTTAGGAATCAGTCAACGTTTTATGGTGCTATACAGAGTTTCAAGTGTCTGAAAATGCTCCTTTCTACATGGAACATGTAGAGAGGATATGATTGGCCATGCAAAATGGTACATTATGTGGGCTAAGAGAACACATTCCTTGTGATAACTGGTTTCACACACTGTACTAAGTGATCGTTGTTTAATCATGGATTGTTGAATTACCCACTATGTGTTGGGTTTGTGCAACACACTAGTTAAGGATATTGTTGTGTTAACCAACCAGCAGAGCGTAGAGCACAGGGAAACGGTGCTGAGAGCAATGAATAAAATACATACAAACTGGTTTATCTAAGTTTTTTACTTTATAGTGAAAAACAATCTCATAGTTAGTTAGTTAGTTAGTTTATTATATTTGTATACCGCCCTTCTCCCGAGAGACTCAGGGCGGTGAACAGCCATGGTAAAAAATGTACAACAAAAATTAAAAGCTTATTAAAATAATTCAATCATTCGGCCAAATTTAAAATATCCAACTAAGATCATTTTAAAACCCCTTTCAAAACCCAATTTAAAAAACCTTTATCCTTCATAGGATAAATTATGATTAAAGATCATAGTCTTTAATCAATCCAAGTCTTAGCCAGTCAAATCAGTCCAGTGATACAAAAGTCTTCTTACCATACAAAACAGCAGTAGGTAATAAACAGCAGCACATACACGCTGGTAACAGATCACGATGGTAGCATATCCACCCACGATGATAGCATCTCCACACACGATGGTAGCATATCATCAATGACTACATTTCAGCTCCCTTCTTGCTTAACGCACTGTAAGCCGCCCTGAGTCTCCGGAGAAGGGCGGCATATAAATCAAATAAAAATAAAAAATAAAAATAGTTACAACAGAGCTTATCCAATCAGGATACAATGACTCAGCATTACAATGACGCAGCAGTACCTCTTAAAGTCATAGAATACATATTCATGTTAAAGTCATAGAACACATATATTGTCCATATATTGCCTGGACAATTTGTTAGGCATACACCATATCCTAACAACACTAAACTTGGCACTTTGTGTCTCTTTCCAGGAGAGAGCCTCAGCCCATGGTATCACCTGTAGGAGACTCATTGGCTTGACCTATCAGCTCGTTCAGATGACCCATCGCAAGACCAAAAGCTGGAGAGAAAGTTTTCTGTGACGTTGGCTGCTACGGAGAGGAAGAGCCAAATCAGCCTTGAGCCAAAAAAGCCGAAACAAAAATGACCGATAAGCTGAAAGAGGGACTTGACAAGGAAGAACCGATGGAGAAATTGGGACTAGGCCAAAAAACGCATCCCAGTTCCAACCATTTGGACCCACAGATTAAGGCTGAGCCGGGGGAAGGGCTATCCCAAGCTCCAGTACTGCAATGGCAGGGATCCCCAAAAAGGAAACGGGCCCTTTTATCCAACCAAAGCAAACCACAGCTGTCGGAGCCCCCCATGCTGCGGGAGGAGGACCTCAAAGTCTTTTGGGATGACTTGAAGAGGGGAGAAGAGGCTTGTTGGGGGGGAAGCAGACAGCCGCCTGGCCCCAGAGAAGCCAAGAAGGCCAATGGCAACCTCAGCGCCCAGGAGAATTATGGGAAAATGAAGGCGGCCATCTTGCGTGAGGAAGCCAGCTGCCAGGAGTTGCAGCGCCAACGTTTTCGGCACTTTTGCTACAAGGAAGCCGAGGGGCCCCGGGAGGCTTGCATCCAGCTTCGAGACCTCTGCCGTCACTGGCTGAAGCCGGAGAGGCACACCAAGGAGCAGATCTTGGAGCTGGTGATCCTGGAGCAGTTCCTGGCCATCCTGCCCCAAGAGATGCGGCGCTGGGTCCAAGACGGCGGAGTGGAGACTTGTGCCCAAGCGGTGGGCTTCGCCGAGGAATTCCTCCAAAGGGAAGACCTGAATCACAAAGACGAGGTGAGGATGAGCAGTTGTGAGGAGAGAAAGAAAAGGAGTTCCATAGTTTAACCCAATCCACTACTAGGATTTACATTTTCATGTATTAACTGGAGGCTAAAACATATGAAGAACGGTTGCAGGAACTGGGTATGTCTAGTTTAATGAAAAGGACTAGGGGAGACATGATAGCAGTCTTCTGATATTTCAGGGGCTGCCACAAAGAAGAGGGAGTCAAGCTACTCTCCGAAGCACCTGAAGGCAGGACAAGAAACAAGAGATGGAAACTAATCAAGGAGAGAAGCAACGTAGAACTAAGGAGAAATTTCCTGACGATGAGAACAATTAACCAGTGGAACAGCTTGCCACCAGAAGTTGTGAATGCTCCAACACTGGAAGTTTTTAAGAAGAGATTGGACAACCATTTGTCTGAAGTGGTGTAGGGTTTCTTGCCTAAGCAGGAGGTTGGACTAGAAGACCTCCATGGTCCCTTCCAACTCTGTTATTCTTTTGTTCTAAAACTCTATCACGTGCATGAGAAATATTGGTCTCTCTGATTGTTTGAAGTCTTACAGGCAGTCCTCGACTTATAGCCATTTGTTTAGTGACCGTTCAAAGTTACCACGGCAAAAAGGGACATGTCTTTTTTCACACGACCATTGCAGCATCTCCATGGTCACATGATCAAAATTCAGATGCTTGGCAACTGACTCGCATTTATGACGGTCGAAGTGTCCTGGGGTCACGTGATCCCTTTTTTGCGACCTCCTGACAAGCAGAGTCAATGGGCAAGCCAGATCTACTTAACGTCCATGTTACTAATTTAACAACTGCAGGGATTTGCTTAACCGCTGTGGCGAGAAAGGTCGTAAAATAGGACAACTGTCTTGCTTAATAACAGAAATGTTGCGCTCAGTTGAAGTCTGGGAGTTGAAGTCCGCCAGGCTTAAAGTTGCCCAGGTTGGAGACCCCTGCAGTGGAGTATCAGGTTGACTCTGAGAGGATGTTCTGCCCCCAATCTTCGGACCCCTTTTCTTGGAGCACTTTCCCCCTCCCCATTTTCCCCCCCATTAAACTAGAGATATCCAATTCCTGCAACCGTTCTTCATATGGCTTAGGACCTGGGTACCTACGAGACCGTCTTTTGCCACCAATAGCCTCCCACCGACCAGTTCGTTCTCACAGGGAGGGACTACTCAGGGTACCGTCAGTCAAATTATGTCGACTGGCGACTCCCAGGGGGAGGGCCTTCTCTGTGGGGGCTCCAACCCTTTGGAATGAACTGCCCCCTGAGATACGGAATATCCCTGATCTCCGTGCTTTCCGCCGTGCCCTCAAGACCCTGATGTTCCAACAGGCGGGGCTAAACATACGAACATGTGAATGATTTTTTAAATGTTATCTAATTCTGGGTTTTATTTAATTGACCAAACTAAGTAATGATTTTAATTAGCAATTTTATGATGTTTGTGTGTCTATATTTTTCTTGACTGTACACCGCCTTGAGTCCTACGGGAGAAAGGCGGTATAGAAATATAATAAATAAATAAATAAATAAATAAATAAATAAATAAATAAATAAATAAATAAATAAATAAATAAATAAATAAATAAATAAATAAATAAATATGTTTTCGCCTCCAGTCCCCTCATCATTTTTGTTGCTCTTCTCTGTGCTCTTTCTTTGCTTTTTTGCTTTGATTTCTTTCTCCATTTCAGGTGCCGGGTCCATTTGAAGACACATCTTGCAGTGTCCCCAAGGCCGGATGTGTCTCCTTTGATTTGCGCCAGACACAACTTACCAAAGATGAGAAAGATCACAGCATGGAAGGCAGAAATTACTGTGGTACGTGAGAGTCTACCCTGATGATTCTATTCTATTCTATTCTATTCTATTCTATTCTATTCTATTCTATTCTATTCTATTCTATTCTATTCTATCCTCCTTCTTCATACATCACATGTGTCAGGTTTCGAGGTCGTCTCAAATAAATTGCATTTCAAACAAAGTCTTTGAAGTAAAACTCCCATTTATTAAGCACGACATTCTGAATCCGACTCCAATTGCAGCCAACACTGACTTCCAGACCCAAAACCCTCCCTTTCCGTTCCCCACTCCCCTGCACTCATTGGCCATCTTCCAAGTCACTCTACCCCTATCTACTGCTCCAACTCAAAGGAATTTCCCCCCTCCCATCCCATCTCCTAGGGGATATTATCTCCAGGGAAAATAAGTAGGTGAAAAGTCAAACGTCCCTTTCCAGATGCCTCCGCTTCTTCTTCCTATGTCAGCACTAGAGTAAATGCAGCTTGAAGTGCTGACAACATGTTTATGTTAATAAGCTTTCTTGTCAAAAGAGGTTAACAAAGTTTATATATCTACATGCCTTAGCTAGCATCCTAGGCACAAGCTTAAATGGACTCCAGAGGATGGTAGAGGACAGGAAGGCCTGGAGGAACGTTGTCCATGGGGCCGCGATGGGTCGGACACAACTTTGCAACTAACAACCACAAACAGTGTCCCACTACAAAATTCAGACGCTTGACAACCGACTCATATTTATGATGGTTGCAGTGTCCTGGGATCATGGGATCATTTTTAGTGACCTTCTGACAAGTGAAGTCAATGGAGAACCCAGATTCGCTTGGCAACCGTGTTACTAACTTAACAACGGCAGTGATTGGCTTAACACCTGTGGCAAGAAAGGTCGTAAAATGGCCCAAAATTCACTTAACAACTATCAATTGTTGTCGTAAATCAAGGACTGCCTTTACTGCCTCTGCTTTAGGAGGAAAGGTGGCATTAAAAAAAAAAACATTTCACAATCACCACTACCACTACTCACTCCTTCCTTCCTTCCTTCCTTCCTTCCTTCCTTCCTTCCTTCCTTCCTTCCTTCCTTCCTTCCTTCTTTCCTTCGTTCATTCATTCATTCATTCATTCATCTCACTTAAGTGACTGCGGGCAGTTAAAGTTTTGTGGCTGTCAGTTCTATAGATTAACCATTGTATAAAAATATATGTTTGGGGCAGTCGTGAGATGCACTTACCTTCGCTACCGGATCGGAAATGTGAGCGTGCACGCCTCTTCTGCTCATGTGCAGAGGGTCAAAAATGGGACATAATGACATCCCGGCGGGTGGGCGGAGCCTCCCACCACCGGCCCTACCGGCTCGCGCGAGCTGCGTAGATCCTGCTGGATTTCATCGCTGGTTTGGGGTTTTCCCAGTCCTCCCAACATTCATGTAGTTTGTTTGTTTGTTTGTTTGTTTGAAATGTATTAAATTGAGATGCCGGCCATCTCACTGCTGACTGGCAGTTCGGTGAGGGGCCGATGGGGCTGTAGAATTTTGAAGAAAAAAAAAAACAGGTTTGCTCACTCCCTTTTTTTCCAGAACCGGTCATGGATTTATCTTTGTCTCTTTTTTTAGGAGACAGTGAGGAATCTTGTGAACGAGAGAGTTCTTCCACGGGAACTCAAAAGCATGCAGAGGCTCGCCAGGCACTGCCTGGAAGAGGGAGAAGCATTTCCTGGAGGAACGGAAAGCGTGAGAGCAGCCCGGTTCAAAAAGTTAAGATCCCTGTTTTGCCAGAGGACAAACCCTCCATTCGCATGCAACCAAGGTCCACTTTGGAAAATCTGGAGGGATGCAGGAAGGAGGAGAATAACCTTGGACGCAGTCCAGATGTCTTAATAGATACCAAATGTTGTAAGACCTTGGACTCTGCGGCCACCCCCAGCCAGAGGGTGCTCTTCCCTAACCTTCAACGTATCCTCAAGGGCGAGCAATCCTGCAGCTGTCTGAGCTGCGGGAAAACCTTCCATCACAGTTTGAGCCCAGCCGAATGTGGAGATGAGCCTTCGCAATGCTTGGATTGCGGGAAAGACTTGGTTCTTACGAAGCGGGAAAGTCTGGATCGAGGAGAGGAGCTTTACAGGTGTTTAACCTGTGGGGAAAACTTTACTCTCTATTCCAGCCTGATGAAGCACGAGAGGATCCACTCTGGGGAGGGATTGGGTCCTTCCGTGAGCAGCGGGCAAAGAGGAGATCTTTCCATCTTGGAAGAGCAGGTTTCAGGGGGAGAGAAGCCCTATCAGTGTCCAACCTGTGGGAAGAGCTTCAATAAGAGCTCAGCTTTTCAATTCCACAAGCAAATCCATACTGGGGAGAGACCCTACACCTGCGCCAACTGTGGGAAAAGCTTCAGCCAAAGATCCAATCTGATCTTGCACGAGAAAACTCACACGGGAGTCAAACCCTTCCGGTGCTCAGACTGTGGGAAGACCTTCCTTCGGAGCTCCGATCTGGTGAGGCACGAGATCACCCATACCGGAGAGAAACCCTACACCTGCTCGGAGTGCGGCCGCTCCTTCAGCCACAACTCGACTCTGATTGCTCACGAGAGGACCCACACCGGGGAGAAGCCCTACAAGTGTTCGGTCTGCGAGAGGAGCTTCCGGCACCACTCGGGCCTTATCAAGCACGAGAGGACCCACACCGGAGAGCGGCCATATGCGTGTCTGGCCTGTGGGAAGAGCTTCAGCCAGAGTTCGGGGCTTACGCTTCACTTGAGAACTCACACAGGCGAGAAGCCCTACTGGTGCTCAGTTTGTGGAAAAAGCTACACGCAGAGGTCAAAACTGACCAAACATGAGAAAACTCATTTGGTTGAGGTGGTGTAGTAGCTACTCAAGGAAGAGGATCAGTTTAGGGACTCCCGGATCTTGATGGTCCGACTTGGGGCTTGTTGGGTGTCAATAACAAAGCGTGTCAATAGCAAATATGTCTCGATGGATGGTTACACCCAAAGGCTACCCAAAAGTGGCTGTCATTAATTAGCAAAGATGATTGTGATTCTCGGGGCTCAAAGGAAGAAGAGTAGGTGGTTCTCAAGGCATAAGAAGAAAAGGTTTCCCATTAGGACAGATTTCCCCAACCTTTCCGGGTTGGTGGCCTGGAGCAGGGAGAAGGAGGCAGGGGTGGGATTCAGAAATTTTAGCAACCAATTCTCTGGGTGGGCGTGACTATGGTGGGTGTGGCCTACCCCGCCTCCTGCACCATGGTGGGGGGGAGACGTTTTTGCCCTCCCCAGGTTCTGGAGGCTTTCCTTGAGCCTCTGGGAGGGCTCCGGAGGCCCTCCAGAGGCCGGAAACAGGCCCATTTCCAGACGTCCAGAACTTTTTTGCCCTCCCAGAGCCTCCACATGGGCCCTGCACTTACCCGGCATCCAAAACGTGCTGCATGGAGACTCTTGGGAGGGGCGGGGTCAGCCAGTCCTTGCAACAATCGGTTCGGCGAACCAGATTAAAATTAATATCTGGTTCGCCTGAACCCATCCAAACCGGCTGAATCCCACCCCTGGAGGGAGGGGGGAAAGAGGGGATGGATAAACATTGGAAGTTTTTAAGAAGACGTCGGAACCATTTGTCTGAAGTGGTGTAGGGTTTCCTGCCTAGCAGGAGGTTGGACTAGAAGACCTCCAAGGACCCTTCCAACTCTGTTATTCTGTATTCTGATTTGGTGGAATAACAGAATTGGAAGGCATCTTGGAGGGCATCTAGTTCAATCCCGTGCTTAAGTAGGACACATTATACCATTCAGGACAAATGGCTGTCCTATCTCTTGTCAAAAAGCCTCCACAAATGGAATTGGACAAATGGAGCATCCACAAATTCTGAAGGCAAGCTGTTCCACTGATTTCATTCTTTTGTCAGGATGATCTTCTCCAGTTGATCGCTATTGGCTGGAAGTAAGTGCAAATAATTAATGGGACCTCCACCATCCCTCATTGTCACCTGGGTCACTTCCTCTCACAGCACCGAATCCTGGATCTTGTTCAACCCCTCAGTTACCATCTGTAATGAGATGGCGAAGAACCCCGCTCCGTAGAGCCCTAAACTGTCTATGCCCTTTATTCTCAAACTAATCTGAGATAACCAGGTACAATGCTTGATGCCTTCAGACCTTACTACAGGGTTAAGTACAGGTAGTTCTCAACCTACGACCACAAATGGAAGCTGCCCATTATGGCCATAAGTCGTGTCGGTCATAAAGAGGGTCATCATGTGTTTGATTCAATTTTATGACCTTTATTGCGGTCGTTGTTAAGCAAATCACCCTAGTCCAGGGATGGGCAATTGTGGCTCTTTTACAGCCTGTGGACTTCAACTCCCAGAATTCCTGAGACAGCCAAGTTTGGCTGTCTCAGGAATTCTGGGAGTTGAAGTCCACAGGTTGTAAAAGAGCCACAATTGCCCACCCCTGCCCTAGTCACAAAATGAATTTGCAGTCATTAAACAAACTAATTGTTCGTTACGGGGCATTTTTGCGGAAAACCAGAAGTAAATGATGTTTTTTGACAAAAACATTGTAAATTGTGGTCAGGTGACGGCAGGATGCAAGCAAACAAGGCTGGCTGAGGAATTCTGGAAATTGAAGTCTACGCATCTTCAAGCAGCCAAGGTTGAAAAAAAAAATTAGGCCGATGATAGGTTTTCCCCCATGATTTTCTCTTATGTTCTTGTTAAGAAGAATTTTCTTGGGTCTGATTTTTGTCAACCCAGTTACAAATAAACACAAATGGCAGCTGCTGGAAATAGAGTAATTTATTCATTCAACCACATACAGTGACAGAATATCAGAGTTGGAAGGGATCTTAGAGGTCTTCTAGTCCAACCACCTTTCCCCCCATCCAAGCAGGAGATTCTATATACCATTCCAGACAAGTGGCTGCCCAGTCTCTTCTTAAAAGCCTCCAGTGATGGAGCACCCACAACTTCTGGAGGCAAACTGTTCCACTGGATAATTTTTCTCCTTGTTAAGAAATTTCTCCCTAGTTCTAGGCTGCTTCTCTCCTTGATTAGTTTCCATCTATTGTTTCTTGTCTTTGGAAAATAAGTTGACCTCCTCCTTTGTGGCAGCCCCTCAAATATTGGAACGCTCTTATCATGTCACCCCTAGTCCTTCATTTCACTAGACTACACAAACCCAATTCCTGCAACCGTTCTTCATGTTTTAGTTTCCAGGCCCCTTAATCTTCTTAGTTATTTAAACCATTAAACAAAATTAAAAATAGCCTACATTGTTAGGGATGTACCATTAGAGATACATTATGACAAAGCAGGTTTGAGATTTAGATTTGCATATTGAGGTGCTCCTGCCCTGAGCTTTGATTGTGAGGTGTGTATATTAGATGTGTATATTTGGATTGAATACTCTCGAATTGGCCTTTTTTAGTCACACTAGATGCTGTTTTAGGACCTCTTTCCAGGGCATGATATCATAGTCTTTTGAGACTGAAGGATGCCAATGTCATATTTGGATGTTGCCCTGAGGACATGTGAAGTCTGGGAAGGACAATTGCCCTCAAATATATAAATTCTTTCCTAACATGTGGATTTATTAATAGTGGGTTGAATTGTGATTTCTCCTTATATTGAGAGGATTCTGGTGTTTTTGTTTTGTTTTTTGATGGAGCCAATGAAATGCTCTTAATTAATTTTAGTCCAAGTGTCAAATGCAAACCAAGAGGGTTTTTTTTTTCTGTATCTTTATTTCGAGGCTTGCTGGCAGATCAGAGTCTTTTAACTTCATTCGAATTCTCTGTTTATTATATATTGAAGAAAGTGGTGCGAAAGACTCAAATCCCAGCTTTTCAAACTGCTGAGCCTTCTGAACATTCAATCCAGCCAGGTGCCTTCAAAAATAAATAAATAAATAAATAAATCCATTCGCCCTCCTCCATGAAGCCAGCCTTCCCCAGCCTGGCACCCTTGCAAGTTGCAAACTCCAACGCCCATAACTTATAAGCACGATGGGTGTCGGAGTCCAACATACGTGTTAGGGGCCGCTCTATGTTATTCGGACCTGCCAGATCCCGAAAGAGGGGGATGCTGACAGTCGAGCCCGATTCCTAGAGAGATCGTACGAACGCCCGAACGAGGGGGGGGGGGGCGATAAAAGTGAAGGCCACCCAGTTCCTAGAGAGACCGTACGAACGCCCGAGCGAGGGGGGCGATAAAAGTGAAGGCCACCCCGATTCCTAGAGAGACTGTATGAACGCCCGAGCGACGGGGGGCGATAAAAGGGAAGGCCACTTCCTGTTCCTTCTCCCTTATACGTTCCCCCTCCTCGCCACTTCCTCTTCTCTCGTTCCCCCCCCATCCCCGCCCCCCCCACCCCTCCGCCGGCGCCCTTCCCATCGCTCCGGCGGAGGCTGGTCCGCCTGGCGGCATTTGCGATCGCCGCGGATTTTCGGAGAAGCGGCTTCCAAGACGCACCTTGCAGGTGGGGGTTGAGCGGGGAGGAGGCTCCGCCGTTTTTTTCCCCCGACGCTGATTTTTGCAGACAAAAGGAGCTTGGGGAGGAGGGGGGGGGGGCAGAGCCAGGAGGGTGGATGGGGAGGGGAGGGGCGGGAGCGCAGCTGCTGAACTGGGGAAAGAAGAGGGGGGGGAATGGGAGGGGTTTTTCCCCCGCCCCCTTTAAATGGAGAAGAGGGGAAACCCCTCCAAATAAAAGCTCCTTTTGCAACCTGATCTGAGCTCCGCAGAAGCAGAACAGATGTCAAAGCCTTTCCTTGCATGGAGAAAAAGGGGGGTGGGTGGGTGGGGGTTGCAGCCAAACCTTTGCAAACTGGGGGTGGGTGGGTTATTTTATTTTATTTTATTTTATTTTATTTTATTTTTATTTTTATTATTTTATTTTATTATTTTATTTTATTATTTTATTTTATTTTATTATTTTATTATTTTATTTTATTATTTTATTTTATTTTATTTTATTTTATTTTATTATTTTATTTTATTATTTTATTTTATTTATTTCATTTCATTTCATTTCATTGATTTGTCAGATTTATCTGGGTGCTCATTCTCTCTCACGAAGTGAACTCTGGGCGGGATCGGGATGCAAAATAGAAACCAGGAATTCAATCACTCCATTGCCAACGTTTTGTTTGTTGCAAAACCCCCATAGCAACCATAGAAATACATTTCAGTAGCAATCAAAAGCAATTTTCCTGATCAAACAACCGGTGGGAAGGGCTTGCCTTGGGAAGTTGTGGCTGCTCCATCACTGAAGGCTTTTAAGGAGAGATCTTGGACAGCCATTTAACAGAGTTGGAAGGGACCTTGTAGGTCATCTAGTCCAACCCCCCCGCCCAAGCAGGAGATCCTACACCATTGATTGATTGATTCATTGATTGATTGATTGATTGATTTGATTTATATGCCGCCCTTCTCCGGATACTCAGGGCGGCTTATAATGTGTTAAGCAATAGCCTTCATACTTTTGTATATACCTGCTTAGGGCTTTCGGGGCCCCCCTAAGCAGTGTTCTTTTTTACACAAAGTTTATTGCCCCCACAAACCGGGTCCTCATTTTACCTACCTCGAAAGGATGGAAGGCTGAGTCAACCTTGAGCCTGGTGAGATTTGAACTTGCAGTAATTGCAGGCAGCTGGTGTTACTTAACAGCGCTTTCTGACAAATGGCAGTCCAGTCTCTTCTTGAAAGCTTCCAGTGGTGAATCTCCCACTTTTGAAAGCAGTTTCTGTTCCATGAGTTGATTGTCAGAAAATTTATCCTTATTTCCAGGTTGAATGTTCAGTTTCCATCCATTATTCCTTGTCTGGCCTTCGGGTGCTTTGGAAAATAGCTTGACCCCCTCCTCTCTTCCCTCCATAGTCTGAAATGGTATAATAAGGTCTCGTGCTTGGACGGGATGTGTGTGTGTGGGAGGGTTGGACTAGATGACCTCCAAGGATCCTTCCAACTCTGTTATTCTGTTATCCCTGTTAAATAAACAAGGAGAGGAGAGGAGAGGGGTTAGAAATATTACCAACGGGCAAGCTCCCAATGACAGGGGATCTCCAGCTTCCCCACACACCACATTTGGAGGGTTTTCTGGAAGGCCCTAAGGGTTGGAGCTGACCTTATCTGGGAGGCTGTGATGTTCCTGAGAATGAGTGAAAGGCAGATGGATGATTGACAGCTGTTCTATCCCCTCCCCACTTCCCCTGTTTTGTTAAGACCTTGCTGGGGTTGATGGTGCAGTGGACGAAAGGAAGGGACTTCTGCCCCTTTTGGTACATTACTGGGGTTCCAAGGTTGGACCCCCAGCTCTCACTTCAACTTCAGTTTGGCTTCTCAACCTTGAATGAAAAGAGCCAGAATGGACTTTGGGGAGGGCAAGCCAAACCCTCCTTGCTAAACGTGCAGATGTGCAGTGTTTGAAAAGAACAGAGGAGGCAACCCTTGGCGCCTGCAAGTTATCTTCATCAAAGATTTCTGCTCAAAGGCACCACTGCAAAAAGCTAATTGGGGATGGGTGCTTGCCAGTGCTTTATTTATCATAAATGACAGGGTTTGGTTTTTTTTTTCTTCCTGCCAAGCTGTGCAGTTTAAAGTGGAGCTTTTATCTTCTCTTTGCAATTATCAAAGAAACGCGTAAGGAGGGAAAACGCTTTGGGAAAAACACGTCTAGAATGTTCCTGCTGGAGTCTCAAGTCATTTGAAAGAAACCCACGGGTAACGATAATCCTCTTTCCCTTTCTCTTCCGCCGTCTGTCACGGAGTAGAGAAACTGAATAGCTGACGTGGTATTTTGGACTGAAGTTAAGATCTTTATTTGGATCGCTGGGTGTCTTTCCAAGTGAGAGTCGATCTCTAGAGCAGAGGTCTTCAAACTTGGCAGCTTTAAGACTTTAAGAGAAACTTGGCAGCTTTAAGAGAATTCTGGGAGTTGAAGTCCACAAGTCTTAAAGCTGCCGAGTTTGAAGACCTCTGCTCTAGAAGGTGGAAAAAAAAAACCTAACGATAGAAACAACTGAAGCGTTTGTTCACTTTCAGACGGCGATCAAAGAAATGAGTCGCCAAAATATGTATGTATGTGGGCTGAATTTCATCTTGTCACATAATAGAAACTGGTACTTGGACTGAACAGGAATTCTGTGCAATAGAAAAAGGAGGATTGATGGATTGATTAAACTGTAATGAGAGCCTGCCCCCGATCCAAATCAGGCTCGTGGGGGGGGGGGGGGGATCACAACCATTTTTAAAAAAGATGTATTTATTTAATTTAGGTAGTCCTTGACTGATGACCGCCACTGAGCTCAAGTTTTCTGTTGCTAAGCAAGACGGCTGTTAAGTGAGTTTTGCCTCATTGTATGACCTATCTTGCCACAGTTTAAATGCAGTTGTTTACTGACTGGCACGTAAGTGAATCTTGCTTCCCCATTGACTTCGCTTATCAGAAGGTTGCAAAAGTTAAATCATATGACCCCGGGTCACTCCAACTGTCATAAAATACATACCAGTTGCCAAGCATCTGAATTTTGATTGTGTGACTGTGGGAGATGCAGCAACGGTCATAAGTGTGAAAAACGGTCATCAAGTCACTTTTTTTCAGTGTCATTTGTCACTAAACAAATGATTGTAAGTTGCCTGTACAATGCAGAGGCGGTCTGACTCCAGATGACCTGTATATTAAATCCCAAGTACTTAAAACTGCCTTTATTGTAAGGTTACATTAAAAAAAGTAAAACCAATTTAGAAACAGATCATGAATAGAATAGAATAGAATTCTTTATTGGCCAAGTGTGATTGGACACACAAGGAATTTGTCTTGGTGAATACCAGTGGTGGGTTCCTCCCGGTTCAGTCCGGTTCGGCCGAGCCAGTAGCGGTGATGATATGACATCACCGAACCGGTTCTCCCCCCTGCCCTCCCGCCCCCACGTTATTCTTACCTTTTATTTGGTCCCACCCCCAATCTATTGCTGCCTCCTGAGTCCCAGCTGATGACTAGAGGGAAAAAAACTGTTTAAATTCTTGCCCCCGGGCTTCAAAGGGCCGTCGTACAGCTGATCAGTGTTAAAAGCAAACAAATGAGTCAGGTCGTAAGTGCGAGGACTGGTCGTAAGTGCGAGGACCTTCCAGAAATGACTGCCCAGCTAGCCACGCCCACCTAATCACATGACCTCCAAACCACACCCACAAAATAAGCCACGCCCACAGAACTGGTAGTAAAATAATTTAGAACCCACCCCTGGTGCATACGCTCTCAGTGTACATAAAAGAAAAGATGCGTTCATCAAGAATCATAAGGTATAATACTTAATGATAGTCATAGGGTACAAATAAGCAATCAGGAAACAATATCAATATAAATCGTAAGTGTACAAGCAACAAAGTTACAGTCATACGGTCATAAGTGGAAGGAGATGGGTGATAGGAACGATGAGAAGATTAATAGTAGTGCAGACTTAGTGAATAGTTTGACAGTGTTGAGGAAATTATTTCTTTAGCAGAGTGATGGCGTTCGGGGAAAAAACTGTCCTTGTGTCTAGTTGTTCTGGTGTGCAGTGCTCAATAGCGTCGTTTTGAGGGTAGGAGTTGAAACAGTTTATGTCCAGGATGCGAGGGGTCTGTAAATATTTTCATGAGCATCCAGAAGGCAAATTCTGTAAGGCAACAAAACATTCTAGACCCAAAGGTGTTTTTTTCAAGAGGCGACTTTTCTTGTTTAACAAGGAAGTCCAGTTGCCTCTTGAAAAAGCCCATTTGGGATAACCGTGAGCTGGATGACTAAGAATCTCCATAAAAAACATCCTAGACCTGCTTGGGTTCCTGGGGAATGCCGTTCCTGCGTTCAAAGTAATCCAGACAGGAATCCCAAAACCACAAGTTCTTAAAACTGCCTTTATTGTAAGGTTGCAATTATGGAATCTTGGAAGTCTGAAAGCATGTGTCCCTTCCATTGCCTTTATTTTCTAGAGCAGGGGTCTCCAACCTTGGCAACTTTACGACTGGTGGACTTCAATTCCTAGAATTCCTCAGCCAGCGCATGCTGGCTGAGGAATTCTGGGAGTTGAAGTCCACCAGTCGTAAAGTTGTCGAAGTTGGAGACCCCTGTACTAGAGAACTAGGAAGGGGCCCTTCTGTGATGCTCTCCATGCTCCCATTTCTTCTATGGGTTGAGAGGTGTCTTGTCTAACCATTGCCTAGGCTAGGGGTCTCCAAACTTGGCAATTTTAAGACTTGTGGGCTTCATGCTGGCTGGGGAATTCTGGGAGTTGAAGTCCACAAGTCTTAAAATTGCTAAATTTGGAGAGCCCCGGCCTAGGTCGGTGTTTCTCATCCTTGGCAACTTTAAGATGTGTGGACTTCCACTCCCAGAATTCATCCTGGTTTGGAATCGAACGAAGTCCCTGCATCTTAAAGCTGCCAAGATCTAGAAATACCGCAGCCCATCGTCCTGCTCCCAAGGTTATTCCATTAACATCTCAGCTGGTGGGTGCCTCTGGACGAGCACAATCAAGAAAAACGCAAGACGTTAACCATGAGATGCAAATAAAAGCTCATCGACATCTCACACGTTACGCTGATCACTCAATTATTAAAGGATTGTAGAGATCATCCTTAGGTTAAAGGGCCAACTACCGCCTCCTGCAGGAACAAAACGGTACTTTAGCTAAATGTCTACGGAGTTTCTCAAGTCATCCAGGTCATGGAGTTGAAGTCCACAAGCCTTAAAGTTGCCAAGGTTGGAGACCCCTGAGGTAAAGTACCAACTGAAGTTTCTGGTTTTTCTTTGAAGACGTTTCGCTTCTCATCCAAGAAGCTTCTTCAGCTCTTGACTTCCATTCCCCACCATCCAGTCAAAGCTGAAGAAGCTTCTTGGATGAGAAGTGAAACCTCTTCAAAGAAAAACCAGAAAGTCCAGTTGCCTCTTGAAAAAAGCACCTTTGGTACTTTATCTCAGGGGTCTCCAACCTTGGCAACTTTAAGGCTTGTGGACTTTAACTCCCAGAGTTCCTCAGCCAGCAAAGTTGAAGTCCACAAGCCTTAAAGTTGCCAAGGTTGGAGACCCCTGCTTTAGCTAGTTCTTAAAGTGACAGTAGAATGGGCCATCCCTACTTCCCAAGGGAGAGAATTCCACAACATGAGGGCACCTCTAAGAAGGCCCGTTGAGGGCCCACACCGCATTTGCCTCACTAGGAATGTGAATCTGCAACGGGCCCTTTCTCAATGATCAAGCAGACAGATTACAGGTAGTCCTCGTACTTACAGCCATTCGTTTAGTGACCGTTCGAAGTTACAGTGGCATTAAAAAAAGGCGACTTATGATCATTTTTCACACGACCCATTGCAGCATCCTCAGGGTCATGTGATCGAAATTCGGACACTTGGCCATTGAGTCATGTTTATGACGGTTGCAGTGTCCCCCCCCCCGCCGGGGTCATGTGATTCACCTGTTTGCCACCTTCTGACAAGACAGTAACAGAGTTGGAAGGGACCTTGAAGGTCATCTAGTCCAACCCCCTGCTCACTCAGGAAACCTGTACTAGGGATTTGAACCGCCAAACTGCCGACATTTCTGATGGACAAGTTCAGTGTCTTAGCCACTGAGCCACCTAGTCAACTCAGTGGGGAAGCCAGGTTCACTTAACAACCGTGTGACTAAAATAATGGCAATGATTCACTTAACCTCTGTGGCAAGAAAGGTTGCAAAATGGGGCAAAGCTCATTTAACGAATGTCTCGCATAGCCGCAGAGATTTTTGGACTCGATTGTGGTCGTAAAGTCGAGAATCATCGTTATAATCTCTTTGGAACGTCGCCTGATTCATCTTCCTTTGTTTTCTTTTTTAAATGAAGCGATCGGCTGGTGGACAGATGGACGACAATGAGGAAACCGTCGACGTGACGACTCCTGGATTCCTGGAACCATGTGTTTCCTTCCTAGAAACAGCCCCCGACATTTCGGATTTCCACAAAGTGGAAGGGATCTGTGAGATCCAACACGGCTCGGTGGGTCTGCCAAGCATGATCCCTGTGCTGGAAGAAGGCCATTCCGTCGAAGGGACGTCTTACATCTGCTCCGATTGCGGGAAGAGTTTCTGTAGCATCTCCAGCCTGATCAGCCATCAAAAGCGAAACCACTCAGGGGAGAAGCCTTACAAGTGCGCGGACTGCGGGAGGAGCTTCCACCAGAGCTCGGATCTCGTGAAACACGAGAGGATCCACACGGGAGAGAAGCCGTACAAGTGCACCGTGTGCGAGAAGCGCTTCAATCAACGCTCCTACCTGATCGTTCACGAACGCTTCCACACGGCGGAGAAGCCGTACAAGTGCTTCCTCTGCGGGAAAAGCTTCTGCTCCAACGCCCACCTCATGACCCATCAGAGGACCCACACGGGGGAACGGCCCTATCAGTGTCCCGAGTGTGGGAAGCGTTTCACAACCAGCTCCAACTTTGTCAACCACAAAAAGACCCACACGGAAGAGAAACCTTACAACTGCTCCCTCTGCGAGAAGAGCTTCAAACGCAGCTCGAACCTGATCCAGCACGAGAGGACCCACACGGGCGAGAAGCCGTACACCTGCCTCACCTGCGGGGAGAGTTTCGCTTCCAATTCGGGTCTCGTGAAACACCAGCGGAGTCACACGGGGGAAAGACCTTACAAATGCTCGTACTGTGGGAAGTGCTTCAGCCAGAGCATGATCCTCACCCAGCACGAGAGGACGCACACGGGCGAGAAACCCTGCAAATGCCCGGCTTGCGGGAAAAGCTTTCGCTCCAGCTCGGATCTCGTGAAGCACAAAAGGATCCACACTGGGGAGAAACCCTATAAATGTTCCCTGTGTGGGAAAAGCTTCACCACCAGTTCGGATGTGGTGAAGCACGAACGGACCCACACGGGCGAGAAACCTTACAAATGCGGCACTTGTGGGAAAAGTTTCAGCCAGAGCGCACACCTCATGCAGCACCAGAGAATCCACACGGGGGAGAAACCTTACTCCTGTCTGATTTGCGGCAGGTGTTTTACCTGCAGCGCGCACTTAGTGGTCCACAAACGGACCCACAAAGATGGGGAGGGGTTAAAAGTATAACTGTCGGTGTTGTCTCAGGCTGGCGGGTTCTGGGTTGTATTTACCGGCAGGCCTGCTGTGTGTTTACCGGCAGGCCAAGATGCTACTCGGCGACAAAACTAACCCCAAGTTTTGTTTGCTGCCACGAAGCCAGATGTCTCTAAACCTAACTAGAATCCAGAATAGAGGAGGGTAGAAAAAGTAATCTGTTTTTTTATTATGCATGGGAGGCAAAAAAGAAAGAAAATCGAGTTTAGGAGAGAAGCCATAATTTTTCCCACTCCAATCCAGACCGGATGGTGGGGAGGCGGAGTGTCTGGAGGTCGCTTTGGCAAAATTGGCGGTAAACCCGAGATGAATTTAACTGGATTACACTTGCCAAAACCCAGTATATTGTGATTTTCATGAATTATTATGTGTGGTTCCTTTGTAATAAATAGATGGCTGTTGGTTGTGTCTTTTCTTTTGGGCCTTTTTTTTTTCTTTTTTTTGACAAAGGCCTCAATCTTTGGGCTGTGCTGAGTCGGAAACTCTGAAATCGCAGATTTTACCCCCTGCCCTCCGAAATTGGAGTTCTCCTCAGCAGCTTTTGCAGGAGAGGTCAAAAAAAGCCAAAATGGCAGCCACAACTTTATAGAACAGGGGTCTCCAACCTTGGCAACTTTAAGACTTGTGGACTTCAACTCCCAGAATTCCTCAACTCAGTTGGCTGAGGAATTCTGGGAGTTGAAGTCCACAAGTCTTAAAGTTGCCAAGGTTGGAGACCCCTGTTATAGAATACAAGCCCTGCCTCTTTTTTTACGACTACAGATAGTTCTCGACTTTCGATCACGATTGAGCCCAACATTCCTGTTGTTAAGTGAGACATTTGTTAAGTTTGTTTAATGGCCATTCAAAGTTTCAACGGCACTGAGGAAAGTGACCTCTGACCCTTTTTCACACTTATGACCGTTAACGGCATCCCCATGGTCAACTGATTTACATTCGGATGCTTGACAACATATTTATGACGGTTACGGTGTCCCGAGGTCATGTGATCCCCTCTTGCGACCTTCTGACAGGCAAAGTCAGTGGGGAAGCCAGATTCACTTAACAACCGTGTTACTGACTGAGCAACAGCAGAGATTCACTTAACACACGCGGCAAGAAAAGTCGTAGAATGGGACAAAACTCACTTCACAAATTTCTCACTTAGCCACATAAAATGTCTGCGCTCAGTTGCGGTCGTAAGCCGAGGATTACCCGTACAGGTAATTGGTGTGAATTCAAATAGGGCGATACTGGATTTGCGGTAAGATTATAGACTGAACCTGAGTTGCGTTTAATGCAAAGCAAAATTCAGTGAGCGGGACACCTGAGTTTGGACAGCTGCCGCTGGGATTTTAGATGCTTAATTGTTGTGCATACAAAATGGTGAAAAGGACGGTTCCATTCCAGGAAAGCTCAAAAAAAGAAAACGCTCATTTTGAAGAACCAGAACGAGATACGGTATTTATTTATTTTATTTTATTTTATTTTATTTTATTTTATTTTATTTTATTTTATTTTATTTTATTTTATTTTATTTTATTTCTATACCGCCCTTCTCCCGAAGGACTCAGGGCGGTGTACAGCCTGATTAAAAGCACAAAGACAGACAAAATTTAAAAATAATTAAAATTATTAAATGATAGGCTCAATTTAAAACCCCAAATATAAAATCCCATTTTTAAAAACCCAATTAAAATCTTTACCTTGATAGCCCAGCCTGGCGGAACAACAAGGTTTTGAGGGCACAGCGAAATACACGGAGATCAGAGATTTTACGAATTTCTGGGGGCAGCTCATTCCAAAGGGCAGGGGCTCCCACAGAGAAGGCCCTCCCCCTGGGTGTCACCAGCCGACATGGTAGCTGCTACACTTTGGATATTTTTATTAAAATGTATTTATTTATCTCCTGCCTTTATTATTTTTACAAATAAGGCGACAAATGTATCCAACACACCTTCCAACCCGATGTATGTACGCATACAGCGACATATACATATACTGTACATATATAGACATACCCAATTCCAGCAACTATTCTTTATTTTTTAGCCTCCAGTCCCCTACTCCTCTATGATGCTCTTCTCTGCACTCTTTCTAGTGTCTCCATATCTTTTTTACCTCGTGGCGACCACGACTGGATGCAGTGTTCCAAGTGTGGCCCTTACCAAGGCATTATAAAGTGGTATTAACACTTCACGTGATCTTGATTCTATCCCTCTGTTAATGCAGCCTAGAACTGTGTTGGCTTTTTTGACAGCTGCTGCACATTGCTGGCTCATATCTAAATGGTTGTCCACTATATTAGCTTTAGTGACCGTTCATTTAATGACAGTTCCAATGGCACTGAAATAAGCAACTTACGACCATTTTTCACACTTAATGACCTTTGCAGCATCCCCGTGATCACGTGATCAAAATTCAAACGCGTGGCAACGGACTCATATTTATGACGGAGGGGTCAGGTGATCCCCTTTTATGACCTGAAGAGCAAAGTCAGCGGGGAAGACAGATTCACTTCACAAACTTGTCGTTAACAACTGCGGGGACTCGTTTTAACAAACGGGGGGGCAAGAGAGGTCGTAATATTAGGGCAACGTTCACTTAACAAAGGTTTCACTTAGCAACCGAGATTCGGGGCTCGGTTGTGGTCATAAGTCGAGGACTACCTGTACTACAGATAGTTCGGGTTTGTCCCAGAAGAAGGAAGCTGAGGAACTGGAAAGAAAGCTGAGGAGAATATCAAGGATGGTGGAAACTTCTGGAAAATATGCAAAGGGTGATCGGATTTCTCCTGTGGGTGTGGATTTATTATCCATCACACCCAGGAGTAGACAAGAACTATAAAATGGAAGTCTCCAGAATGACATCCAAGCTTTTGTAATGGGGGTCTCCAATCTTGGCAACTTTTAAGATTTGTGGGCTTCAACTCCCAGTCAGTTACTACTATGTAGTAAATTGGGAGGCCGATTAATTTAATTTATTTTTAGTTATCTTAACTTTTATATTATATGTTATTTTAATTTTCGGCTGTTCACCGCCCTGAGTCCCTTCGGGGAGAAGGGCGGTATATAAATTCAATAAATAATAATAATAATAATAATAATAATAATAATAATAATAATAATAATAATAATAATAATAATAATTGAGCAAGTTTCCACATATACTGTACCTGTGCATTTGGTTTTTCTTGCCTAAATGTAGAACCTCCTTCAAATAAACCAGAAACATTAATCAAAGCCAGTTCTTGTTATTGAAAATACTACCCAAAGAGGCTCCTTTCTTCTTCCCATCACCATTGTAACTTCGACCAGTTGCTAAGTGACCGATTGTCTTTGACTTACAACCATTCATTTAATGGCTGTTCAAAGTTACAACCGCACTAAAAAAAAGTGATTCATGACTGCTTTGCACTTATGACCGTTGCAGTAGCCCCATGGGCACATGATCAAAATCCAGGTATTTGACAACTGACATGTATTTATGATGGTTGCAGTGTTTCCAGGTCATGTGATCACCTTTTGCGACCGTCTGACAGGCCAAATCAACGGGGAAGCCGGATTCGTTTAACAACTGCATTACTAACTTAACAACTTCCGAGGATTCACTTAACAACTGTGGCAAGGAAGGTCATAAAATGGGGCACAACTCACTGAACACCTGTCTGTTATTAGCAATGGAAATTTTGGGCTCAATTGTGGTCGTAAGTCGAGGACAACCCATAGTGGAGTGGAAACAGGGTTCGGGTTAGGGTCAGGAGCCTGAGTGGCGTAGGAGGCTAATGCCTCCTACTAAGGCAGCATTTAACATCCAGCTGCCTGCAATTACTGCGAGTTCAATTCTCACCAGGCTCAAGGTCGACTCAGCCTTCCATCCTTTCTAAGGTAGGTGAAATGAGGACCCGGTTTGTGGGGGCAATAAGCTGACTTTGTATAAAATATACAAAAATATGAAGGCTATTGCTTAACGCATTGTAAGCCGCCCTGAGTCTCCGGAGAAGAGCAGCATATAAAAATAAATAAAAATAAAAAAAATAAAAAATATATATTCCTTCCCCTCTTTCTGCAAAACTCAAGATGCTCTCTGGATAAATTACAGATTACACAGTATTTAACTATATCAGTGGTTTTCAAACTTGGCAACTTTAAGATGTGTGGACTTCAATTCCCGGAATTCTCCAGTCAGCCTGCTTCTCTTTTCCTTCATTTTAAACTTTTTACTCGCTACCGAACCGCATCGTTCTCAGCTACTTCTGTGCCAAACGTAACTATGCGTGAGATATTTTAACCCAAGCGATTACTGATAAATGGGAGAAGTCCACTGAGGTGCTGCACCTCAAGAAAGATTTGTGGCTGAGCTTCTAAACCAAAAAAAAATTATTTATTTGAAGAACATAGCATTACAGGTAGTATGTACAAGTGGTGTACAAGACGATAATTATCAACATTAATATTGTAAGCTCGCTCCAACCTCAATTATTCAGGCAGATTGCCGGGGGGGGGGGATCAGAAAATCTCAGGTAAAGTTGTGCATGCATTTCCTAACTCTCCCCTCCCAAGATAAAAACCCTGCTTTTTAAAGGTTCAAAGCTTGTGGTGAGATCTTGAAGTGGCCGTGTCCTCACTTGTGTGTCCAGTTGCTGCATTAAACATGCACCCTTGAGCCATAA